>NW_027362785.1:18179216-18738179 GCF_046119375.1 Phyllobates terribilis | reverse complement strand
GCAGTATGTAGTGTATATCATCTCTTCTTACAGCTGTATGTAGTGTATATCATCTCTACTAACAGCAGTATGTAGTGTATATCATCTCTTCTTACAGCTGTATGTAGTGTATATCATCTCTTCTTACAGCTGTATGTAGTGTATATCATCTCTTCTTACAGCTGTATGTAGTGTATATCATCTCTTCTTACAGCTGTATGTAGTGTATATCATCTCTTCTTACAGCTGTATGTAGTGTATATCATCTCTTCTTACAGCTGTATGTAGTGTATATCATCTCTTCTTACAGCTGTATGTAGTGTATATCATCTCTTCTTACAGCTGTATGTAGTGTATATCATCTCTTCTTACAGCTGTATGTAGTGTATATCATCTCTTCTTACAGCTGTATGTAGTGTATATCATCTCTTCTTACAGCTGTATGTAGTGTATATCATCTCTTCTTACAGCTGTATGTAGTGTATATCATCTCTTCTTACAGCTGTATGTAGTGTATATCATCTCTTCTTACAGCTGTATGTAGTGTATATCATCTCTTCTTACAGCTGTATGTAGTGTATATCATCTCTTCTTACAGCTGTATGTAGTGTATATCATCTCTTCTTACAGCTGTATGTAGTGTATATCATCTCTTCTTACAGCTGTATGTAGTGTATATCATCTCTTCTTACAGCTGTATGTAGTGTATATCATCTCTTCTTACAGCTGTATGTAGTGTATATCATCTCTTCTTACAGCTGTATGTAGTGTATATCATCTCTTCTTACAGCTGTATGTAGTGTATATCATCTCTTCTTACAGCTGTATGTAGTGTATATCATCTCTTCTTACAGCTGTATGTAGTGTATATCATCTCTTCTTACAGCTGTATGTAGTGTATATCATCTCTTCTTACAGCTGTATGTAGTGTATATCATCTCTTCTTACAGCTGTATGTAGTGTATATCATCTCTTCTTACAGCTGTATGTAGTGTATATCATCTCTTCTTACAGCTGTATGTAGTATATATCATCTCTTCTTACAGCAGTATGTAGTGTATATCATCTCTTCTTACAGCTGTATGTAGTGTAGATCATCTCTTCTAACAGCTGTATGTAGTGTACATCATCTCTTCTTACAGCTGTATGTAGTGTATATCATCTCTACTAACAGCTGTATGTAGTATATATCATCTCTTCTTACAGCTGTATGTAGTATATATCATCTCTTCTTACAGCTGTATGTAGTGTATATCATCTCTTCTTACAGCAGTATGTAGTGTATATCATCTCTTCTTACAGCTGTATGTAGTATATATCATCTCTTCTTACAGCAGTATGTAGTATATATCATCTCTTCTTACAGCTGTATGTAGTATATATCATCTCTTCTTACAGCTGTATGTAGTGTAGATCATCTCTTCTTACAGCAGTATGTAGTATATCATCTCTTCTTACAGCTGTATGTAGTGTATATCATCTCTTCTTACAGCAGTATGTAGTATATCATCTCTTCTTACAGCAGTATGTAGTATATATCATCTCTTCTTACAGCTGTATGTAGTATATATCATCTCTTCTTACAGCTGTATGTAGTGTAGATCATCTCTTTTACCAGCAGTATGTAGTGTATATCATCTCTTTTACCAGCAGTATGTAGTGTATATCATCTCTTCTTACAGCAGTATGTAGTGTAGATCATCTCTTCTTACAGCAGTATGTAGTATATATCATCTCTTTTACCAGCAGTATGTAGTGTATATCATCTCTTTTACCAGCAGTATGTAGTGTAGATCATCTCTTCTACCAGCAGTATGTAGTGTAGATCATCTCTTTTACCAGCAGTATGTAGTGTATATCATCTCTTTTACCAGCAGTATGTAGTGTAGATCATCTCTTCTTACAGCAGTATGTAGTATATATCATCTCTTTTACCAGCAGTATGTAGTGTATATCATCTCTTTTACCAGCAGTATGTAGTGTAGATCATCTCTTCTACCAGCAGTATGTACATAGTTACATAGTTCCATAGTTGATAAGGCCGAAAAAAGCCAAGCGTCCATCCAGTTCAGCCTATTTGTTGTGCACTGCAGCTATTCCGCTATTCCTATACCATGCGGGATAGGCCAATTGACATCACTGATGAAAAATTCACTTCCCGACACCAATCTGGCAGTCAGATTAAATCCCTGGATTAATTAACTATCACTAAGCATAAGATGTAATTTTCTTGTTCTCCAGAAAGGCGTCCAGGCCTCTCTTGAACTCATTAAGTGAGTTGGACATCACCACTTCCTCTCCCAGAGAGTTCCAGAGTCTCACGGCTCTGACCGTAAAGAATCCCCTTCTATGCTGGTGCAGGAACCTCCTTTCCTCCAGACGCATAGTGTGCCCCCTCGTCTTTGTCACCATCCTTGGTCTAAACAGGTCATGGGAGAGATCTCTGTACTGCCCCCTGATGTATTTCTACATGTTTATGAGGTCTCCCCTAAGCCTTCTCTTTTCCAATGTAACTAGGCCTAATTTTGACAACCTCTCTGGGTATTCTAGTCCCTCCATTCCCTTTCTTACCTTAGTCGCCCTCCTTTGTACCCTCTCTAGCTCCAATATGTGTTTCCTGAGCACCGGAGGCCAGAACTGTGCCCAATATTGTAAGTGCGGCCTTACCAGCGCTTTATACAGAGGAAGAACAATGTTCTCATCATATGCCCCTATGCCTCTTCTGATGCATGCCATGACTCTATTTGCCTTGGCAGCTGCTGCCTGACACTGGGCACTCCAATTGAATTTGCTGTTAACCAAGACGCCCAGGTCCTTCTCCATGTCCGATTTCCCCAACGGTTTCCCATTTAATATGTATGGGTGACTGCTGTTTTTCTTTCCCATGTGCATGACCTTACATTTATCGGCATTGAACCCCATTTGCCATTTTTTGGCCCAACTCCCCAATTTATCTAAATCCTCCTGTAGCTGTGCCCTATCCTCATCTGTATTAACTACTTTACAAAGTTTAGTATCATCTGCAAATATTGCTATTTTACTATGCAACCCTTCCACTAGATCATTAATAAATATATTAAATAATATAGGGCCCAAGACAGACCCTTGAGGCCCCCCGCTAGTAACCCTGACACCTCCTGAGCTTACTCCATTGATAACCACCCTCTGCTTTCTATCACTCAGCCAGCTATTTACCCACTTGCACACATTATCCCCCAGACCAAGCATTCTCATTTTATCGACCAACCTTTTGTGTGGCACGGTATCAAACGCTTTGGAGAAGTCAAGGTCTACAACATCCACTGACTCTCCCCGGTCCAGCTGTGAGCTCACCTCCTCGTAGAAGGCGATCAGGAGCGATCCCTCATGAATCCATGTTGATATGGAGTTAGACAGTTCTTCTCATTAAGATATTCTACAATAGCATCTCTAAGAAATCCTTCAAACAATTTACCCACAACAGACGTTAAGCTGACTGCTCTCTAGTTCCCAGGGTCACTTTTAGACCCCTTTTTGAATATTGGTCCCACATTTGCTTGGCGCCAGTCTAGTGGGACAGTCCCTGTCCATAAAGAGTGCTTGAATCTAAGATACAGCGGCCTGTCTATCACATGACTTAATTCTTTTAGTACCCGGGGGTGTATGTCATCTGGGCCTGGTGACTTGTCTATTTTGATATTCTTTAGGCGTTTCTGAGCTTCCTCCTGGGTTAGGTGGGTGATATTTAGCGGAGGATTTACTTTATCACTCTGCATTTCCTGCGATAAATTGAGTAGGTTTGCTTTCCCCTCATCGCCCTCTAGGATTTTACCCAGGTTATTTTTCAATGGGCCAACGCCATCAGTTTGAATCCTTTTACTGTTTCTATAGTTAATGAACAGTTTGGGATTGGTTTTACTTTCCTTGGCAATTAGTCTCTCTGTCTCCTCTTTTGCTATTCTTCTTTGTTTCTTCCAGATTTAGTTTTTTTCCCTCTAAGATATTAGCGCTTCCTGTAGTGTGATCATCTCTTCTAACATCTCATGTTGAAACGATTCTATGTCACTGTGTCCTTCCATCATTGTAGACTTTATCTGATGGTGAAAGGTGTGATACTGTGTGAGGCATAGTGTGTTAGGTCTGTGTCTTTGATCAGGCCTCCACTCCCCTGGTGAGCTGAACAGCTGGCAATTTAGTCCCAAGCAGCTCCCACAATCCCTCTCACCTGATGCTATAGTCCTTCCTATAAATCTCGATGCATTGTAAGGGGTGCACGTGGTGTGGGGTGCATGCACGTGTCCTTATTCAGCAAAGTGTCCTATTCGACAAGTGTCTCTGACAGTCATTTCAATGGCAGTATGTAGTATATATCATCTCTTACACCAGTATGTAGTGTAGATCATCTCTTCTAACAGCTGTATGTAGTGTATATCATCTCTTCTTACAGCTGTATGTAGTGTATATCATCTCTTCTTACAGCTGTATGTAGTGTATATCATCTCTACTAACAGCAGTATGTAGTGTATATCATCTCTTCTTACAGCTGTATGTAGTGTATATCATCTCTTCTTACAGCAGTATGTAGTGTATATCATCTCTTCTTACAGCTGTATGTAGTGTATATCATCTCTTCTTACAGCTGTATGTAGTGTATATCATCTCTTCTTACAGCAGTATGTAGTGTATATCATCTCTTCTTACAGCTGTATGTAGTGTATATCATCTCTTCTTACAGCTGTATGTAGTGTATATCATCTCTTCTTACAGCTGTATGTAGTGTATATCATCTCTTCTTACAGCTGTATGTAGTGTATATCATCTCTTCTTACAGCTGTATGTAGTGTATATCATCTCTTCTTACAGCTGTATGTAGTGTATATCATCTCTTCTTACAGCTGTATGTAGTATATATCATCTCTTCTTACAGCTGTATGTAGTGTATATCATCTCTTCTTACAGCTGTATGTAGTATATATCATCTCTTCTTACAGCAGTATGTAGTGTATATCATCTCTTCTTACAGCTGTATGTAGTGTATATCATCTCTTCTTACAGCTGTATGTAGTATATATCATCTCTTCTTACAGCTGTATGTAGTGTATATCATCTCTTCTTACAGCTGTATGTAGTGTATATCATCTCTTCTTACAGCAGTATGTAGTGTATATCATCTCTTCTTACAGCTGTATGTAGTATATATCATCTCTTCTTACAGCAGTATGTAGTGTATATCATCTCTTCTTACAGCTGTATGTAGTGTAGATCATCTCTTCTAACAGCTGTATGTAGTGTACATCATCTCTTCTTACAGCTGTATGTAGTGTATATCATCTCTACTAACAGCTGTATGTAGTATATATCATCTCTTCTTACAGCTGTATGTAGTATATATCATCTCTTCTTACAGCTGTATGTAGTGTATATCATCTCTTCTTACAGCAGTATGTAGTGTATATCATCTCTTCTTACAGCTGTATGTAGTATATATCATCTCTTCTTACAGCAGTATGTAGTATATATCATCTCTTCTTACAGCTGTATGTAGTATATATCATCTCTTCTAACAGCTGTATGTAGTGTATATCATCTCTTCTTACAGCTGTATGTAGTGTATATCATCTCTTCTTACAGCTGTATGTAGTGTAGATCATCTCTTCTTACAGCTGTATGTAGTGTATATCATCTCTTCTTACAGCTGTATGTAGTGTAGATCATCTCTTCTTACAGCTGTATGTAGTGTATATCATCTCTTCTTACAGCTGTATGTAGTATATATCATCTCTTCTTACAGCAGTATGTAGTATATATCATCTCTTCTTACAGCTGTATGTAGTGTATATCATCTCTTCTTACAGCAGTATGTAGTGTATATCATCTCTTCTAACAGCTGTATGTAGTGTACATCATCTCTTCTTACAGCTGTATGTAGTGTATATCATCTCTACTAACAGCTGTATGTAGTATATATCATCTCTTCTTACAGCTGTATGTAGTATATATCATCTCTTCTTACAGCTGTATGTAGTGTATATCATCTCTTCTTACAGCAGTATGTAGTGTATATCATCTCTTCTAACAGCTGTATGTAGTGTACATCATCTCTTCTTACAGCTGTATGTAGTGTATATCATCTCTACTAACAGCTGTATGTAGTATATATCATCTCTTCTTACAGCTGTATGTAGTGTAGATCATCTCTTCTAACAGCTGTATGTAGTGTACATCATCTCTTCTTACAGCTGTATGTAGTGTATATCATCTCTACTAACAGCTGTATGTAGTATATATCATCTCTTCTTACAGCTGTATGTAGTATATATCATCTCTTCTTACAGCTGTATGTAGTGTATATCATCTCTTCTTACAGCAGTATGTAGTGTATATCATCTCTTCTTACAGCTGTATGTAGTATATATCATCTCTTCTTACAGCAGTATGTAGTATATATCATCTCTTCTTACAGCTGTATGTAGTGTAGATCATCTCTTCTAACAGCTGTATGTAGTGTATATCATCTCTTCTTACAGCTGTATGTAGTGTATATCATCTCTTCTTACAGCTGTATGTAGTGTAGATCATCTCTTCTTACAGCTGTATGTAGTGTAGATCATCTCTTCTTACAGCTGTATGTAGTGTATATCATCTCTTCTTACAGCTGTATGTAGTGTATATCATCTCTTCTTACAGCTGTATGTAGTGTAGATCATCTCTTCTTACAGCTGTATGTAGTGTATATCATCTCTTCTTACAGCTGTATGTAGTGTAGATCATCTCTTCTTACAGCTGTATGTAGTGTATATCATCTCTTCTTACAGCTGTATGTAGTGTATATCATCTCTTCTTACAGCTGTATGTAGTGTAGATCATCTCTTCTTACAGCAGTATGTAGTATATATCATCTCTTCTTACAGCTGTATGTAGTGTAGATCATCTCTTCTTACAGCTGTATGTAGTGTAGATCATCTCTTCTTACAGCTGTATGTAGTGTATATCATCTCTTCTTACAGCTGTATGTAGTGTATATCATCTCTTCTTACAGCTGTATGTAGTGTAGATCATCTCTTCTTACAGCTGTATGTAGTGTATATCATCTCTTCTTACAGCAGTATGTAGTGTATATCATCTCTTCTTACAGCTGTATGTAGTGTATATCATCTCTTCTTACAGCTGTATGTAGTGTATATCATCTCTTCTTACAGCTGTATGTAGTATATATCATCTCTTCTTACAGCAGTATGTAGTGTATATCATCTCTACTAACAGCAGTATGTAGTGTATATCATCTCTACTAACAGCAGTATGTAGTGTATATCATCTCTTCTTACAGCAGTATGTAGTGTATATCATCTCTTCTTACAGCTGTATGTAGTGTATATCATCTCTTCTTACAGCAGTATGTAGTGTATATCATCTCTTCTTACAGCAGTATGTAGTGTAGATCATCTCTTTTACCAGCAGTATGTAGTGTATATCATCTCTTCTTACAGCTGTATGTAGTGTAGATCATCTCTTTTACCAGCAGTATGTAGTGTATATCATCTCTTTTACCAGCAGTATGTAGTGTATATCATCTCTTCTTACAGCTGTATGTAGTATATATCATCTCTTCTTACAGCAGTATGTAGTGTATATCATCTCTTCTTACAGCAGTATGTAGTATATATCATCTCTTCTTACAGCTGTATGTAGTGTATATCATCTCTTCTTACAGCAGTATGTAGTGTATATCATCTCTTCTAACAGCTGTATGTAGTGTACATCATCTCTTCTTACAGCTGTATGTAGTGTATATCATCTCTACTAACAGCTGTATGTAGTATATATCATCTCTTCTTACAGCTGTATGTAGTATATATCATCTCTTCTTACAGCAGTATGTAGTATATATCATCTCTACTAACACCAGTATGTAGTGTATATCATCTCTTCTTACAGCTGTATGTAGTGTACATCATCTCTTCTTACAGCTGTATGTAGTGTATATCATCTCTACTAACAGCTGTATGTAGTATATATCATCTCTTCTTACAGCTGTATGTAGTGTATATCATCTCTTCTTACAGCAGTATGTAGTGTATATCATCTCTTCTTACAGCTGTATGTAGTATATATCATCTCTTCTTACAGCAGTATGTAGTATATATCATCTCTTCTTACAGCTGTATGTAGTATATATCATCTCTTCTAACAGCTGTATGTAGTGTATATCATCTCTTCTTACAGCTGTATGTAGTATATATCATCTCTTCTAACAGCTGTATGTAGTGTATATCATCTCTTCTTACAGCTGTATGTAGTGTAGATCATCTCTTCTTACAGCTGTATGTAGTGTATATCATCTCTTCTTACAGCTGTATGTAGTGTAGATCATCTCTTCTTACAGCTGTATGTAGTGTATATCATCTCTTCTTACAGCTGTATGTAGTATATATCATCTCTTCTTACAGCAGTATGTAGTATATATCATCTCTTCTTACAGCTGTATGTAGTGTATATCATCTCTTCTTACAGCTGTATGTAGTATATATCATCTCTTCTTACAGCAGTATGTAGTATATATCATCTCTTCTAACAGCTGTATGTAGTATATATCATCTCTTCTTACAGCTGTATGTAGTATATATCATCTCTTCTTACAGCAGTATGTAGTATATATCATCTCTTCTTACAGCTGTATGTAGTATATATCATCTCTTCTTACAGCTGTATGTAGTGTAGATCATCTCTTTTACCAGCAGTATGTAGTGTATATCATCTCTTTTACCAGCAGTATGTAGTGTATATCATCTCTTCTTACAGCAGTATGTAGTGTAGATCATCTCTTTTACCAGCAGTATGTAGTGTATATCATCTCTTCTTACAGCTGTATGTAGTGTAGATCATCTCTTTTACCAGCAGTATGTAGTGTATATCATCTCTTTTACCAGCAGTATGTAGTGTATATCATCTCTTCTTACAGCTGTATGTAGTATATATCATCTCTTCTTACAGCAGTATGTAGTGTATATCATCTCTTCTTACAGCAGTATGTAGTATATATCATCTCTTCTTACAGCTGTATGTAGTGTATATCATCTCTTCTTACAGCAGTATGTAGTGTATATCATCTCTTCTAACAGCTGTATGTAGTGTACATCATCTCTTCTTACAGCTGTATGTAGTGTATATCATCTCTACTAACAGCTGTATGTAGTATATATCATCTCTTCTTACAGCTGTATGTAGTATATATCATCTCTTCTTACAGCAGTATGTAGTATATATCATCTCTACTAACACCAGTATGTAGTGTATATCATCTCTTCTTACAGCTGTATGTAGTGTACATCATCTCTTCTTACAGCTGTATGTAGTGTATATCATCTCTACTAACAGCTGTATGTAGTATATATCATCTCTTCTTACAGCTGTATGTAGTGTATATCATCTCTTCTTACAGCAGTATGTAGTGTATATCATCTCTTCTTACAGCTGTATGTAGTATATATCATCTCTTCTTACAGCAGTATGTAGTATATATCATCTCTTCTTACAGCTGTATGTAGTATATATCATCTCTTCTAACAGCTGTATGTAGTGTATATCATCTCTTCTTACAGCTGTATGTAGTATATATCATCTCTTCTAACAGCTGTATGTAGTGTATATCATCTCTTCTTACAGCTGTATGTAGTGTAGATCATCTCTTCTTACAGCTGTATGTAGTGTATATCATCTCTTCTTACAGCTGTATGTAGTGTAGATCATCTCTTCTTACAGCTGTATGTAGTGTATATCATCTCTTCTTACAGCTGTATGTAGTATATATCATCTCTTCTTACAGCAGTATGTAGTATATATCATCTCTTCTTACAGCTGTATGTAGTATATATCATCTCTTCTTACAGCAGTATGTAGTATATATCATCTCTTCTAACAGCTGTATGTAGTATATATCATCTCTTCTTACAGCTGTATGTAGTATATATCATCTCTTCTTACAGCAGTATGTAGTATATATCATCTCTTCTTACAGCTGTATGTAGTATATATCATCTCTTCTTACAGCTGTATGTAGTGTAGATCATCTCTTTTACCAGCAGTATGTAGTGTATATCATCTCTTTTACCAGCAGTATGTAGTGTATATCATCTCTTCTTACAGCAGTATGTAGTGTAGATCATCTCTTTTACCAGCAGTATGTAGTGTATATCATCTCTTCTTACAGCTGTATGTAGTGTAGATCATCTCTTTTACCAGCAGTATGTAGTGTATATCATCTCTTTTACCAGCAGTATGTAGTGTATATCATCTCTTCTTACAGCTGTATGTAGTATATATCATCTCTTCTTACAGCAGTATGTAGTGTATATCATCTCTTCTTACAGCAGTATGTAGTATATATCATCTCTTCTTACAGCTGTATGTAGTGTATATCATCTCTTCTTACAGCAGTATGTAGTATATATCATCTCTTCTTACAGCAGTATGTAGTATATATCATCTCTTCTTACAGCTGTATGTAGTATATATCATCTCTTCTTACAGCTGTATGTAGTGTAGATCATCTCTTTTACCAGCAGTATGTAGTGTATATCATCTCTTTTACCAGCAGTATGTAGTGTATATCATCTCTTCTTACAGCAGTATGTAGTGTAGATCATCTCTTCTTACAGCAGTATGTAGTATATATCATCTCTTTTACCAGCAGTATGTAGTGTATATCATCTCTTTTACCAGCAGTATGTAGTGTAGATCATCTCTTCTACCAGCAGTATGTAGTGTAGATCATCTCTTTTACCAGCAGTATGTAGTGTATATCATCTCTTTTACCAGCAGTATGTAGTGTAGATCATCTCTTCTTACAGCAGTATGTAGTATATATCATCTCTTTTACCAGCAGTATGTAGTGTATATCATCTCTTTTACCAGCAGTATGTAGTGTAGATCATCTCTTCTACCAGCAGTATGTACATAGTTACATAGTTCCATAGTTGATAAGGCCGAAAAAAGCCAAGCGTCCATCCAGTTCAGCCTATTTGTTGTGCACTGCAGCTATTCCGCTATTCCTATACCATGCGGGATAGGCCAATTGACATCACTGATGAAAAATTCACTTCCCGACACCAATCTGGCAGTCAGATTAAATCCCTGGATTAATTAACTATCACTAAGCATAAGATGTAATTTTCTTGTTCTCCAGAAAGGCGTCCAGGCCTCTCTTGAACTCATTAAGTGAGTTGGACATCACCACTTCCTCTCCCAGAGAGTTCCAGAGTCTCACGGCTCTGACCGTAAAGAATCCCCTTCTATGCTGGTGCAGGAACCTCCTTTCCTCCAGACGCATAGTGTGCCCCCTCGTCTTTGTCACCATCCTTGGTCTAAACAGGTCATGGGAGAGATCTCTGTACTGCCCCCTGATGTATTTCTACATGTTTATGAGGTCTCCCCTAAGCCTTCTCTTTTCCAATGTAACTAGGCCTAATTTTGACAACCTCTCTGGGTATTCTAGTCCCTCCATTCCCTTTCTTACCTTAGTCGCCCTCCTTTGTACCCTCTCTAGCTCCAATATGTGTTTCCTGAGCACCGGAGGCCAGAACTGTGCCCAATATTGTAAGTGCGGCCTTACCAGCGCTTTATACAGAGGAAGAACAATGTTCTCATCATATGCCCCTATGCCTCTTCTGATGCATGCCATGACTCTATTTGCCTTGGCAGCTGCTGCCTGACACTGGGCACTCCAATTGAATTTGCTGTTAACCAAGACGCCCAGGTCCTTCTCCATGTCCGATTTCCCCAACGGTTTCCCATTTAATATGTATGGGTGACTGCTGTTTTTCTTTCCCATGTGCATGACCTTACATTTATCGGCATTGAACCCCATTTGCCATTTTTTGGCCCAACTCCCCAATTTATCTAAATCCTCCTGTAGCTGTGCCCTATCCTCATCTGTATTAACTACTTTACAAAGTTTAGTATCATCTGCAAATATTGCTATTTTACTATGCAACCCTTCCACTAGATCATTAATAAATATATTAAATAATATAGGGCCCAAGACAGACCCTTGAGGCCCCCCGCTAGTAACCCTGACACCTCCTGAGCTTACTCCATTGATAACCACCCTCTGCTTTCTATCACTCAGCCAGCTATTTACCCACTTGCACACATTATCCCCCAGACCAAGCATTCTCATTTTATCGACCAACCTTTTGTGTGGCACGGTATCAAACGCTTTGGAGAAGTCAAGGTCTACAACATCCACTGACTCTCCCCGGTCCAGCTGTGAGCTCACCTCCTCGTAGAAGGCGATCAGGAGCGATCCCTCATGAATCCATGTTGATATGGAGTTAGACAGTTCTTCTCATTAAGATATTCTACAATAGCATCTCTAAGAAATCCTTCAAACAATTTACCCACAACAGACGTTAAGCTGACTGCTCTCTAGTTCCCAGGGTCACTTTTAGACCCCTTTTTGAATATTGGTCCCACATTTGCTTGGCGCCAGTCTAGTGGGACAGTCCCTGTCCATAAAGAGTGCTTGAATCTAAGATACAGCGGCCTGTCTATCACATGACTTAATTCTTTTAGTACCCGGGGGTGTATGTCATCTGGGCCTGGTGACTTGTCTATTTTGATATTCTTTAGGCGTTTCTGAGCTTCCTCCTGGGTTAGGTGGGTGATATTTAGCGGAGGATTTACTTTATCACTCTGCATTTCCTGCGATAAATTGAGTAGGTTTGCTTTCCCCTCATCGCCCTCTAGGATTTTACCCAGGTTATTTTTCAATGGGCCAACGCCATCAGTTTGAATCCTTTTACTGTTTCTATAGTTAATGAACAGTTTGGGATTGGTTTTACTTTCCTTGGCAATTAGTCTCTCTGTCTCCTCTTTTGCTATTCTTCTTTGTTTCTTCCAGATTTAGTTTTTTTCCCTCTAAGATATTAGCGCTTCCTGTAGTGTGATCATCTCTTCTAACATCTCATGTTGAAACGATTCTATGTCACTGTGTCCTTCCATCATTGTAGACTTTATCTGATGGTGAAAGGTGTGATACTGTGTGAGGCATAGTGTGTTAGGTCTGTGTCTTTGATCAGGCCTCCACTCCCCTGGTGAGCTGAACAGCTGGCAATTTAGTCCCAAGCAGCTCCCACAATCCCTCTCACCTGATGCTATAGTCCTTCCTATAAATCTCGATGCATTGTAAGGGGTGCACGTGGTGTGGGGTGCATGCACGTGTCCTTATTCAGCAAAGTGTCCTATTCGACAAGTGTCTCTGACAGTCATTTCAATGGCAGTATGTAGTATATATCATCTCTTACACCAGTATGTAGTGTAGATCATCTCTTCTAACAGCTGTATGTAGTGTATATCATCTCTTCTTACAGCTGTATGTAGTGTATATCATCTCTTCTTACAGCTGTATGTAGTGTATATCATCTCTACTAACAGCAGTATGTAGTGTATATCATCTCTTCTTACAGCTGTATGTAGTGTATATCATCTCTTCTTACAGCAGTATGTAGTGTATATCATCTCTTCTTACAGCTGTATGTAGTGTATATCATCTCTTCTTACAGCTGTATGTAGTGTATATCATCTCTTCTTACAGCAGTATGTAGTGTATATCATCTCTTCTAACAGCTGTATGTAGTGTACATCATCTCTTCTTACAGCTGTATGTAGTGTATATCATCTCTACTAACAGCTGTATGTAGTATATATCATCTCTTCTTACAGCTGTATGTAGTATATATCATCTCTTCTTACAGCAGTATGTAGTATATATCATCTCTACTAACACCAGTATGTAGTGTATATCATCTCTTCTTACAGCTGTATGTAGTGTACATCATCTCTTCTTACAGCTGTATGTAGTGTATATCATCTCTACTAACAGCTGTATGTAGTATATATCATCTCTTCTTACAGCTGTATGTAGTGTATATCATCTCTTCTTACAGCAGTATGTAGTGTATATCATCTCTTCTTACAGCTGTATGTAGTATATATCATCTCTTCTTACAGCAGTATGTAGTATATATCATCTCTTCTTACAGCTGTATGTAGTATATATCATCTCTTCTAACAGCTGTATGTAGTGTATATCATCTCTTCTTACAGCTGTATGTAGTGTATATCATCTCTTCTTACAGCTGTATGTAGTGTAGATCATCTCTTCTTACAGCTGTATGTAGTGTATATCATCTCTTCTTACAGCTGTATGTAGTGTAGATCATCTCTTCTTACAGCTGTATGTAGTGTATATCATCTCTTCTTACAGCTGTATGTAGTATATATCATCTCTTCTTACAGCAGTATGTAGTATATATCATCTCTTCTTACAGCTGTATGTAGTGTATATCATCTCTTCTTACAGCAGTATGTAGTGTATATCATCTCTTCTAACAGCTGTATGTAGTGTACATCATCTCTTCTTACAGCTGTATGTAGTGTATATCATCTCTACTAACAGCTGTATGTAGTATATATCATCTCTTCTTACAGCTGTATGTAGTATATATCATCTCTTCTTACAGCTGTATGTAGTGTATATCATCTCTTCTTACAGCAGTATGTAGTGTATATCATCTCTTCTAACAGCTGTATGTAGTGTACATCATCTCTTCTTACAGCTGTATGTAGTGTATATCATCTCTACTAACAGCTGTATGTAGTATATATCATCTCTTCTTACAGCTGTATGTAGTGTAGATCATCTCTTCTAACAGCTGTATGTAGTGTACATCATCTCTTCTTACAGCTGTATGTAGTGTATATCATCTCTACTAACAGCTGTATGTAGTATATATCATCTCTTCTTACAGCTGTATGTAGTATATATCATCTCTTCTTACAGCTGTATGTAGTGTATATCATCTCTTCTTACAGCAGTATGTAGTGTATATCATCTCTTCTTACAGCTGTATGTAGTATATATCATCTCTTCTTACAGCAGTATGTAGTATATATCATCTCTTCTTACAGCTGTATGTAGTGTAGATCATCTCTTCTAACAGCTGTATGTAGTGTATATCATCTCTTCTTACAGCTGTATGTAGTGTATATCATCTCTTCTTACAGCTGTATGTAGTGTAGATCATCTCTTCTTACAGCTGTATGTAGTGTAGATCATCTCTTCTTACAGCTGTATGTAGTGTATATCATCTCTTCTTACAGCTGTATGTAGTGTATATCATCTCTTCTTACAGCTGTATGTAGTGTAGATCATCTCTTCTTACAGCTGTATGTAGTGTATATCATCTCTTCTTACAGCTGTATGTAGTGTAGATCATCTCTTCTTACAGCTGTATGTAGTGTATATCATCTCTTCTTACAGCTGTATGTAGTGTATATCATCTCTTCTTACAGCTGTATGTAGTGTATATCATCTCTTCTTACAGCTGTATGTAGTGTATATCATCTCTTCTTACAGCTGTATGTAGTGTATATCATCTCTTCTTACAGCTGTATGTAGTATATATCATCTCTACTAACACCAGTATGTAGTGTATATCATCTCTTCTTACAGCAGTATGTAGTGTATATCATCTCTTCTTACAGCTGTATGTAGTGTATATCATCTCTTCTTACAGCTGTATGTAGTGTAGATCATCTCTTCTTACAGCTGTATGTAGTGTATATCATCTCTTCTTACAGCTGTATGTAGTGTATATCATCTCTTCTTACAGCTGTATGTAGTATATATCATCTCTACTAACACCAGTATGTAGTGTATATCATCTCTTCTTACAGCAGTATGTAGTGTATATCATCTCTTCTTACAGCTGTATGTAGTGTATATCATCTCTTCTTACAGCTGTATGTAGTGTAGATCATCTCTTCTTACAGCTGTATGTAGTGTATATCATCTCTTCTAACAGCTGTATGTAGTGTATATCATCTCTTCTTACAGCTGTATGTAGTGTAGATCATCTCTTCTTACAGCAGTATGTAGTGTATATCATCTCTTCTTACAGCAGTATGTAGTATATATCATCTCTTCTTACAGCAGTATGTAGTATATATCATCTCTTCTTACAGCTGTATGTAGTGTATATCATCTCTTCTTACAGAAGGAGATCTTGTGAGGATCGGAGGTTGCGTGCAGGTATGTACCGGGAGACTAGGTCAGAGATATATGGAGGAGACAGGTTGTGGATGGCTTTGTATGTCATGGTTAGAGTTTTGAACTGAATTCTCTGGGCAATGGGGAGTCAGTGAAGGGACTGACAGAGAGGAGAGGGCAGGGAATAGCGGGGGGGACAGCTGGATTAGTCGGGCAGCAGAGTTTAGGATAGATTGGAGGGGTGCGAGAGTGTTAGAGGGGAGGCCACAGAGCAGGAGGTTGCAGTAGTCAAGGCGGGAGATGATAAGGGCGTGCACTAGTGTTTTTGCAGATTCATGGTTGAGGAATGTGCGGATCCGGGGGATATTTTTGAGTTTGAGTCAGCAGGAGGTGGAAAGGGCTTGGATATGTGGTGTGAAGGAGAGATCAGCGTCCAGGGTTACCCCGAGGCAGCGAGCTTGTGGGACTGGGGAGCGTGAAGAGCCATTGACGTTGATAGATAGGTCAGATGGGGGGGTTGAATGAGAGGGTGGAAAAATGATGAACTCTGTTTTCTCCATGTTGAGTTTTGGAAATGTGTCGGAGAAGAAGGATGAGATGGCGGACAGACATTGTGGGATTCTGGTTAGTAGGGAGGAGATATCAGGTCCAGAGAGGTAGATCTGTGTGTCATCAGCATAGAGGTGAGACTCTATGAGCTGTCCCAGGCCAAAGGTGTATATGGAGAAGAGCAGAGGTCCTAGAAGTGAACCTTGGGGGACACGGACAGATAGGGGGCGAGATGAGGAGGTGGTGTGTGAGTGGAAGACACTGAATGTCCTGTCTGTTAAGTATGAGGAGATCCAAGATAGAGCCAAGTCCGTGATGCCAAGAGATGTGAGAATCTGGAGTAAGAGGGAATGGTCCACTGTGTCAAAGGCAGATGACAGGTCCAGAAGGAGGAGGATGGAGTAGTGTTGCTTGGATTTGGCGGTTAGTAGGTCGTTGGTGACTTTGGTCAGGGCAGTTTGAGTGGAGTGATGTGGTCGGAAGGCAGATTGTAGGCGGTCGAAGAGGGAGCAGGAGGAGAGGTGGGAGGACAGTTCAAGGTGGACATGTTATTGTCGAAGTTTTGAGGCAAAGGGGAGGAGTGATATGGGGTGTTAGCTAGTGAGAGAGGAAGGGTGAAGGGAGGGCTTTTTGAGGATGGGTGTGATTGTGGCATGTTTGAAACATGAGGGGAAGACGGCGTTTGTTAGTGCCAGATTGAAGAGGTGGGTTAGGGTTGGGATGAAGAGTGTGGTAAGGTTAGTGATGAGGTGGGATGGGATTGGGTCAAGTTTGCAGGTGGTGAGGTGTGATTTGGAGAGTAAAGAGGAGACTTGACCTTGTGTAATGGTGGAGAAGTGTGGTTTGGAGGAGAAGGGTTGAGTAGATCTGAGGAGGGGTTGTGCGGAGTTTAGGCCCAAGTTTTGTCTGATGGTGTCAATCTTGTGTTTGAAGAATGAGGCCAAGTCGTCGGCTGAGATGAGAGAAGAGGGAGGAGGTGCTGGGGGATGAAGGAGAGAGTTGAAAGTGTTAACTCTCTGTTTTGGGTTGTGAGATAGGGAGGATATGAGAGCTGAGAAGTAGGTTTGTTTTGCTGTAGTGAGTGCGGCCTTGAAATTAGTGAGGGTTTGCTTGAATGCGATGAAGTGCTGGATGGAGTGAGACCTTTTCCATGTGGGCTCGGCAAGCCAGGAGGCCCGGTGCAGTTGTTTGGTAAGTTTAGTGTGGCAGGGTTGCCTGTTGAATG
This sequence comes from Phyllobates terribilis, assembly GCF_046119375.1. Classification (NCBI taxonomy): domain Eukaryota; kingdom Metazoa; phylum Chordata; class Amphibia; order Anura; family Dendrobatidae; genus Phyllobates; species Phyllobates terribilis. The sequence goes on along the minus strand of NW_027362785.1, from coordinate 18,720,399 downwards.
TGCGAGCTTTGGTGTGTGTGAGAGGGGCGATGGAGTTTGGAGCTGAAGCTATTGTGGTGTTATATGAGGCAGCAGCAGCAAGATGTGCATGGTGTAAGGAATTAGTGTCTGTGAGAGGAAGGAGGGATTGAGAGAGAGAGTGTAGGTGAAGGTGATTGGGATTTGTGCGAGGGTGTGTGAGTTTGTGGAGTGGGGATTGTGCACCCGGAGAGGAGAGGGTAGAGAATGTGAGGAGGGAGTGGTGAGTTAGAGAGGTTAGCTAGGGAACAGAGGCGGGTGAAGATGAGGTCCAGTGTGTGGCCATGTTTGTGGGTGGGTGTGGAAGAGCATTGAGTGAGTCCAAAGGAGGAAGTGAGGGATAGGAGCTTGGAGCCAGACGAGTGGGGAGTGTCAATGTGGATGTTGAAGTGAGCCATTGTGATAGTGGGGATGTGAGTGGAAAGGAAGTGAAGCAGGCAGGTGGTGAAATGGTGTAAGAAGGTGGTGGCTTGCCCTGGGGGTGGGTAAACGAGGGCCAGTTGGAGGTTGGAGGGGTAATAGATGCGCACACAGTGCACCTCAAAAGAGGGGAGTGTAACGGAGGGTGTGAGTGGGGTTTGGGTGAAAGCGCAGAGTTGTGCTAGGAGGAAACCTCCGCCTCCGCCATGTTTGCCATTGGGGCAGGGGGTGTGGGAAAGGTGGAATCCGCCATGTGAAAGGGCAGCTGGGGAGGCTGTGTCAGAGGGGATGAGGCATGTTTGGGTGATGGTGAGGAAGGAGGGTTTGTTTGTACTGAAAAGATGGTGGATGAAGGAAAGTTTGTTGCAGACAGAGCGAGCGTTCCACAGAGCGTATGTTAGTATGGCTGAGGAGGTGGGTATTAGTGGGATGGGTATGAGGTTGGAAGGGTTGCGACAGTTTGAGGAAGGTGGTGGCTAGGAGGTAGAAGTGACTGTGGGGATCTGGCGAGGAGGACTAGGATTTGGAGAGATATCTCCAGCAGTGAGGAGGAGCAGAGAAAGTGTTTTCAGGTGGGAGCAGGAGAGAGCATGAGGTGGCTGTCTGTGTTTGGAGATCCAGGATTGAATGTTGAGGAATAATTTGGAGGAGGAGGTGAGATGAATTGGGAGGATGGAGGGAGAGATGACGAGTTTCTTACTTGGTGTAGGGATTTGAGGGCTTATTAGAAAGTAGAGGAGTTTCGAGGAAAAAGTGAGAGCTAACAGAAACATAGTTAAAAGAGAGTGAGTGGTCAAAGTGTTTGTTACCTGACTCCTGCCCTGACTAACTGCCTCTGAAATAACTGCCACTTATCTCCGAAGCCACTTGCCACAAGAAGACGCGTGCACACCCCAGCACGCGTGCACCCCTTACAGAGAAACTAAAGATATAGTTTCATGTGGCCTATATCAGGTGAAGGGCATTGTGGGAACGGCTTGTGGATAAATTCACAGCTGGTCATTTCAACAGGAGATGGCTGGCTGATCAAAGACAGAGCCAGGACTCTAGTCTCTGCAGTTTAGCACCTCGAAAACTCAGATAAGGTATATAGTGGAGAAGGGACAAACATATGTGAATATTGATTGGAGTGGGACAGATGGAGCAGGGGAATTATGCCAAGCTTGTACCAGAGAGACGGGTCAGCGGAGCATTAGAAGACAGCATACATAGAAGAGATGATCTGCTCCTAACAGCAGTATGTAGTGTAGATCATCTCTTCTAACAGCTGTATGTAGTGTATATCATCTCTTCTTACAGCTGTATGTAGTGTACATCATCTCTTCTTACAGCAGTATGTAGTGTATATCATCTCTTCTTACAGCTGTATGTAGTGTATATCATCTCTTCTTACAGCTGTATGTAGTGTATATCATCTCTTCTAACAGCTGTATGTAGTGTATATCATCTCTTCTTACAGCTGTATGTAGTGTAGATCATCTCTTCTAACAGCTGTATGTAGTGTATATCATCTCTTCTTACAGCAGTATGTAGTGTATATCATCTCTTCTTACAGCTGTATGTAGTGTATATCATCTCTTCTTACAGCTGTATGTAGTGTATATCATCTCTTCTTACAGCTGTATGTAGTATATATCATCTCTTCTTACAGCTGTATGTAGTGTATATCATCTCTTCTTACAGCAGTATGTAGTGTATATCATCTCTTCTTACAGCTGTATGTAGTGTATATCATCTCTTCTTACAGCTGTATGTAGTGTATATCATCTCTTCTTACAGCTGTATGTAGTATATATCATCTCTTCTTACAGCAGTATGTAGTGTATATCATCTCTACTAACAGCAGTATGTAGTGTATATCATCTCTACTAACAGCAGTATGTAGTGTATATCATCTCTTCTTACAGCAGTATGTAGTGTATATCATCTCTTCTTACAGCTGTATGTAGTGTATATCATCTCTTCTTACAGCAGTATGTAGTGTATATCATCTCTTCTTACAGCTGTATGTAGTATATATCATCTCTTCTTACAGCTGTATGTAGTGTATATCATCTCTTCTTACAGCTGTATGTAGTGTATATCATCTCTTCTTACAGCAGTATGTAGTGTATATCATCTCTTCTTACAGCTGTATGTAGTGTATATCATCTCTTCTTACAGCAGTATGTAGTGTAGATCATCTCTTCTTACAGCTGTATGTAGTGTATATCATCTCTTCTTACAGCTGTATGTAGTGTATATCATCTCTTCTTACAGCAGTATGTAGTGTATATCATCTCTTCTTACAGCAGTATGTAGTGTATATCATCTCTTCTTACAGCAGTATGTAGTATATATCATCTCTTCTTACAGCTGTATGTAGTGTATATCATCTCTTCTTACAGCAGTATGTAGTGTATATCATCTCTTCTTACAGCTGTATGTAGTGTATATCATCTCTACTAACAGCAGTATGTAGTGTATATCATCTCTTCTTACAGCTGTATGTAGTGTATATCATCTCTTCTTACAGCTGTATGTAGTGTATATCATCTCTTCTTACAGCTGTATGTAGTGTATATCATCTCTTCTTACAGCTGTATGTAGTGTATATCATCTCTTCTTACAGCTGTATGTAGTATATATCATCTCTTCTTACAGCTGTATGTAGTGTATATCATCTCTTCTTACAGCTGTATGTAGTGTATATCATCTCTTCTTACAGCTGTATGTAGTGTATATCATCTCTTCTTACAGCTGTATGTAGTGTATATCATCTCTTCTTACAGCTGTATGTAGTGTATATCATCTCTTCTTACAGCAGTATGTAGTGTATATCATCTCTTCTTACAGCTGTATGTAGTGTATATCATCTCTTCTTACAGCAGTATGTAGTGTATATCATCTCTTCTTACAGCTGTATGTAGTGTATATCATCTCTTCTTACAGCTGTATGTAGTGTATATCATCTCTTCTTACAGCTGTATGTAGTGTATATCATCTCTTCTTACAGCTGTATGTAGTGTATATCATCTCTTCTTACAGCTGTATGTAGTGTATATCATCTCTTCTTACAGCTGTATGTAGTGTATATCATCTCTTCTTACAGCTGTATGTAGTATATATCATCTCTTCTTACAGCTGTATGTAGTGTATATCATCTCTTCTTACAGCTGTATGTAGTATATATCATCTCTTCTTACAGCAGTATGTAGTGTATATCATCTCTTCTTACAGCTGTATGTAGTGTATATCATCTCTTCTTACAGCTGTATGTAGTATATATCATCTCTTCTTACAGCTGTATGTAGTGTATATCATCTCTTCTTACAGCTGTATGTAGTGTATATCATCTCTTCTTACAGCAGTATGTAGTGTATATCATCTCTTCTTACAGCTGTATGTAGTGTAGATCATCTCTTCTTACAGCAGTATGTAGTATATATCATCTCTTCTTACAGCTGTATGTAGTGTATATCATCTCTTCTTACAGCAGTATGTAGTATATATCATCTCTTCTTACAGCAGTATGTAGTATATATCATCTCTTCTTACAGCTGTATGTAGTATATATCATCTCTTCTTACAGCTGTATGTAGTGTAGATCATCTCTTTTACCAGCAGTATGTAGTGTATATCATCTCTTTTACCAGCAGTATGTAGTGTATATCATCTCTTCTTACAGCAGTATGTAGTGTAGATCATCTCTTCTTACAGCAGTATGTAGTATATATCATCTCTTTTACCAGCAGTATGTAGTGTATATCATCTCTTTTACCAGCAGTATGTAGTGTAGATCATCTCTTCTACCAGCAGTATGTAGTGTAGATCATCTCTTTTACCAGCAGTATGTAGTGTATATCATCTCTTTTACCAGCAGTATGTAGTGTATATCATCTCTTTTACCAGCAGTATGTAGTGTAGATCATCTCTTCTACCAGCAGTATGTACATAGTTACATAGTTCCATAGTTGATAAGGCCGAAAAAAGCCAAGCGTCCATCCAGTTCAGCCTATTTGTTGTGCACTGCAGCTATTCCGCTATTCCTATACCATGCGGGATAGGCCAATTGACATCACTGATGAAAAATTCACTTCCCGACACCAATCTGGCAGTCAGATTAAATCCCTGGATTAATTAACTATCACTAAGCATAAGATGTAATTTTCTTGTTCTCCAGAAAGGCGTCCAGGCCTCTCTTGAACTCATTAAGTGAGTTGGACATCACCACTTCCTCTCCCAGAGAGTTCCAGAGTCTCACGGCTCTGACCGTAAAGAATCCCCTTCTATGCTGGTGCAGGAACCTCCTTTCCTCCAGACGCATAGTGTGCCCCCTCGTCTTTGTCACCATCCTTGGTCTAAACAGGTCATGGGAGAGATCTCTGTACTGCCCCCTGATGTATTTCTACATGTTTATGAGGTCTCCCCTAAGCCTTCTCTTTTCCAATGTAACTAGGCCTAATTTTGACAACCTCTCTGGGTATTCTAGTCCCTCCATTCCCTTTCTTACCTTAGTCGCCCTCCTTTGTACCCTCTCTAGCTCCAATATGTGTTTCCTGAGCACCGGAGGCCAGAACTGTGCCCAATATTGTAAGTGCGGCCTTACCAGCGCTTTATACAGAGGAAGAACAATGTTCTCATCATATGCCCCTATGCCTCTTCTGATGCATGCCATGACTCTATTTGCCTTGGCAGCTGCTGCCTGACACTGGGCACTCCAATTGAATTTGCTGTTAACCAAGACGCCCAGGTCCTTCTCCATGTCCGATTTCCCCAACGGTTTCCCATTTAATATGTATGGGTGACTGCTGTTTTTCTTTCCCATGTGCATGACCTTACATTTATCGGCATTGAACCCCATTTGCCATTTTTTGGCCCAACTCCCCAATTTATCTAAATCCTCCTGTAGCTGTGCCCTATCCTCATCTGTATTAACTACTTTACAAAGTTTAGTATCATCTGCAAATATTGCTATTTTACTATGCAACCCTTCCACTAGATCATTAATAAATATATTAAATAATATAGGGCCCAAGACAGACCCTTGAGGCCCCCCGCTAGTAACCCTGACACCTCCTGAGCTTACTCCATTGATAACCACCCTCTGCTTTCTATCACTCAGCCAGCTATTTACCCACTTGCACACATTATCCCCCAGACCAAGCATTCTCATTTTATCGACCAACCTTTTGTGTGGCACGGTATCAAACGCTTTGGAGAAGTCAAGGTCTACAACATCCACTGACTCTCCCCGGTCCAGCTGTGAGCTCACCTCCTCGTAGAAGGCGATCAGGAGCGATCCCTCATGAATCCATGTTGATATGGAGTTAGACAGTTCTTCTCATTAAGATATTCTACAATAGCATCTCTAAGAAATCCTTCAAACAATTTACCCACAACAGACGTTAAGCTGACTGCTCTCTAGTTCCCAGGGTCACTTTTAGACCCCTTTTTGAATATTGGTCCCACATTTGCTTGGCGCCAGTCTAGTGGGACAGTCCCTGTCCATAAAGAGTGCTTGAATCTAAGATACAGCGGCCTGTCTATCACATGACTTAATTCTTTTAGTACCCGGGGGTGTATGTCATCTGGGCCTGGTGACTTGTCTATTTTGATATTCTTTAGGCGTTTCTGAGCTTCCTCCTGGGTTAGGTGGGTGATATTTAGCGGAGGATTTACTTTATCACTCTGCATTTCCTGCGATAAATTGAGTAGGTTTGCTTTCCCCTCATCGCCCTCTAGGATTTTACCCAGGTTATTTTTCAATGGGCCAACGCCATCAGTTTGAATCCTTTTACTGTTTCTATAGTTAATGAACAGTTTGGGATTGGTTTTACTTTCCTTGGCAATTAGTCTCTCTGTCTCCTCTTTTGCTATTCTTCTTTGTTTCTTCCAGATTTAGTTTTTTTCCCTCTAAGATATTAGCGCTTCCTGTAGTGTGATCATCTCTTCTAACATCTCATGTTGAAACGATTCTATGTCACTGTGTCCTTCCATCATTGTAGACTTTATCTGATGGTGAAAGGTGTGATACTGTGTGAGGCATAGTGTGTTAGGTCTGTGTCTTTGATCAGGCCTCCACTCCCCTGGTGAGCTGAACAGCTGGCAATTTAGTCCCAAGCAGCTCCCACAATCCCTCTCACCTGATGCTATAGTCCTTCCTATAAATCTCGATGCATTGTAAGGGGTGCACGTGGTGTGGGGTGCATGCACGTGTCCTTATTCAGCAAAGTGTCCTATTCGACAAGTGTCTCTGACAGTCATTTCAATGGCAGTATGTAGTATATATCATCTCTTACACCAGTATGTAGTGTAGATCATCTCTTCTAACAGCTGTATGTAGTGTATATCATCTCTTCTTACAGCTGTATGTAGTGTATATCATCTCTTCTTACAGCTGTATGTAGTGTATATCATCTCTACTAACAGCAGTATGTAGTGTATATCATCTCTTCTTACAGCTGTATGTAGTGTATATCATCTCTTCTTACAGCAGTATGTAGTGTATATCATCTCTTCTTACAGCTGTATGTAGTGTATATCATCTCTTCTTACAGCTGTATGTAGTGTATATCATCTCTTCTTACAGCAGTATGTAGTGTATATCATCTCTTCTAACAGCTGTATGTAGTGTACATCATCTCTTCTTACAGCTGTATGTAGTGTATATCATCTCTACTAACAGCTGTATGTAGTATATATCATCTCTTCTTACAGCTGTATGTAGTATATATCATCTCTTCTTACAGCAGTATGTAGTATATATCATCTCTACTAACACCAGTATGTAGTGTATATCATCTCTTCTTACAGCTGTATGTAGTGTACATCATCTCTTCTTACAGCTGTATGTAGTGTATATCATCTCTACTAACAGCTGTATGTAGTATATATCATCTCTTCTTACAGCTGTATGTAGTGTATATCATCTCTTCTTACAGCAGTATGTAGTGTATATCATCTCTTCTTACAGCTGTATGTAGTATATATCATCTCTTCTTACAGCAGTATGTAGTATATATCATCTCTTCTTACAGCTGTATGTAGTATATATCATCTCTTCTAACAGCTGTATGTAGTGTATATCATCTCTTCTTACAGCTGTATGTAGTGTATATCATCTCTTCTTACAGCTGTATGTAGTGTAGATCATCTCTTCTTACAGCTGTATGTAGTGTATATCATCTCTTCTTACAGCTGTATGTAGTGTAGATCATCTCTTCTTACAGCTGTATGTAGTGTATATCATCTCTTCTTACAGCTGTATGTAGTATATATCATCTCTTCTTACAGCAGTATGTAGTATATATCATCTCTTCTTACAGCTGTATGTAGTGTATATCATCTCTTCTTACAGCAGTATGTAGTGTATATCATCTCTTCTAACAGCTGTATGTAGTGTACATCATCTCTTCTTACAGCTGTATGTAGTGTATATCATCTCTACTAACAGCTGTATGTAGTATATATCATCTCTTCTTACAGCTGTATGTAGTATATATCATCTCTTCTTACAGCTGTATGTAGTGTATATCATCTCTTCTTACAGCAGTATGTAGTGTATATCATCTCTTCTAACAGCTGTATGTAGTGTACATCATCTCTTCTTACAGCTGTATGTAGTGTATATCATCTCTACTAACAGCTGTATGTAGTATATATCATCTCTTCTTACAGCTGTATGTAGTGTAGATCATCTCTTCTAACAGCTGTATGTAGTGTACATCATCTCTTCTTACAGCTGTATGTAGTGTATATCATCTCTACTAACAGCTGTATGTAGTATATATCATCTCTTCTTACAGCTGTATGTAGTATATATCATCTCTTCTTACAGCTGTATGTAGTGTATATCATCTCTTCTTACAGCAGTATGTAGTGTATATCATCTCTTCTTACAGCTGTATGTAGTATATATCATCTCTTCTTACAGCAGTATGTAGTATATATCATCTCTTCTTACAGCTGTATGTAGTGTAGATCATCTCTTCTAACAGCTGTATGTAGTGTATATCATCTCTTCTTACAGCTGTATGTAGTGTATATCATCTCTTCTTACAGCTGTATGTAGTGTAGATCATCTCTTCTTACAGCTGTATGTAGTGTAGATCATCTCTTCTTACAGCTGTATGTAGTGTATATCATCTCTTCTTACAGCTGTATGTAGTGTATATCATCTCTTCTTACAGCTGTATGTAGTGTAGATCATCTCTTCTTACAGCTGTATGTAGTGTATATCATCTCTTCTTACAGCTGTATGTAGTGTAGATCATCTCTTCTTACAGCTGTATGTAGTGTATATCATCTCTTCTTACAGCTGTATGTAGTGTATATCATCTCTTCTTACAGCTGTATGTAGTATATATCATCTCTACTAACACCAGTATGTAGTGTATATCATCTCTTCTTACAGCAGTATGTAGTGTATATCATCTCTTCTTACAGCTGTATGTAGTGTATATCATCTCTTCTTACAGCTGTATGTAGTGTAGATCATCTCTTCTTACAGCTGTATGTAGTGTATATCATCTCTTCTAACAGCTGTATGTAGTGTATATCATCTCTTCTTACAGCTGTATGTAGTGTAGATCATCTCTTCTTACAGCAGTATGTAGTGTATATCATCTCTTCTTACAGCAGTATGTAGTATATATCATCTCTTCTTACAGCAGTATGTAGTATATATCATCTCTTCTTACAGCTGTATGTAGTGTATATCATCTCTTCTTACAGAAGGAGATCTTGTGAGGATCGGAGGTTGCGTGCAGGTATGTACCGGGAGACTAGGTCAGAGATATATGGAGGAGACAGGTTGTGGATGGCTTTGTATGTCATGGTTAGAGTTTTGAACTGAATTCTCTGGGCAATGGGGAGTCAGTGAAGGGACTGACAGAGAGGAGAGGGCAGGGAATAGCGGGGGGGACAGCTGGATTAGTCGGGCAGCAGAGTTTAGGATAGATTGGAGGGGTGCGAGAGTGTTAGAGGGGAGGCCACAGAGCAGGAGGTTGCAGTAGTCAAGGCGGGAGATGATAAGGGCGTGCACTAGTGTTTTTGCAGATTCATGGTTGAGGAATGTGCGGATCCGGGGGATATTTTTGAGTTTGAGTCAGCAGGAGGTGGAAAGGGCTTGGATATGTGGTGTGAAGGAGAGATCAGCGTCCAGGGTTACCCCGAGGCAGCGAGCTTGTGGGACTGGGGAGCGTGAAGAGCCATTGACGTTGATAGATAGGTCAGATGGGGGGGTTGAATGAGAGGGTGGAAAAATGATGAACTCTGTTTTCTCCATGTTGAGTTTTGGAAATGTGTCGGAGAAGAAGGATGAGATGGCGGACAGACATTGTGGGATTCTGGTTAGTAGGGAGGAGATATCAGGTCCAGAGAGGTAGATCTGTGTGTCATCAGCATAGAGGTGAGACTCTATGAGCTGTCCCAGGCCAAAGGTGTATATGGAGAAGAGCAGAGGTCCTAGAAGTGAACCTTGGGGGACACGGACAGATAGGGGGCGAGATGAGGAGGTGGTGTGTGAGTGGAAGACACTGAATGTCCTGTCTGTTAAGTATGAGGAGATCCAAGATAGAGCCAAGTCCGTGATGCCAAGAGATGTGAGAATCTGGAGTAAGAGGGAATGGTCCACTGTGTCAAAGGCAGATGACAGGTCCAGAAGGAGGAGGATGGAGTAGTGTTGCTTGGATTTGGCGGTTAGTAGGTCGTTGGTGACTTTGGTCAGGGCAGTTTGAGTGGAGTGATGTGGTCGGAAGGCAGATTGTAGGCGGTCGAAGAGGGAGCAGGAGGAGAGGTGGGAGGACAGTTCAAGGTGGACATGTTATTGTCGAAGTTTTGAGGCAAAGGGGAGGAGTGATATGGGGTGTTAGCTAGTGAGAGAGGAAGGGTGAAGGGAGGGCTTTTTGAGGATGGGTGTGATTGTGGCATGTTTGAAACATGAGGGGAAGACGGCGTTTGTTAGTGCCAGATTGAAGAGGTGGGTTAGGGTTGGGATGAAGAGTGTGGTAAGGTTAGTGATGAGGTGGGATGGGATTGGGTCAAGTTTGCAGGTGGTGAGGTGTGATTTGGAGAGTAAAGAGGAGACTTGACCTTGTGTAATGGTGGAGAAGTGTGGTTTGGAGGAGAAGGGTTGAGTAGATCTGAGGAGGGGTTGTGCGGAGTTTAGGCCCAAGTTTTGTCTGATGGTGTCAATCTTGTGTTTGAAGAATGAGGCCAAGTCGTCGGCTGAGATGAGAGAAGAGGGAGGAGGTGCTGGGGGATGAAGGAGAGAGTTGAAAGTGTTAACTCTCTGTTTTGGGTTGTGAGATAGGGAGGATATGAGAGCTGAGAAGTAGGTTTGTTTTGCTGTAGTGAGTGCGGCCTTGAAATTAGTGAGGGTTTGCTTGAATGCGATGAAGTGCTGGATGGAGTGAGACCTTTTCCATGTGGGCTCGGCAAGCCAGGAGGCCCGGTGCAGTTGTTTGGTAAGTTTAGTGTGGCAGGGTTGCCTGTTGAATGTGCGAGCTTTGGTGTGTGTGAGAGGGGCGATGGAGTTTGGAGCTGAAGCTATTGTGGTGTTATATGAGGCAGCAGCAGCAAGATGTGCATGGTGTAAGGAATTAGTGTCTGTGAGAGGAAGGAGGGATTGAGAGAGAGAGTGTAGGTGAAGGTGATTGGGATTTGTGCGAGGGTGTGTGAGTTTGTGGAGTGGGGATTGTGCACCCGGAGAGGAGAGGGTAGAGAATGTGAGGAGGGAGTGGTGAGTTAGAGAGGTTAGCTAGGGAACAGAGGCGGGTGAAGATGAGGTCCAGTGTGTGGCCATGTTTGTGGGTGGGTGTGGAAGAGCATTGAGTGAGTCCAAAGGAGGAAGTGAGGGATAGGAGCTTGGAGCCAGACGAGTGGGGAGTGTCAATGTGGATGTTGAAGTGAGCCATTGTGATAGTGGGGATGTGAGTGGAAAGGAAGTGAAGCAGGCAGGTGGTGAAATGGTGTAAGAAGGTGGTGGCTTGCCCTGGGGGTGGGTAAACGAGGGCCAGTTGGAGGTTGGAGGGGTAATAGATGCGCACACAGTGCACCTCAAAAGAGGGGAGTGTAACGGAGGGTGTGAGTGGGGTTTGGGTGAAAGCGCAGAGTTGTGCTAGGAGGAAACCTCCGCCTCCGCCATGTTTGCCATTGGGGCAGGGGGTGTGGGAAAGGTGGAATCCGCCATGTGAAAGGGCAGCTGGGGAGGCTGTGTCAGAGGGGATGAGGCATGTTTGGGTGATGGTGAGGAAGGAGGGTTTGTTTGTACTGAAAAGATGGTGGATGAAGGAAAGTTTGTTGCAGACAGAGCGAGCGTTCCACAGAGCGTATGTTAGTATGGCTGAGGAGGTGGGTATTAGTGGGATGGGTATGAGGTTGGAAGGGTTGCGACAGTTTGAGGAAGGTGGTGGCTAGGAGGTAGAAGTGACTGTGGGGATCTGGCGAGGAGGACTAGGATTTGGAGAGATATCTCCAGCAGTGAGGAGGAGCAGAGAAAGTGTTTTCAGGTGGGAGCAGGAGAGAGCATGAGGTGGCTGTCTGTGTTTGGAGATCCAGGATTGAATGTTGAGGAATAATTTGGAGGAGGAGGTGAGATGAATTGGGAGGATGGAGGGAGAGATGACGAGTTTCTTACTTGGTGTAGGGATTTGAGGGCTTATTAGAAAGTAGAGGAGTTTCGAGGAAAAAGTGAGAGCTAACAGAAACATAGTTAAAAGAGAGTGAGTGGTCAAAGTGTTTGTTACCTGACTCCTGCCCTGACTAACTGCCTCTGAAATAACTGCCACTTATCTCCGAAGCCACTTGCCACAAGAAGACGCGTGCACACCCCAGCACGCGTGCACCCCTTACAGAGAAACTAAAGATATAGTTTCATGTGGCCTATATCAGGTGAAGGGCATTGTGGGAACGGCTTGTGGATAAATTCACAGCTGGTCATTTCAACAGGAGATGGCTGGCTGATCAAAGACAGAGCCAGGACTCTAGTCTCTGCAGTTTAGCACCTCGAAAACTCAGATAAGGTATATAGTGGAGAAGGGACAAACATATGTGAATATTGATTGGAGTGGGACAGATGGAGCAGGGGAATTATGCCAAGCTTGTACCAGAGAGACGGGTCAGCGGAGCATTAGAAGACAGCATACATAGAAGAGATGATCTGCTCCTAACAGCAGTATGTAGTGTAGATCATCTCTTCTAACAGCTGTATGTAGTGTATATCATCTCTTCTTACAGCTGTATGTAGTGTACATCATCTCTTCTTACAGCAGTATGTAGTGTATATCATCTCTTCTTACAGCTGTATGTAGTGTATATCATCTCTTCTTACAGCTGTATGTAGTGTATATCATCTCTTCTAACAGCTGTATGTAGTGTATATCATCTCTTCTTACAGCTGTATGTAGTGTAGATCATCTCTTCTAACAGCTGTATGTAGTGTATATCATCTCTTCTTACAGCAGTATGTAGTGTATATCATCTCTTCTTACAGCTGTATGTAGTGTATATCATCTCTTCTTACAGCTGTATGTAGTGTATATCATCTCTTCTTACAGCTGTATGTAGTATATATCATCTCTTCTTACAGCTGTATGTAGTGTATATCATCTCTTCTTACAGCAGTATGTAGTGTATATCATCTCTTCTTACAGCTGTATGTAGTGTATATCATCTCTTCTTACAGCTGTATGTAGTGTATATCATCTCTTCTTACAGCTGTATGTAGTATATATCATCTCTTCTTACAGCAGTATGTAGTGTATATCATCTCTACTAACAGCAGTATGTAGTGTATATCATCTCTACTAACAGCAGTATGTAGTGTATATCATCTCTTCTTACAGCAGTATGTAGTGTATATCATCTCTTCTTACAGCTGTATGTAGTGTATATCATCTCTTCTTACAGCAGTATGTAGTGTATATCATCTCTTCTTACAGCTGTATGTAGTATATATCATCTCTTCTTACAGCTGTATGTAGTGTATATCATCTCTTCTTACAGCTGTATGTAGTGTATATCATCTCTTCTTACAGCAGTATGTAGTGTATATCATCTCTTCTTACAGCTGTATGTAGTGTATATCATCTCTTCTTACAGCAGTATGTAGTGTAGATCATCTCTTCTTACAGCTGTATGTAGTGTATATCATCTCTTCTTACAGCTGTATGTAGTGTATATCATCTCTTCTTACAGCAGTATGTAGTGTATATCATCTCTTCTTACAGCAGTATGTAGTGTATATCATCTCTTCTTACAGCAGTATGTAGTATATATCATCTCTTCTTACAGCTGTATGTAGTGTATATCATCTCTTCTTACAGCAGTATGTAGTGTATATCATCTCTTCTTACAGCTGTATGTAGTGTATATCATCTCTACTAACAGCAGTATGTAGTGTATATCATCTCTTCTTACAGCTGTATGTAGTGTATATCATCTCTTCTTACAGCTGTATGTAGTGTATATCATCTCTTCTTACAGCTGTATGTAGTGTATATCATCTCTTCTTACAGCTGTATGTAGTGTATATCATCTCTTCTTACAGCTGTATGTAGTATATATCATCTCTTCTTACAGCTGTATGTAGTGTATATCATCTCTTCTTACAGCTGTATGTAGTGTATATCATCTCTTCTTACAGCTGTATGTAGTGTATATCATCTCTTCTTACAGCTGTATGTAGTGTATATCATCTCTTCTTACAGCTGTATGTAGTGTATATCATCTCTTCTTACAGCAGTATGTAGTGTATATCATCTCTTCTTACAGCTGTATGTAGTGTATATCATCTCTTCTTACAGCAGTATGTAGTGTATATCATCTCTTCTTACAGCTGTATGTAGTGTATATCATCTCTTCTTACAGCTGTATGTAGTGTATATCATCTCTTCTTACAGCTGTATGTAGTGTATATCATCTCTTCTTACAGCTGTATGTAGTGTATATCATCTCTTCTTACAGCTGTATGTAGTGTATATCATCTCTTCTTACAGCTGTATGTAGTGTATATCATCTCTTCTTACAGCTGTATGTAGTATATATCATCTCTTCTTACAGCTGTATGTAGTGTATATCATCTCTTCTTACAGCTGTATGTAGTATATATCATCTCTTCTTACAGCAGTATGTAGTGTATATCATCTCTTCTTACAGCTGTATGTAGTGTATATCATCTCTTCTTACAGCTGTATGTAGTATATATCATCTCTTCTTACAGCTGTATGTAGTGTATATCATCTCTTCTTACAGCTGTATGTAGTGTATATCATCTCTTCTTACAGCAGTATGTAGTGTATATCATCTCTTCTTACAGCTGTATGTAGTATATATCATCTCTTCTTACAGCAGTATGTAGTGTATATCATCTCTTCTTACAGCTGTATGTAGTGTAGATCATCTCTTCTAACAGCTGTATGTAGTGTACATCATCTCTTCTTACAGCTGTATGTAGTGTATATCATCTCTACTAACAGCTGTATGTAGTATATATCATCTCTTCTTACAGCTGTATGTAGTATATATCATCTCTTCTTACAGCTGTATGTAGTGTATATCATCTCTTCTTACAGCAGTATGTAGTGTATATCATCTCTTCTTACAGCTGTATGTAGTATATATCATCTCTTCTTACAGCAGTATGTAGTATATATCATCTCTTCTTACAGCTGTATGTAGTATATATCATCTCTTCTTACAGCTGTATGTAGTGTAGATCATCTCTTCTTACAGCAGTATGTAGTATATATCATCTCTTCTTACAGCTGTATGTAGTGTATATCATCTCTTCTTACAGCAGTATGTAGTATATATCATCTCTTCTTACAGCAGTATGTAGTATATATCATCTCTTCTTACAGCTGTATGTAGTATATATCATCTCTTCTTACAGCTGTATGTAGTGTAGATCATCTCTTTTACCAGCAGTATGTAGTGTATATCATCTCTTTTACCAGCAGTATGTAGTGTATATCATCTCTTCTTACAGCAGTATGTAGTGTAGATCATCTCTTCTTACAGCAGTATGTAGTATATATCATCTCTTTTACCAGCAGTATGTAGTGTATATCATCTCTTTTACCAGCAGTATGTAGTGTAGATCATCTCTTCTACCAGCAGTATGTAGTGTAGATCATCTCTTTTACCAGCAGTATGTAGTGTATATCATCTCTTTTACCAGCAGTATGTAGTGTAGATCATCTCTTCTTACAGCAGTATGTAGTATATATCATCTCTTTTACCAGCAGTATGTAGTGTATATCATCTCTTTTACCAGCAGTATGTAGTGTAGATCATCTCTTCTACCAGCAGTATGTACATAGTTACATAGTTCCATAGTTGATAAGGCCGAAAAAAGCCAAGCGTCCATCCAGTTCAGCCTATTTGTTGTGCACTGCAGCTATTCCGCTATTCCTATACCATGCGGGATAGGCCAATTGACATCACTGATGAAAAATTCACTTCCCGACACCAATCTGGCAGTCAGATTAAATCCCTGGATTAATTAACTATCACTAAGCATAAGATGTAATTTTCTTGTTCTCCAGAAAGGCGTCCAGGCCTCTCTTGAACTCATTAAGTGAGTTGGACATCACCACTTCCTCTCCCAGAGAGTTCCAGAGTCTCACGGCTCTGACCGTAAAGAATCCCCTTCTATGCTGGTGCAGGAACCTCCTTTCCTCCAGACGCATAGTGTGCCCCCTCGTCTTTGTCACCATCCTTGGTCTAAACAGGTCATGGGAGAGATCTCTGTACTGCCCCCTGATGTATTTCTACATGTTTATGAGGTCTCCCCTAAGCCTTCTCTTTTCCAATGTAACTAGGCCTAATTTTGACAACCTCTCTGGGTATTCTAGTCCCTCCATTCCCTTTCTTACCTTAGTCGCCCTCCTTTGTACCCTCTCTAGCTCCAATATGTGTTTCCTGAGCACCGGAGGCCAGAACTGTGCCCAATATTGTAAGTGCGGCCTTACCAGCGCTTTATACAGAGGAAGAACAATGTTCTCATCATATGCCCCTATGCCTCTTCTGATGCATGCCATGACTCTATTTGCCTTGGCAGCTGCTGCCTGACACTGGGCACTCCAATTGAATTTGCTGTTAACCAAGACGCCCAGGTCCTTCTCCATGTCCGATTTCCCCAACGGTTTCCCATTTAATATGTATGGGTGACTGCTGTTTTTCTTTCCCATGTGCATGACCTTACATTTATCGGCATTGAACCCCATTTGCCATTTTTTGGCCCAACTCCCCAATTTATCTAAATCCTCCTGTAGCTGTGCCCTATCCTCATCTGTATTAACTACTTTACAAAGTTTAGTATCATCTGCAAATATTGCTATTTTACTATGCAACCCTTCCACTAGATCATTAATAAATATATTAAATAATATAGGGCCCAAGACAGACCCTTGAGGCCCCCCGCTAGTAACCCTGACACCTCCTGAGCTTACTCCATTGATAACCACCCTCTGCTTTCTATCACTCAGCCAGCTATTTACCCACTTGCACACATTATCCCCCAGACCAAGCATTCTCATTTTATCGACCAACCTTTTGTGTGGCACGGTATCAAACGCTTTGGAGAAGTCAAGGTCTACAACATCCACTGACTCTCCCCGGTCCAGCTGTGAGCTCACCTCCTCGTAGAAGGCGATCAGGAGCGATCCCTCATGAATCCATGTTGATATGGAGTTAGACAGTTCTTCTCATTAAGATATTCTACAATAGCATCTCTAAGAAATCCTTCAAACAATTTACCCACAACAGACGTTAAGCTGACTGCTCTCTAGTTCCCAGGGTCACTTTTAGACCCCTTTTTGAATATTGGTCCCACATTTGCTTGGCGCCAGTCTAGTGGGACAGTCCCTGTCCATAAAGAGTGCTTGAATCTAAGATACAGCGGCCTGTCTATCACATGACTTAATTCTTTTAGTACCCGGGGGTGTATGTCATCTGGGCCTGGTGACTTGTCTATTTTGATATTCTTTAGGCGTTTCTGAGCTTCCTCCTGGGTTAGGTGGGTGATATTTAGCGGAGGATTTACTTTATCACTCTGCATTTCCTGCGATAAATTGAGTAGGTTTGCTTTCCCCTCATCGCCCTCTAGGATTTTACCCAGGTTATTTTTCAATGGGCCAACGCCATCAGTTTGAATCCTTTTACTGTTTCTATAGTTAATGAACAGTTTGGGATTGGTTTTACTTTCCTTGGCAATTAGTCTCTCTGTCTCCTCTTTTGCTATTCTTCTTTGTTTCTTCCAGATTTAGTTTTTTTCCCTCTAAGATATTAGCGCTTCCTGTAGTGTGATCATCTCTTCTAACATCTCATGTTGAAACGATTCTATGTCACTGTGTCCTTCCATCATTGTAGACTTTATCTGATGGTGAAAGGTGTGATACTGTGTGAGGCATAGTGTGTTAGGTCTGTGTCTTTGATCAGGCCTCCACTCCCCTGGTGAGCTGAACAGCTGGCAATTTAGTCCCAAGCAGCTCCCACAATCCCTCTCACCTGATGCTATAGTCCTTCCTATAAATCTCGATGCATTGTAAGGGGTGCACGTGGTGTGGGGTGCATGCACGTGTCCTTATTCAGCAAAGTGTCCTATTCGACAAGTGTCTCTGACAGTCATTTCAATGGCAGTATGTAGTATATATCATCTCTTACACCAGTATGTAGTGTAGATCATCTCTTCTAACAGCTGTATGTAGTGTATATCATCTCTTCTTACAGCTGTATGTAGTGTATATCATCTCTTCTTACAGCTGTATGTAGTGTATATCATCTCTACTAACAGCAGTATGTAGTGTATATCATCTCTTCTTACAGCTGTATGTAGTGTATATCATCTCTTCTTACAGCAGTATGTAGTGTATATCATCTCTTCTTACAGCTGTATGTAGTGTATATCATCTCTTCTTACAGCTGTATGTAGTGTATATCATCTCTTCTTACAGCAGTATGTAGTGTATATCATCTCTTCTAACAGCTGTATGTAGTGTACATCATCTCTTCTTACAGCTGTATGTAGTGTATATCATCTCTACTAACAGCTGTATGTAGTATATATCATCTCTTCTTACAGCTGTATGTAGTATATATCATCTCTTCTTACAGCAGTATGTAGTATATATCATCTCTACTAACACCAGTATGTAGTGTATATCATCTCTTCTTACAGCTGTATGTAGTGTACATCATCTCTTCTTACAGCTGTATGTAGTGTATATCATCTCTACTAACAGCTGTATGTAGTATATATCATCTCTTCTTACAGCTGTATGTAGTGTATATCATCTCTTCTTACAGCAGTATGTAGTGTATATCATCTCTTCTTACAGCTGTATGTAGTATATATCATCTCTTCTTACAGCAGTATGTAGTATATATCATCTCTTCTTACAGCTGTATGTAGTATATATCATCTCTTCTAACAGCTGTATGTAGTGTATATCATCTCTTCTTACAGCTGTATGTAGTGTATATCATCTCTTCTTACAGCTGTATGTAGTGTAGATCATCTCTTCTTACAGCTGTATGTAGTGTATATCATCTCTTCTTACAGCTGTATGTAGTGTAGATCATCTCTTCTTACAGCTGTATGTAGTGTATATCATCTCTTCTTACAGCTGTATGTAGTATATATCATCTCTTCTTACAGCAGTATGTAGTATATATCATCTCTTCTTACAGCTGTATGTAGTGTATATCATCTCTTCTTACAGCAGTATGTAGTGTATATCATCTCTTCTAACAGCTGTATGTAGTGTACATCATCTCTTCTTACAGCTGTATGTAGTGTATATCATCTCTACTAACAGCTGTATGTAGTATATATCATCTCTTCTTACAGCTGTATGTAGTATATATCATCTCTTCTTACAGCTGTATGTAGTGTATATCATCTCTTCTTACAGCAGTATGTAGTGTATATCATCTCTTCTAACAGCTGTATGTAGTGTACATCATCTCTTCTTACAGCTGTATGTAGTGTATATCATCTCTACTAACAGCTGTATGTAGTATATATCATCTCTTCTTACAGCTGTATGTAGTGTAGATCATCTCTTCTAACAGCTGTATGTAGTGTACATCATCTCTTCTTACAGCTGTATGTAGTGTATATCATCTCTACTAACAGCTGTATGTAGTATATATCATCTCTTCTTACAGCTGTATGTAGTATATATCATCTCTTCTTACAGCTGTATGTAGTGTATATCATCTCTTCTTACAGCAGTATGTAGTGTATATCATCTCTTCTTACAGCTGTATGTAGTATATATCATCTCTTCTTACAGCAGTATGTAGTATATATCATCTCTTCTTACAGCTGTATGTAGTGTAGATCATCTCTTCTAACAGCTGTATGTAGTGTATATCATCTCTTCTTACAGCTGTATGTAGTGTATATCATCTCTTCTTACAGCTGTATGTAGTGTAGATCATCTCTTCTTACAGCTGTATGTAGTGTAGATCATCTCTTCTTACAGCTGTATGTAGTGTATATCATCTCTTCTTACAGCTGTATGTAGTGTATATCATCTCTTCTTACAGCTGTATGTAGTGTAGATCATCTCTTCTTACAGCTGTATGTAGTGTATATCATCTCTTCTTACAGCTGTATGTAGTGTAGATCATCTCTTCTTACAGCTGTATGTAGTGTATATCATCTCTTCTTACAGCTGTATGTAGTGTATATCATCTCTTCTTACAGCTGTATGTAGTATATATCATCTCTACTAACACCAGTATGTAGTGTATATCATCTCTTCTTACAGCAGTATGTAGTGTATATCATCTCTTCTTACAGCAGTATGTAGTATATATCATCTCTTCTTACAGCTGTATGTAGTGTAGATCATCTCTTCTTACAGCAGTATGTAGTGTATATCATCTCTTCTTACAGCTGTATGTAGTGTATATCATCTCTTCTTACAGCAGTATGTAGTGTAGATCATCTCTTCTTACAGCTGTATGTAGTGTATATCATCTCTTCTTACAGCTGTATGTAGTGTATATCATCTCTTCTTACAGCAGTATGTAGTGTATATCATCTCTTCTTACAGCAGTATGTAGTGTATATCATCTCTTCTTACAGCAGTATGTAGTATATATCATCTCTTCTTACAGCTGTATGTAGTGTATATCATCTCTTCTTACAGCAGTATGTAGTGTATATCATCTCTTCTTACAGCTGTATGTAGTGTATATCATCTCTACTAACAGCAGTATGTAGTGTATATCATCTCTTCTTACAGCTGTATGTAGTGTATATCATCTCTTCTTACAGCTGTATGTAGTGTATATCATCTCTTCTTACAGCTGTATGTAGTGTATATCATCTCTTCTTACAGCTGTATGTAGTGTATATCATCTCTTCTTACAGCTGTATGTAGTATATATCATCTCTTCTTACAGCTGTATGTAGTGTATATCATCTCTTCTTACAGCTGTATGTAGTGTATATCATCTCTTCTTACAGCTGTATGTAGTGTATATCATCTCTTCTTACAGCTGTATGTAGTGTATATCATCTCTTCTTACAGCTGTATGTAGTGTATATCATCTCTTCTTACAGCAGTATGTAGTGTATATCATCTCTTCTTACAGCTGTATGTAGTGTATATCATCTCTTCTTACAGCAGTATGTAGTGTATATCATCTCTTCTTACAGCTGTATGTAGTGTATATCATCTCTTCTTACAGCTGTATGTAGTATATATCATCTCTACTAACACCAGTATGTAGTGTAGATCATCTCTTCTTACAGCAGTATGTAGTGTAGATCATCTCTTCTTACAGCTGTATGTAGTGTATATCATCTCTTCTTACAGCTGTATGTAGTGTAGATCATCTCTTCTTACAGCTGTATGTAGTGTATATCATCTCTTCTAACAGCTGTATGTAGTGTATATCATCTCTTCTTACAGCTGTATGTAGTGTAGATCATCTCTTCTTACAGCAGTATGTAGTGTATATCATCTCTTCTTACAGCAGTATGTAGTATATATCATCTCTTCTTACAGCAGTATGTAGTATATATCATCTCTTCTTACAGCTGTATGTAGTGTATATCATCTCTTCTTACAGAAGGAGATCTTGTGAGGATCGGAGGTTGCGTGCAGGTATGTACCGGGAGACTAGGTCAGAGATATATGGAGGAGACAGGTTGTGGATGGCTTTGTATGTCATGGTTAGAGTTTTGAACTGAATTCTCTGGGCAATGGGGAGTCAGTGAAGGGACTGACAGAGAGGAGAGGGCAGGGAATAGCGGGGGGGACAGCTGGATTAGTCGGGCAGCAGAGTTTAGGATAGATTGGAGGGGTGCGAGAGTGTTAGAGGGGAGGCCACAGAGCAGGAGGTTGCAGTAGTCAAGGCGGGAGATGATAAGGGCGTGCACTAGTGTTTTTGCAGATTCATGGTTGAGGAATGTGCGGATCCGGGGGATATTTTTGAGTTTGAGTCAGCAGGAGGTGGAAAGGGCTTGGATATGTGGTGTGAAGGAGAGATCAGCGTCCAGGGTTACCCCGAGGCAGCGAGCTTGTGGGACTGGGGAGCGTGAAGAGCCATTGACGTTGATAGATAGGTCAGATGGGGGGGTTGAATGAGAGGGTGGAAAAATGATGAACTCTGTTTTCTCCATGTTGAGTTTTGGAAATGTGTCGGAGAAGAAGGATGAGATGGCGGACAGACATTGTGGGATTCTGGTTAGTAGGGAGGAGATATCAGGTCCAGAGAGGTAGATCTGTGTGTCATCAGCATAGAGGTGAGACTCTATGAGCTGTCCCAGGCCAAAGGTGTATATGGAGAAGAGCAGAGGTCCTAGAAGTGAACCTTGGGGGACACGGACAGATAGGGGGCGAGATGAGGAGGTGGTGTGTGAGTGGAAGACACTGAATGTCCTGTCTGTTAAGTATGAGGAGATCCAAGATAGAGCCAAGTCCGTGATGCCAAGAGATGTGAGAATCTGGAGTAAGAGGGAATGGTCCACTGTGTCAAAGGCAGATGACAGGTCCAGAAGGAGGAGGATGGAGTAGTGTTGCTTGGATTTGGCGGTTAGTAGGTCGTTGGTGACTTTGGTCAGGGCAGTTTGAGTGGAGTGATGTGGTCGGAAGGCAGATTGTAGGCGGTCGAAGAGGGAGCAGGAGGAGAGGTGGGAGGACAGTTCAAGGTGGACATGTTATTGTCGAAGTTTTGAGGCAAAGGGGAGGAGTGATATGGGGTGTTAGCTAGTGAGAGAGGAAGGGTGAAGGGAGGGCTTTTTGAGGATGGGTGTGATTGTGGCATGTTTGAAACATGAGGGGAAGACGGCGTTTGTTAGTGCCAGATTGAAGAGGTGGGTTAGGGTTGGGATGAAGAGTGTGGTAAGGTTAGTGATGAGGTGGGATGGGATTGGGTCAAGTTTGCAGGTGGTGAGGTGTGATTTGGAGAGTAAAGAGGAGACTTGACCTTGTGTAATGGTGGAGAAGTGTGGTTTGGAGGAGAAGGGTTGAGTAGATCTGAGGAGGGGTTGTGCGGAGTTTAGGCCCAAGTTTTGTCTGATGGTGTCAATCTTGTGTTTGAAGAATGAGGCCAAGTCGTCGGCTGAGATGAGAGAAGAGGGAGGAGGTGCTGGGGGATGAAGGAGAGAGTTGAAAGTGTTAACTCTCTGTTTTGGGTTGTGAGATAGGGAGGATATGAGAGCTGAGAAGTAGGTTTGTTTTGCTGTAGTGAGTGCGGCCTTGAAATTAGTGAGGGTTTGCTTGAATGCGATGAAGTGCTGGATGGAGTGAGACCTTTTCCATGTGGGCTCGGCAAGCCAGGAGGCCCGGTGCAGTTGTTTGGTAAGTTTAGTGTGGCAGGGTTGCCTGTTGAATGTGCGAGCTTTGGTGTGTGTGAGAGGGGCGATGGAGTTTGGAGCTGAAGCTATTGTGGTGTTATATGAGGCAGCAGCAGCAAGATGTGCATGGTGTAAGGAATTAGTGTCTGTGAGAGGAAGGAGGGATTGAGAGAGAGAGTGTAGGTGAAGGTGATTGGGATTTGTGCGAGGGTGTGTGAGTTTGTGGAGTGGGGATTGTGCACCCGGAGAGGAGAGGGTAGAGAATGTGAGGAGGGAGTGGTGAGTTAGAGAGGTTAGCTAGGGAACAGAGGCGGGTGAAGATGAGGTCCAGTGTGTGGCCATGTTTGTGGGTGGGTGTGGAAGAGCATTGAGTGAGTCCAAAGGAGGAAGTGAGGGATAGGAGCTTGGAGCCAGACGAGTGGGGAGTGTCAATGTGGATGTTGAAGTGAGCCATTGTGATAGTGGGGATGTGAGTGGAAAGGAAGTGAAGCAGGCAGGTGGTGAAATGGTGTAAGAAGGTGGTGGCTTGCCCTGGGGGTGGGTAAACGAGGGCCAGTTGGAGGTTGGAGGGGTAATAGATGCGCACACAGTGCACCTCAAAAGAGGGGAGTGTAACGGAGGGTGTGAGTGGGGTTTGGGTGAAAGCGCAGAGTTGTGCTAGGAGGAAACCTCCGCCTCCGCCATGTTTGCCATTGGGGCAGGGGGTGTGGGAAAGGTGGAATCCGCCATGTGAAAGGGCAGCTGGGGAGGCTGTGTCAGAGGGGATGAGGCATGTTTGGGTGATGGTGAGGAAGGAGGGTTTGTTTGTACTGAAAAGATGGTGGATGAAGGAAAGTTTGTTGCAGACAGAGCGAGCGTTCCACAGAGCGTATGTTAGTATGGCTGAGGAGGTGGGTATTAGTGGGATGGGTATGAGGTTGGAAGGGTTGCGACAGTTTGAGGAAGGTGGTGGCTAGGAGGTAGAAGTGACTGTGGGGATCTGGCGAGGAGGACTAGGATTTGGAGAGATATCTCCAGCAGTGAGGAGGAGCAGAGAAAGTGTTTTCAGGTGGGAGCAGGAGAGAGCATGAGGTGGCTGTCTGTGTTTGGAGATCCAGGATTGAATGTTGAGGAATAATTTGGAGGAGGAGGTGAGATGAATTGGGAGGATGGAGGGAGAGATGACGAGTTTCTTACTTGGTGTAGGGATTTGAGGGCTTATTAGAAAGTAGAGGAGTTTCGAGGAAAAAGTGAGAGCTAACAGAAACATAGTTAAAAGAGAGTGAGTGGTCAAAGTGTTTGTTACCTGACTCCTGCCCTGACTAACTGCCTCTGAAATAACTGCCACTTATCTCCGAAGCCACTTGCCACAAGAAGACGCGTGCACACCCCAGCACGCGTGCACCCCTTACAGAGAAACTAAAGATATAGTTTCATGTGGCCTATATCAGGTGAAGGGCATTGTGGGAACGGCTTGTGGATAAATTCACAGCTGGTCATTTCAACAGGAGATGGCTGGCTGATCAAAGACAGAGCCAGGACTCTAGTCTCTGCAGTTTAGCACCTCGAAAACTCAGATAAGGTATATAGTGGAGAAGGGACAAACATATGTGAATATTGATTGGAGTGGGACAGATGGAGCAGGGGAATTATGCCAAGCTTGTACCAGAGAGACGGGTCAGCGGAGCATTAGAAGACAGCATACATAGAAGAGATGATCTGCTCCTAACAGCAGTATGTAGTGTAGATCATCTCTTCTAACAGCTGTATGTAGTGTATATCATCTCTTCTTACAGCTGTATGTAGTGTACATCATCTCTTCTTACAGCAGTATGTAGTGTATATCATCTCTTCTTACAGCTGTATGTAGTGTATATCATCTCTTCTTACAGCTGTATGTAGTGTATATCATCTCTTCTAACAGCTGTATGTAGTGTATATCATCTCTTCTTACAGCTGTATGTAGTGTAGATCATCTCTTCTAACAGCTGTATGTAGTGTATATCATCTCTTCTTACAGCAGTATGTAGTGTATATCATCTCTTCTTACAGCTGTATGTAGTGTATATCATCTCTTCTTACAGCTGTATGTAGTGTATATCATCTCTTCTTACAGCTGTATGTAGTATATATCATCTCTTCTTACAGCTGTATGTAGTGTATATCATCTCTTCTTACAGCAGTATGTAGTGTATATCATCTCTTCTTACAGCTGTATGTAGTGTATATCATCTCTTCTTACAGCTGTATGTAGTGTATATCATCTCTTCTTACAGCTGTATGTAGTATATATCATCTCTTCTTACAGCAGTATGTAGTGTATATCATCTCTACTAACAGCAGTATGTAGTGTATATCATCTCTACTAACAGCAGTATGTAGTGTATATCATCTCTTCTTACAGCAGTATGTAGTGTATATCATCTCTTCTTACAGCTGTATGTAGTGTATATCATCTCTTCTTACAGCAGTATGTAGTGTATATCATCTCTTCTTACAGCTGTATGTAGTATATATCATCTCTTCTTACAGCTGTATGTAGTGTATATCATCTCTTCTTACAGCTGTATGTAGTGTATATCATCTCTTCTTACAGCAGTATGTAGTGTATATCATCTCTTCTTACAGCTGTATGTAGTGTATATCATCTCTTCTTACAGCAGTATGTAGTGTAGATCATCTCTTCTTACAGCTGTATGTAGTGTATATCATCTCTTCTTACAGCTGTATGTAGTGTATATCATCTCTTCTTACAGCAGTATGTAGTGTATATCATCTCTTCTTACAGCAGTATGTAGTGTATATCATCTCTTCTTACAGCAGTATGTAGTATATATCATCTCTTCTTACAGCTGTATGTAGTGTATATCATCTCTTCTTACAGCAGTATGTAGTGTATATCATCTCTTCTTACAGCTGTATGTAGTGTATATCATCTCTACTAACAGCAGTATGTAGTGTATATCATCTCTTCTTACAGCTGTATGTAGTGTATATCATCTCTTCTTACAGCTGTATGTAGTGTATATCATCTCTTCTTACAGCTGTATGTAGTGTATATCATCTCTTCTTACAGCTGTATGTAGTGTATATCATCTCTTCTTACAGCTGTATGTAGTATATATCATCTCTTCTTACAGCTGTATGTAGTGTATATCATCTCTTCTTACAGCTGTATGTAGTGTATATCATCTCTTCTTACAGCTGTATGTAGTGTATATCATCTCTTCTTACAGCTGTATGTAGTGTATATCATCTCTTCTTACAGCTGTATGTAGTGTATATCATCTCTTCTTACAGCAGTATGTAGTGTATATCATCTCTTCTTACAGCTGTATGTAGTGTATATCATCTCTTCTTACAGCAGTATGTAGTGTATATCATCTCTTCTTACAGCTGTATGTAGTGTATATCATCTCTTCTTACAGCTGTATGTAGTGTATATCATCTCTTCTTACAGCTGTATGTAGTGTATATCATCTCTTCTTACAGCTGTATGTAGTGTATATCATCTCTTCTTACAGCTGTATGTAGTGTATATCATCTCTTCTTACAGCTGTATGTAGTGTATATCATCTCTTCTTACAGCTGTATGTAGTATATATCATCTCTTCTTACAGCTGTATGTAGTGTATATCATCTCTTCTTACAGCTGTATGTAGTATATATCATCTCTTCTTACAGCAGTATGTAGTGTATATCATCTCTTCTTACAGCTGTATGTAGTGTATATCATCTCTTCTTACAGCTGTATGTAGTATATATCATCTCTTCTTACAGCTGTATGTAGTGTATATCATCTCTTCTTACAGCTGTATGTAGTGTATATCATCTCTTCTTACAGCAGTATGTAGTGTATATCATCTCTTCTTACAGCTGTATGTAGTGTATATCATCTCTTCTTACAGCTGTATGTAGTGTATATCATCTCTTCTTACAGCTGTATGTAGTATATATCATCTCTTCTTACAGCAGTATGTAGTGTATATCATCTCTTCTTACAGCTGTATGTAGTGTAGATCATCTCTTCTAACAGCTGTATGTAGTGTACATCATCTCTTCTTACAGCTGTATGTAGTGTATATCATCTCTACTAACAGCTGTATGTAGTATATATCATCTCTTCTTACAGCTGTATGTAGTATATATCATCTCTTCTTACAGCTGTATGTAGTGTATATCATCTCTTCTTACAGCAGTATGTAGTGTATATCATCTCTTCTTACAGCTGTATGTAGTATATATCATCTCTTCTTACAGCAGTATGTAGTATATATCATCTCTTCTTACAGCTGTATGTAGTATATATCATCTCTTCTTACAGCTGTATGTAGTGTAGATCATCTCTTCTTACAGCAGTATGTAGTATATATCATCTCTTCTTACAGCTGTATGTAGTGTATATCATCTCTTCTTACAGCAGTATGTAGTATATATCATCTCTTCTTACAGCAGTATGTAGTATATATCATCTCTTCTTACAGCTGTATGTAGTATATATCATCTCTTCTTACAGCTGTATGTAGTGTAGATCATCTCTTTTACCAGCAGTATGTAGTGTATATCATCTCTTCTTACAGCTGTATGTAGTGTATATCATCTCTTCTAACAGCTGTATGTAGTGTATATCATCTCTTCTTACAGCTGTATGTAGTATATATCATCTCTTCTTACAGCTGTATGTAGTGTATATCATCTCTTCTTACAGCTGTATGTAGTATATATCATCTCTTCTTACAGCAGTATGTAGTGTATATCATCTCTTCTTACAGCTGTATGTAGTGTATAT
This sequence comes from Phyllobates terribilis, assembly GCF_046119375.1. Lineage (NCBI taxonomy): Eukaryota > Metazoa > Chordata > Amphibia > Anura > Dendrobatidae > Phyllobates > Phyllobates terribilis. Next base: position 18,692,389 of record NW_027362785.1, on the reverse strand, counting down.
CATCTCTTCTTACAGCTGTATGTAGTATATATCATCTCTTCTTACAGCTGTATGTAGTGTATATCATCTCTTCTTACAGCTGTATGTAGTGTATATCATCTCTTCTTACAGCAGTATGTAGTGTATATCATCTCTTCTTACAGCTGTATGTAGTATATATCATCTCTTCTTACAGCAGTATGTAGTGTATATCATCTCTTCTTACAGCTGTATGTAGTGTAGATCATCTCTTCTAACAGCTGTATGTAGTGTACATCATCTCTTCTTACAGCTGTATGTAGTGTATATCATCTCTACTAACAGCTGTATGTAGTATATATCATCTCTTCTTACAGCTGTATGTAGTATATATCATCTCTTCTTACAGCTGTATGTAGTGTATATCATCTCTTCTTACAGCAGTATGTAGTGTATATCATCTCTTCTTACAGCTGTATGTAGTATATATCATCTCTTCTTACAGCAGTATGTAGTATATATCATCTCTTCTTACAGCTGTATGTAGTATATATCATCTCTTCTTACAGCTGTATGTAGTGTAGATCATCTCTTCTTACAGCAGTATGTAGTATATATCATCTCTTCTTACAGCTGTATGTAGTGTATATCATCTCTTCTTACAGCAGTATGTAGTATATATCATCTCTTCTTACAGCAGTATGTAGTATATATCATCTCTTCTTACAGCTGTATGTAGTATATATCATCTCTTCTTACAGCTGTATGTAGTGTAGATCATCTCTTTTACCAGCAGTATGTAGTGTATATCATCTCTTTTACCAGCAGTATGTAGTGTATATCATCTCTTCTTACAGCAGTATGTAGTGTAGATCATCTCTTCTTACAGCAGTATGTAGTATATATCATCTCTTTTACCAGCAGTATGTAGTGTATATCATCTCTTTTACCAGCAGTATGTAGTGTAGATCATCTCTTCTACCAGCAGTATGTAGTGTAGATCATCTCTTTTACCAGCAGTATGTAGTGTATATCATCTCTTTTACCAGCAGTATGTAGTGTAGATCATCTCTTCTTACAGCAGTATGTAGTGTAGATCATCTCTTCTTACAGCAGTATGTAGTATATATCATCTCTTTTACCAGCAGTATGTAGTGTATATCATCTCTTTTACCAGCAGTATGTAGTGTAGATCATCTCTTCTACCAGCAGTATGTAGTGTAGATCATCTCTTTTACCAGCAGTATGTAGTGTATATCATCTCTTTTACCAGCAGTATGTAGTGTAGATCATCTCTTCTTACAGCAGTATGTAGTATATATCATCTCTTTTACCAGCAGTATGTAGTGTATATCATCTCTTCTTACAGCTGTATGTAGTGTAGATCATCTCTTCTTACAGCAGTATGTAGTGTAGATCATCTCTTTTACCAGCAGTATGTAGTGTATATCATCTCTTTTACCAGCAGTATGTAGTGTAGATCATCTCTTCTTACAGCAGTATGTAGTATATATCATCTCTTTTACCAGCAGTATGTAGTGTATATCATCTCTTCTTACAGCTGTATGTAGTGTAGATCATCTCTTCTTACAGCTGTATGTAGTGTAGATCATCTCTTCTTACAGCAGTATGTAGTATATATCATCTCTTCTTACAGCTGTATGTAGTATATATCATCTCTTCTTACAGCTGTATGTAGTGTATATCATCTCTTCTTACAGCTGTATGTAGTGTAGATCATCTCTTCTTACAGCTGTATGTAGTATATATCATCTCTTACACCAGTATGTAGTGTAGATCATCTCTTTTACCAGCAGTATGTAGTGTAGATCATCTCTTCTACCAGCAGTATGTAGTGTAGATCATCTCTTTTACCAGCAGTATGTAGTGTATATCATCTCTTTTACCAGCTGTATGTAGTGTATATCATCTCTTCTTACAGCAGTATGTAGTATATATCATCTCTTTTACCAGCAGTATGTAGTGTATATCATCTCTTTTACCAGCAGTATGTAGTGTAGATCATCTCTTCTACCAGCAGTATGTACATAGTTACATAGTTCCATAGTTGATAAGGCCGAAAAAAGCCAAGCGTCCATCCAGTTCAGCCTATTTGTTGTGCACTGCAGCTATTCCGCTATTCCTATACCATGCGGGATAGGCCAATTGACATCACTGATGAAAAATTCACTTCCCGACACCAATCTGGCAGTCAGATTAAATCCCTGGATTAATTAACTATCACTAAGCATAAGATGTAATTTTCTTGTTCTCCAGAAAGGCGTCCAGGCCTCTCTTGAACTCATTAAGTGAGTTGGACATCACCACTTCCTCTCCCAGAGAGTTCCAGAGTCTCACGGCTCTGACCGTAAAGAATCCCCTTCTATGCTGGTGCAGGAACCTCCTTTCCTCCAGACGCATAGTGTGCCCCCTCGTCTTTGTCACCATCCTTGGTCTAAACAGGTCATGGGAGAGATCTCTGTACTGCCCCCTGATGTATTTCTACATGTTTATGAGGTCTCCCCTAAGCCTTCTCTTTTCCAATGTAACTAGGCCTAATTTTGACAACCTCTCTGGGTATTCTAGTCCCTCCATTCCCTTTCTTACCTTAGTCGCCCTCCTTTGTACCCTCTCTAGCTCCAATATGTGTTTCCTGAGCACCGGAGGCCAGAACTGTGCCCAATATTGTAAGTGCGGCCTTACCAGCGCTTTATACAGAGGAAGAACAATGTTCTCATCATATGCCCCTATTCCTCTTCTGATGCATGCCATGACTCTATTTGCCTTGGCAGCTGCTGCCTGACACTGGGCACTCCAATTGAATTTGCTGTTAACCAAGACGCCCAGGTCCTTCTCCATGTCCGATTTCCCCAACGGTTTCCCATTTAATATGTATGGGTGACTGCTGTTTTTCTTTCCCATGTGCATGACCTTACATTTATCGGCATTGAACCCCATTTGCCATTTTTTGGCCCAACTCCCCAATTTATCTAAATCCTCCTGTAGCTGTGCCCTATCCTCATCTGTATTAACTACTTTACAAAGTTTAGTATCATCTGCAAATATTGCTATTTTACTATGCAACCCTTCCACTAGATCATTAATAAATATATTAAATAATATAGGGCCCAAGACAGACCCTTGAGGCCCCCCGCTAGTAACCCTGACACCTCCTGAGCTTACTCCATTGATAACCACCCTCTGCTTTCTATCACTCAGCCAGCTATTTACCCACTTGCACACATTATCCCCCAGACCAAGCATTCTCATTTTATCGACCAACCTTTTGTGTGGCACGGTATCAAACGCTTTGGAGAAGTCAAGGTCTACAACATCCACTGACTCTCCCCGGTCCAGCTGTGAGCTCACCTCCTCGTAGAAGGCGATCAGGAGCGATCCCTCATGAATCCATGTTGATATGGAGTTAGACAGTTCTTCTCATTAAGATATTCTACAATAGCATCTCTAAGAAATCCTTCAAACAATTTACCCACAACAGACGTTAAGCTGACTGCTCTCTAGTTCCCAGGGTCACTTTTAGACCCCTTTTTGAATATTGGTCCCACATTTGCTTGGCGCCAGTCTAGTGGGACAGTCCCTGTCCATAAAGAGTGCTTGAATCTAAGATACAGCGGCCTGTCTATCACATGACTTAATTCTTTTAGTACCCGGGGGTGTATGTCATCTGGGCCTGGTGACTTGTCTATTTTGATATTCTTTAGGCGTTTCTGAGCTTCCTCCTGGGTTAGGTGGGTGATATTTAGCGGAGGATTTACTTTATCACTCTGCATTTCCTGCGATAAATTGAGTAGGTTTGCTTTCCCCTCATCGCCCTCTAGGATTTTACCCAGGTTATTTTTCAATGGGCCAACGCCATCAGTTTGAATCCTTTTACTGTTTCTATAGTTAATGAACAGTTTGGGATTGGTTTTACTTTCCTTGGCAATTAGTCTCTCTGTCTCCTCTTTTGCTATTCTTCTTTGTTTCTTCCAGATTTAGTTTTTTTCCCTCTAAGATATTAGCGCTTCCTGTAGTGTGATCATCTCTTCTAACATCTCATGTTGAAACGATTCTATGTCACTGTGTCCTTCCATCATTGTAGACTTTATCTGATGGTGAAAGGTGTGATACTGTGTGAGGCATAGTGTGTTAGGTCTGTGTCTTTGATCAGGCCTCCACTCCCCTGGTGAGCTGAACAGCTGGCAATTTAGTCCCAAGCAGCTCCCACAATCCCTCTCACCTGATGCTATAGTCCTTCCTATAAATCTCGATGCATTGTAAGGGGTGCACGTGGTGTGGGGTGCATGCACGTGTCCTTATTCAGCAAAGTGTCCTATTCGACAAGTGTCTCTGACAGTCATTTCAATGGCAGTATGTAGTGTATATCATCTCTTCTAACAGCAGTATGTAGTGTATATCATCTCTTCTTACAGCAGTATGTAGTGTATATCATCTCTTCTTACAGCAGTATGTAGTATATATCATCTCTTCTTACAGCTGTATGTAGTGTAGATCATCTCTTCTTACAGCAGTATGTAGTATATATCATCTCTTCTTACAGCAGTATGTAGTGTAGATCATCTCTTCTTACAGCTGTATGTAGTGTAGATCATCTCTACTTACAGCAGTATGTAGTGTATATCATCTCTTCTTACAGCAGTATGTAGTATATATCATCTCTTCTTACAGCAGTATGTAGTGTATATCATCTCTTTTACCAGCAGTATGTAGTGTATATCATCTCTTCTTACAGCTGTATGTAGTGTAGATCATCTCTACTTACAGCAGTATGTAGTGTATATCATCTCTTCTTACAGCAGTATGTAGTATATATCATCTCTTCTTACAGCAGTATGTAGTGTAGATCATCTCTTTTACCAGCAGTATGTAGTGTATATCATCTCTTCTTACAGCAGTATGTAGTATATATCATCTCTTCTTACAGCTGTATGTAGTGTAGATCATCTCTTCTTACAGCAGTATGTAGTGTATATCATCTCTCTCCTCTCTTCTTCTTCACACAGGTATTTAATCCATCCATCCGTTTGTGTGCTGTCTGATAAGTGTGAACAGAGTCAGATTCTCTAGCAACATTTTTCCATGGTATTTAATTGTTTGGTCCTGCATCTTTTTGTCTTTTTGTTTCTATTTTCAAATGTTCAAAGCCTTCTCTTTCATTGGTTTATGGCCTCTGTGTTTATCTTACCTAGCATTGCCTGCTCTAGCCCAGTGCTAATTGGCTAATTACTCAGTATGACCAACTGGTGCTGGCCTCTAGGAGACATTTCATTTCATATATATTCAGCACTGGCTGCAAATAGCACGCGTGCGGGGTCACGCGTGCAATAGATTCTAAGTGCAATAATTACAAGTGCAGTTAGACCATGGCAGTTGGACAGGGCAGGAGACAGGGAAGGTGCATAAAACTTTCATCCAAACATGCTTCTCGGTCACTAATACTGCATTATGCATTAGTCTTATCAATCGGCTTTTTATTTGTTTTCACTGCTGCTTTCTCACATCTCGCCCGCCCTTCAAAACATTCTGTGCACTCTCTCTATATCAGCCCTTCCCTTCTCCCCTCTCCCATGTAGAACTCTGAGGCTCTACTGACATTCCTCACCCACTGCAAACCATCCACTACCTCCATACAGCACTCAAAACGTTCAGACAAATCATTGCACCACCTGATCTTTCTCTTCTTTCTCCTTTTACTAGTCGCAGGCGACATCTCCCCCAACCCTGGGCCCCCCTCCACTAGCGTACACCACTCTCCTCCAGCTGCATATAGAAACCCTGCTAATCTTATTAACGTTCAGTGCATGCCCTCTCCTATTGATTTCCATTGCGCTCTCTGCAACGCACGGTCTGTGTGGAACAAACTAACTTACATCCATGATTTTTTCCTCTCTAATTCTCTTAACCTTCTGGCTATCACAGAAACCTGGATTCAGCAGCTAGACACCACCGCTGCTGCTGCTCTCTCGTTTGGTGGGCTGAAATTTTCACAGACCGCCAGACATGGCAACAGACAGGGTGGAGGGGTTGGTCTGCTCCTTTCCTCACAATGTGCTTTCCAGGTCATCCCCCCGGTTCCCTCACTTAGGTTTCCTTCCTTTGAAGTCCACACCATCACACTCTTTAAACCCTTCTCCCTGTGAGTGGCAGTCGTGTATCGCCCTCCAGGCTCCCCCCGCCACTTCTTGGATCACTTTGCCACCTGGCTTCCTCACTTTCTATCCTGTGACATCCCCACCCTCATCATGGGCGACTTTAACATCCCCATCGATGACCCCCTCTCCCAATCGGCCTCTCATCTACTTTCTCAAACTTCTTCATTCCGTCTCTCACAGTTTACTAATTCTCCTACCCATGAAGACGGGAACACTCTGGACCTGGTTTTTGCCAGGCTCTGCTTGCTGGATGACTTGACCAACTCCCCTCTCCCGCTCTCGGACCACAACCTTCTTTCCTTCTCTGTTAAGAATTGTCTCTTCACCCGGGACACCCCCACTTACCACACTTAGAGGAATACACGTACCATTAATACCCAGCAGCTTATGGACAATCTCCACACATCTTTAGCCCCCATCTCCTCCTTCTCCTGTCCACACTTGGCATTGTCACACTACAACAATACACTGAAGTGCGCCCTAGATGAAGCAGCTCCTTCTACTCGCAGAAAGATCCCACACAGACAACGGCAGCCCTGGCACACGATGCAAACACGTTTTCTCCAGCGTTGCTCAAGGTGTGCTGAGCGTCAGTGAAGAAAATCTCTTTTAGAAGAGGACTTCATCCACTATCAATTCATGCTCAAAACCTAGAACTCTGCCCTTCATCTGGCCAAACAATCCGATTTCACCACCCTCATCACTTCAATGTCCAACAACCCAAAACGACTTTTCCAAACCGTAAAACTCCCTCCTGAAACCTAAAGCACAGGCCCTCACCACCAACCTCAGCAGTGAGGATCTGGCCACTTATTTCTTGGAAAAAATCAACCACATCCATCAGGACATCTCAGCCCAATCTCCTCAGTGCCTGGATCCCCTTCCCTACCGCACTTCAAGCTCACTAGCCATCTTTGAGCCTGTCACACAAGAAGAGGTTACCCAGCTCCTCGCTTCTTCTCGGCCTACAACCTGCAACAGTGACCCCATTCCTTCACATCTCCTGCAGTCCCTCTCACCGGTGGTCACCACTCACCTGACTAAAAGATTGAACCTCTCTCTTTCTTCAGGTATCTTTCCCTCCTCATTTAAACATGCCATCATAACCCTTTGACTTAAAAAGCCATCCCTGGACCAGAACTGCACTGCTAACTACAGACCGCTCTCTAATCTTCCTTTCATCTCTAAACTCCTGGAACGCTTGCTTCACTCCCGTCTAATCCGCTATCTCTCAGATAACTCTCTCCTCGACCCTTTACAATCTGGTTTCCGCTCCTCACACTCTACTGAAACTGCCCTCACTAAAGTCTCGAATGATCTACTAACAGCCAAATCCAAAGGTCACTGCTCCCTGCTGATCTCCTGGATCTCTCTGCAGCATTCGACACTGTGGATCACCAGCTCCTCCTCACTATGCTCCTCTCTATTGGCCTCAAGGAAACCGTTCTCTCCTGGTTCTCCTCCTACCTCTCTGACCGCTCCTTCACTGTGTCTTTTGCCGGCTCTTCTTCCCCTCCTCATCCCCTTACTATCGGGGATCCTCAGGGCTCAGTCCTAGGCCCCCTCCTCTTCTCTCTATACACTACCCCTTATTGGACAAACTATCAGCAGATTTGGCTTCCAGTATCATCTCGATGCTGACGACACCCAACTATACACTTCTTCCCCTGACATCACCCCTACCCTAATACAAAACACCAAGGATTGTTTATCTGCTGGGTCTAGCATCATGTCCCCGCTTAATTGTAAAGTGCTGTGGAATATGTTGGCGCTATAGAAATAAAAATTAGTATTATTATTATAACAGCTGTATGTAGTGTATATCATCTCTTCTTACAGCAGTATGTAGTGTATATCATCTCTTCTTACAGCAGTATGTAGTATATATCATCTCTTCTTACAGCTGTATGTAGTGTAGATCATCTCTTCTTACAGCAGTATGTAGTGTAGATCATCTCTTCTTACAGCAGTATGTAGTATATATCATCTCTTCTTACAGCTGTATGTAGTGTAGATCATCTCTTCTTACAGCAGTATGTAGTGTAGATCATCTCTTCTTACAGCAGTATGTAGTGTAGATCATCTCTTCTTACAGCAGTATGTAGTATATATCATCTCTTCTTACAGCTGTATGTAGTGTAGATCATCTCTTCTTACAGCTGTATGTAGTGTATATCATCTCTTCTTACAGCAGTATGTAGTATATATCATCTCTTCTTACAGCTGTATGTAGTGTAGATCATCTCTTCTTACAGCAGTATGTAGTGTATATCATCTCTTCTTACAGCTGTATGTAGTATATATCATCTCTTCTTACAGCAGTATGTAGTGTAGATCATCTCTTCTTACAGCTGTATGTAGTATATATCATCTCTTCTTACAGCTGTATGTAGTGTAGATCATCTCTTCTTACAGCAGTATGTAGTGTAGATCATCTCTTCTTACAGCTGTATGTAGTGTAGATCATCTCTTCTTACAGCAGTATGTAGTGTAGATCATCTCTTTTACCAGCAGTATGTAGTGTAGATCATCTCTTCTTACAGCTGTATGTAGTATATATCATCTCTTCTTACAGCTGTATGTAGTGTAGATCATCTCTTCTTACAGCAGTATGTAGTGTAGATCATCTCTTCTTACAGCTGTATGTAGTGTAGATCATCTCTTCTTACAGCTGTATGTAGTGTAGATCATCTCTTCTTACAGCAGTATGTAGTATATATCATCTCTTCTTACAGCAGTATGTAGTATATATCATCTCTTACACCAGTATGTAGTGTAGATCATCTCTTCTTACAGCTGTATGTAGTGTAGATCATCTCTTCTTACAGCAGTATGTAGTATATATCATCTCTTCTTACAGCTGTATGTAGTATATATCATCTCTTCTTACAGCTGTATGTAGTGTAGATCATCTCTTCTTACAGCAGTATGTAGTGTAGATCATCTCTTCTTACAGCTGTATGTAGTGTAGATCATCTCTTCTTACAGCAGTATGTAGTGTATATCATCTCTTCTTACAGCAGTATGTAGTGTAGATCATCTCTTCTTACAGCAGTATGTAGTGTAGATCATCTCTTCTTACAGCTGTATGTAGTATATATCATCTCTTCTTACAGCAGTATGTAGTGTAGATCATCTCTTCTTACAGCAGTATGTAGTGTAGATCATCTCTTCTTACAGCAGTATGTAGTATATATCATCTCTTCTTACAGCTGTATGTAGTATATATCATCTCTTCTTACAGCTGTATGTAGTGTAGATCATCTCTTCTTACAGCAGTATGTAGTGTAGATCATCTCTTTTACCAGCAGTATGTAGTGTAGATCATCTCTTCTTACAGCTGTATGTAGTATATATCATCTCTTCTTACAGCTGTATGTAGTGTAGATCATCTCTTCTTACAGCAGTATGTAGTGTAGATCATCTCTTCTTACAGCTGTATGTAGTGTAGATCATCTCTTCTTACAGCAGTATGTAGTGTAGATCATCTCTTCTTACAGCTGTATGTAGTGTAGATCATCTCTTCTTACAGCTGTATGTAGTGTAGATCATCTCTTCTTACAGCAGTATGTAGTATATATCATCTCTTCTTACAGCAGTATGTAGTATATATCATCTCTTACACCAGTATGTAGTGTAGATCATCTCTTCTTACAGCTGTATGTAGTGTAGATCATCTCTTCTTACAGCAGTATGTAGTATATATCATCTCTTCTTACAGCTGTATGTAGTATATATCATCTCTTCTTACAGCTGTATGTAGTGTAGATCATCTCTTCTTACAGCAGTATGTAGTATATATCATCTCTTCTTACAGCAGTATGTAGTATATATCATCTCTTACACCAGTATGTAGTGTAGATCATCTCTTCTTACAGCTGTATGTAGTGTAGATCATCTCTTCTTACAGCAGTATGTAGTATATATCATCTCTTCTTACAGCTGTATGTAGTATATATCATCTCTTCTTACAGCTGTATGTAGTGTAGATCATCTCTTTTACCAGCAGTATGTAGTGTAGATCATCTCTTCTTACAGCAGTATGTAGTGTATATCATCTCTTCTTACAGCAGTATGTAGTGTATATCATCTCTTCTTACAGCTGTATGTAGTGTAGATCATCTCTTCTTACAGCAGTATGTAGTGTAGATCATCTCTTCTTACAGCAGTATGTAGTATATATCATCTCTTTTACCAGCAGTATGTAGTGTATATCATCTCTTCTTACAGCTGTATGTAGTGTATATCATCTCTTTTACCAGCAGTATGTAGTGTATATCATCTCTTCTTACAGCTGTATGTAGTGTATATCATCTCTTTTACCAGCAGTATGTAGTGTATATCATCTCTTCTTACAGCTGTATGTAGTGTATATCATCTCTTTTACCAGCAGTATGTAGTGTATATCATCTCTTCTTACAGCAGTATGTAGTGTATATCATCTCTTTTACCAGCAGTATGTAGTGTATATCATCTCTTCTTACAGCAGTATGTAGTGTATATCATCTCTTCTTACAGCTGTATGTAGTGTATATCATCTCTTCTAACAGCAGTATGTAGTGTAGATCATCTCTTCTTACAGCAGTATGTAGTGTATATCATCTCTTTTACCAGCAGTATGTAGTGTATATCATCTCTTCTAACAGCAGTATGTAGTGTAGATCATCTCTTCTTACAGCAGTATGTAGTGTATATCATCTCTTCTTACAGCAGTATGTAGTGTATATCATCTCTTCTTACAGCTGTATGTAGTATATATCATCTCTTCTTACAGCAGTATGTAGTGTAGATCATCTCTTCTTACAGCAGTATGTAGTGTATATCATCTCTTCTTACAGCAGTATGTAGTGTATATCATCTCTTCTTACAGCTGTATGTAGTATATATCATCTCTTCTTACAGCTGTATGTAGTGTAGATCATCTCTTCTTACAGCAGTATGTAGTATATATCATCTCTTTTACCAGCAGTATGTAGTGTATATCATCTCTTCTTACAGCTGTATGTAGTGTATATCATCTCTTCTTACAGCAGTATGTAGTGTATATCATCTCTTCTTACAGCTGTATGTAGTATATATCATCTCTTCTTACAGCTGTATGTAGTGTAGATCATCTCTTCTTACAGCAGTATGTAGTATATATCATCTCTTTTACCAGCAGTATGTAGTGTATATCATCTCTTCTTACAGCTGTATGTAGTATATATCATCTCTTCTTACAGCTGTATGTAGTGTAGATCATCTCTTCTTACAGCAGTATGTAGTATATATCATCTCTTTTACCAGCAGTATGTAGTGTATATCATCTCTTCTTACAGCTGTATGTAGTGTATATCATCTCTTTTACCAGCAGTATGTAGTGTATATCATCTCTTCTTACAGCTGTATGTAGTGTATATCATCTCTTTTACCAGCAGTATGTAGTGTATATCATCTCTTCTTACAGCTGTATGTAGTGTATATCATCTCTTTTACCAGCAGTATGTAGTGTATATCATCTCTTCTTACAGCAGTATGTAGTGTATATCATCTCTTTTACCAGCAGTATGTAGTGTATATCATCTCTTCTTACAGCTGTATGTAGTGTATATCATCTCTTTTACCAGCAGTATGTAGTGTATATCATCTCTTCTTACAGCAGTATGTAGTGTATATCATCTCTTCTTACAGCTGTATGTAGTGTATATCATCTCTTCTAACAGCAGTATGTAGTGTAGATCATCTCTTCTTACAGCAGTATGTAGTATATATCATCTCTTTTACCAGCAGTATGTAGTATATATCATCTCTTCTAACAGCAGTATGTAGTGTAGATCATCTCTTCTTACAGCAGTATGTAGTGTAGATCATCTCTTCTTACAGCAGTATGTAGTATATATCATCTCTTTTACCAGCAGTATGTAGTGTATATCATCTCTTTTACCAGCAGTATGTAGTGTAGATCATCTCTTCTACCAGCAGTATGTACATAGTTACATAGTTCCATAGTTGATAAGGCCGAAAAAAGCCAAGCGTCCATCCAGTTCAGCCTATTTGTTGTGCACTGCAGCTATTCCGCTATTCCTATACCATGCGGGATAGGCCAATTGACATCACTGATGAAAAATTCACTTCCCGACACCAATCTGGCAGTCAGATTAAATCCCTGGATTAATTAACTATCACTAAGCATAAGATGTAATTTTCTTGTTCTCCAGAAAGGCGTCCAGGCCTCTCTTGAACTCATTAAGTGAGTTGGACATCACCACTTCCTCTCCCAGAGAGTTCCAGAGTCTCACGGCTCTGACCGTAAAGAATCCCCTTCTATGCTGGTGCAGGAACCTCCTTTCCTCCAGACGCATAGTGTGCCCCCTCGTCTTTGTCACCATCCTTGGTCTAAACAGGTCATGGGAGAGATCTCTGTACTGCCCCCTGATGTATTTCTACATGTTTATGAGGTCTCCCCTAAGCCTTCTCTTTTCCAATGTAACTAGGCCTAATTTTGACAACCTCTCTGGGTATTCTAGTCCCTCCATTCCCTTTCTTACCTTAGTCGCCCTCCTTTGTACCCTCTCTAGCTCCAATATGTGTTTCCTGAGCACCGGAGGCCAGAACTGTGCCCAATATTGTAAGTGCGGCCTTACCAGCGCTTTATACAGAGGAAGAACAATGTTCTCATCATATGCCCCTATTCCTCTTCTGATGCATGCCATGACTCTATTTGCCTTGGCAGCTGCTGCCTGACACTGGGCACTCCAATTGAATTTGCTGTTAACCAAGACGCCCAGGTCCTTCTCCATGTCCGATTTCCCCAACGGTTTCCCATTTAATATGTATGGGTGACTGCTGTTTTTCTTTCCCATGTGCATGACCTTACATTTATCGGCATTGAACCCCATTTGCCATTTTTTGGCCCAACTCCCCAATTTATCTAAATCCTCCTGTAGCTGTGCCCTATCCTCATCTGTATTAACTACTTTACAAAGTTTAGTATCATCTGCAAATATTGCTATTTTACTATGCAACCCTTCCACTAGATCATTAATAAATATATTAAATAATATAGGGCCCAAGACAGACCCTTGAGGCCCCCCGCTAGTAACCCTGACACCTCCTGAGCTTACTCCATTGATAACCACCCTCTGCTTTCTATCACTCAGCCAGCTATTTACCCACTTGCACACATTATCCCCCAGACCAAGCATTCTCATTTTATCGACCAACCTTTTGTGTGGCACGGTATCAAACGCTTTGGAGAAGTCAAGGTCTACAACATCCACTGACTCTCCCCGGTCCAGCTGTGAGCTCACCTCCTCGTAGAAGGCGATCAGGAGCGATCCCTCATGAATCCATGTTGATATGGAGTTAGACAGTTCTTCTCATTAAGATATTCTACAATAGCATCTCTAAGAAATCCTTCAAACAATTTACCCACAACAGACGTTAAGCTGACTGCTCTCTAGTTCCCAGGGTCACTTTTAGACCCCTTTTTGAATATTGGTCCCACATTTGCTTGGCGCCAGTCTAGTGGGACAGTCCCTGTCCATAAAGAGTGCTTGAATCTAAGATACAGCGGCCTGTCTATCACATGACTTAATTCTTTTAGTACCCGGGGGTGTATGTCATCTGGGCCTGGTGACTTGTCTATTTTGATATTCTTTAGGCGTTTCTGAGCTTCCTCCTGGGTTAGGTGGGTGATATTTAGCGGAGGATTTACTTTATCACTCTGCATTTCCTGCGATAAATTGAGTAGGTTTGCTTTCCCCTCATCGCCCTCTAGGATTTTACCCAGGTTATTTTTCAATGGGCCAACGCCATCAGTTTGAATCCTTTTACTGTTTCTATAGTTAATGAACAGTTTGGGATTGGTTTTACTTTCCTTGGCAATTAGTCTCTCTGTCTCCTCTTTTGCTATTCTTCTTTGTTTCTTCCAGATTTAGTTTTTTTCCCTCTAAGATATTAGCGCTTCCTGTAGTGTGATCATCTCTTCTAACATCTCATGTTGAAACGATTCTATGTCACTGTGTCCTTCCATCATTGTAGACTTTATCTGATGGTGAAAGGTGTGATACTGTGTGAGGCATAGTGTGTTAGGTCTGTGTCTTTGATCAGGCCTCCACTCCCCTGGTGAGCTGAACAGCTGGCAATTTAGTCCCAAGCAGCTCCCACAATCCCTCTCACCTGATGCTATAGTCCTTCCTATAAATCTCGATGCATTGTAAGGGGTGCACGTGGTGTGGGGTGCATGCACGTGTCCTTATTCAGCAAAGTGTCCTATTCGACAAGTGTCTCTGACAGTCATTTCAATGGCAGTATGTAGTGTATATCATCTCTTCTAACAGCAGTATGTAGTGTAGATCATCTCTCTCCTCTCTTCTTCTTCACACAGGTATTTAATCCATCCATCCGTTTGTGTGCTGTCTGATAAGTGTGAACAGAGTCAGATTCTCTAGCAACATTTTTCCATGGTATTTAATTGTTTGGTCCTGCATCTTTTTGTCTTTTTGTTTCTATTTTCAAATGTTCAAAGCCTTCTCTTTCATTGGTTTATGGCCTCTGTGTTTATCTTACCTAGCATTGCCTGCTCTAGCCCAGTGCTAATTGGCTAATTACTCAGTATGACCAACTGGTGCTGGCCTCTAGGAGACATTTCATTTCATATATATTCAGCACTGGCTGCAAATAGCACGCGTGCGGGGTCACGCGTGCAATAGATTCTAAGTGCAATAATTACAAGTGCAGTTAGACCATGGCAGTTGGACAGGGCAGGAGACAGGGAAGGTGCATAAAACTTTCATCCAAACATGCTTCTCGGTCACTAATACTGCATTATGCATTAGTCTTATCAATCGGCTTTTTATTTGTTTTCACTGCTGCTTTCTCACATCTCGCCCGCCCTTCAAAACATTCTGTGCACTCTCTCTATATCAGCCCTTCCCTTCTCCCCTCTCCCATGTAGAACTCTGAGGCTCTACTGACATTCCTCACCCACTGCAAACCATCCACTACCTCCATACAGCACTCAAAACGTTCAGACAAATCATTGCACCACCTGATCTTTCTCTTCTTTCTCCTTTTACTAGTCGCAGGCGACATCTCCCCCAACCCTGGGCCCCCCTCCACTAGCGTACACCACTCTCCTCCAGCTGCATATAGAAACCCTGCTAATCTTATTAACGTTCAGTGCATGCCCTCTCCTATTGATTTCCATTGCGCTCTCTGCAACGCACGGTCTGTGTGGAACAAACTAACTTACATCCATGATTTTTTCCTCTCTAATTCTCTTAACCTTCTGGCTATCACAGAAACCTGGATTCAGCAGCTAGACACCACCGCTGCTGCTGCTCTCTCGTTTGGTGGGCTGAAATTTTCACAGACCGCCAGACATGGCAACAGACAGGGTGGAGGGGTTGGTCTGCTCCTTTCCTCACAATGTGCTTTCCAGGTCATCCCCCCGGTTCCCTCACTTAGGTTTCCTTCCTTTGAAGTCCACACCATCACACTCTTTAAACCCTTCTCCCTGTGAGTGGCAGTCGTGTATCGCCCTCCAGGCTCCCCCCGCCACTTCTTGGATCACTTTGCCACCTGGCTTCCTCACTTTCTATCCTGTGACATCCCCACCCTCATCATGGGCGACTTTAACATCCCCATCGATGACCCCCTCTCCCAATCGGCCTCTCATCTACTTTCTCAAACTTCTTCATTCCGTCTCTCACAGTTTACTAATTCTCCTACCCATGAAGACGGGAACACTCTGGACCTGGTTTTTGCCAGGCTCTGCTTGCTGGATGACTTGACCAACTCCCCTCTCCCGCTCTCGGACCACAACCTTCTTTCCTTCTCTGTTAAGAATTGTCTCTTCACCCGGGACACCCCCACTTACCACACTTAGAGGAATACACGTACCATTAATACCCAGCAGCTTATGGACAATCTCCACACATCTTTAGCCCCCATCTCCTCCTTCTCCTGTCCACACTTGGCATTGTCACACTACAACAATACACTGAAGTGCGCCCTAGATGAAGCAGCTCCTTCTACTCGCAGAAAGATCCCACACAGACAACGGCAGCCCTGGCACACGATGCAAACACGTTTTCTCCAGCGTTGCTCAAGGTGTGCTGAGCGTCAGTGAAGAAAATCTCTTTTAGAAGAGGACTTCATCCACTATCAATTCATGCTCAAAACCTAGAACTCTGCCCTTCATCTGGCCAAACAATCCGATTTCACCACCCTCATCACTTCAATGTCCAACAACCCAAAACGACTTTTCCAAACCGTAAAACTCCCTCCTGAAACCTAAAGCACAGGCCCTCACCACCAACCTCAGCAGTGAGGATCTGGCCACTTATTTCTTGGAAAAAATCAACCACATCCATCAGGACATCTCAGCCCAATCTCCTCAGTGCCTGGATCCCCTTCCCTACCGCACTTCAAGCTCACTAGCCATCTTTGAGCCTGTCACACAAGAAGAGGTTACCCAGCTCCTCGCTTCTTCTCGGCCTACAACCTGCAACAGTGACCCCATTCCTTCACATCTCCTGCAGTCCCTCTCACCGGTGGTCACCACTCACCTGACTAAAAGATTGAACCTCTCTCTTTCTTCAGGTATCTTTCCCTCCTCATTTAAACATGCCATCATAACCCTTTGACTTAAAAAGCCATCCCTGGACCAGAACTGCACTGCTAACTACAGACCGCTCTCTAATCTTCCTTTCATCTCTAAACTCCTGGAACGCTTGCTTCACTCCCGTCTAATCCGCTATCTCTCAGATAACTCTCTCCTCGACCCTTTACAATCTGGTTTCCGCTCCTCACACTCTACTGAAACTGCCCTCACTAAAGTCTCGAATGATCTACTAACAGCCAAATCCAAAGGTCACTGCTCCCTGCTGATCTCCTGGATCTCTCTGCAGCATTCGACACTGTGGATCACCAGCTCCTCCTCACTATGCTCCTCTCTATTGGCCTCAAGGAAACCGTTCTCTCCTGGTTCTCCTCCTACCTCTCTGACCGCTCCTTCACTGTGTCTTTTGCCGGCTCTTCTTCCCCTCCTCATCCCCTTACTATCGGGGATCCTCAGGGCTCAGTCCTAGGCCCCCTCCTCTTCTCTCTATACACTACCCCTTATTGGACAAACTATCAGCAGATTTGGCTTCCAGTATCATCTCGATGCTGACGACACCCAACTATACACTTCTTCCCCTGACATCACCCCTACCCTAATACAAAACACCAAGGATTGTTTATCTGCTGGGTCTAGCATCATGTCCCCGCTTAATTGTAAAGTGCTGTGGAATATGTTGGCGCTATAGAAATAAAAATTAGTATTATTATTATAACAGCTGTATGTAGTGTAGATCATCTCTTCTTACAGCAGTATGTAGTGTATATCATCTCTTCTTACAGCAGTATGTAGTATATATCATCTCTTACACCAGTATGTAGTGTAGATCATCTCTTCTTACAGCTGTATGTAGTATATATCATCTCTTCTTACAGCTGTATGTAGTGTATATCATCTCTTCTTACAGCTGTATGTAGTGTAGATCATCTCTTCTTACAGCAGTATGTAGTGTATATCATCTCTTCTTACAGCAGTATGTAGTATATATCATCTCTTCTTACAGCTGTATGTAGTGTAGATCATCTCTTCTTACAGCAGTATGTAGTGTAGATCATCTCTTCTTACAGCTGTATGTAGTGTATATCATCTCTTCTTACAGCAGTATGTAGTGTAGATCATCTCTTCTTACAGCTGTATGTAGTGTAGATCATCTCTTTTACCAGCAGTATGTAGTGTATATCATCTCTTCTTACAGCAGTATGTAGTGTATATCATCTCTTCTTACAGCTGTATGTAGTGTAGATCATCTCTTCTTACAGCTGTATGTAGTGTATATCATCTCTTCTTACAGCAGTATGTAGTGTATATCATCTCTTCTTACAGCAGTATGTAGTATATATCATCTCTTCTTACAGCAGTATGTAGTATATATCATCTCTTCTTACAGCTGTATGTAGTGTAGATCATCTCTTCTTACAGCAGTATGTAGTATATATCATCTCTTCTTACAGCTGTATGTAGTGTAGATCATCTCTTCTTACAGCTGTATGTAGTGTATATCATCTCTTCTTACAGCTGTATGTAGTATATATCATCTCTTCTTACAGCAGTATGTAGTATATATCATCTCTTCTTACAGCAGTATGTAGTGTATATCATCTCTTCTTACAGCTGTATGTAGTGTAGATCATCTCTTCTTACAGCAGTATGTAGTGTATATCATCTCTTCTTACAGCAGTATGTAGTATATATCATCTCTTCTTACAGCTGTATGTAGTGTAGATCATCTCTTCTTACAGCTGTATGTAGTATATATCATCTCTTCTTACAGCTGTATGTAGTGTAGATCATCTCTTCTTACAGCTGTATGTAGTGTATATCATCTCTTCTTACAGCAGTATGTAGTGTAGATCATCTCTTCTTACAGCTGTATGTAGTGTAGATCATCTCTTCTAACAGCTGTATGTAGTGTAGATCATCTCTTTTACCAGCAGTATGTAGTGTAGATCATCTCTTCTTACAGCAGTATGTAGTATATATCATCTCTTCTTACAGCAGTATGTAGTGTAGATCATCTCTTCTTACAGCTGTATGTAGTATATATCATCTCTTCTTACAGCAGTATGTAGTATATATCATCTCTTCTTACAGCTGTATGTAGTGTAGATCATCTCTTCTTACAGCTGTATGTAGTGTATATCATCTCTTCTTACAGCTGTATGTAGTATATATCATCTCTTCTTACAGCTGTATGTAGTGTAGATCATCTCTTCTTACAGCTGTATGTAGTGTATATCATCTCTTCTTACAGCAGTATGTAGTATATATCATCTCTTTTACCAGCAGTATGTAGTGTATATCATCTCTTCTTACAGCTGTATGTAGTGTATATCATCTCTTTTACCAGCAGTATGTAGTGTATATCATCTCTTCTTACAGCTGTATGTAGTGTAGATCATCTCTACTTACAGCAGTATGTAGTGTATATCATCTCTTCTTACAGCAGTATGTAGTATATATCATCTCTTCTTACAGCAGTATGTAGTGTAGATCATCTCTTCTTACAGCAGTATGTAGTGTATATCATCTCTTCTTACAGCAGTATGTAGTGTATATCATCTCTTCTTACAGCAGTATGTAGTATATATCATCTCTTCTTACAGCTGTATGTAGTGTAGATCATCTCTTCTTACAGCTGTATGTAGTATATATCATCTCTTCTTACAGCTGTATGTAGTGTAGATCATCTCTTCTTACAGCTGTATGTAGTGTATATCATCTCTTTTACCAGCAGTATGTAGTGTATATCATCTCTTCTTACAGCAGTATGTAGTGTATATCATCTCTTCTTACAGCAGTATGTAGTGTATATCATCTCTTCTTACAGCTGTATGTAGTGTAGATCATCTCTTCTTACAGCAGTATGTAGTATATATCATCTCTTCTTACAGCTGTATGTAGTGTAGATCATCTCTTCTTACAGCAGTATGTAGTGTAGATCATCTCTTCTTACAGCAGTATGTAGTGTAGATCATCTCTTCTTACAGCAGTATGTAGTGTAGATCATCTCTTCTTACAGCAGTATGTAGTGTAGATCATCTCTTCTTACAGCAGTATGTAGTATATATCATCTCTTCTTACAGCAGTATGTAGTATATATCATCTCTTCTAACAGCTGTATGTAGTGTAGATCATCTCTTCTTACAGCTGTATGTAGTGTAGATCATCTCTTCTTACAGCTGTATGTAGTGTAGATCATCTCTTCTTACAGCAGTATGTAGTATATATCATCTCTTCTTACAGCTGTATGTAGTGTAGATCATCTCTTCTTACAGCAGTATGTAGTGTAGATCATCTCTTCTTACAGCAGTATGTAGTGTAGATCATCTCTTCTTACAGCAGTATGTAGTGTAGATCATCTCTTCTTACAGCAGTATGTAGTATATATCATCTCTTTTACCAGCAGTATGTAGTGTATATCATCTCTTTTACCAGCAGTATGTAGTGTAGATCATCTCTTCTACCAGCAGTATGTACATAGTTACATAGTTCCATAGTTGATAAGGCCGAAAAAAGCCAAGCGTCCATCCAGTTCAGCCTATTTGTTGTGCACTGCAGCTATTCCGCTATTCCTATACCATGCGGGATAGGCCAATTGACATCACTGATGAAAAATTCACTTCCCGACACCAATCTGGCAGTCAGATTAAATCCCTGGATTAATTAACTATCACTAAGCATAAGATGTAATTTTCTTGTTCTCCAGAAAGGCGTCCAGGCCTCTCTTGAACTCATTAAGTGAGTTGGACATCACCACTTCCTCTCCCAGAGAGTTCCAGAGTCTCACGGCTCTGACCGTAAAGAATCCCCTTCTATGCTGGTGCAGGAACCTCCTTTCCTCCAGACGCATAGTGTGCCCCCTCGTCTTTGTCACCATCCTTGGTCTAAACAGGTCATGGGAGAGATCTCTGTACTGCCCCCTGATGTATTTCTACATGTTTATGAGGTCTCCCCTAAGCCTTCTCTTTTCCAATGTAACTAGGCCTAATTTTGACAACCTCTCTGGGTATTCTAGTCCCTCCATTCCCTTTCTTACCTTAGTCGCCCTCCTTTGTACCCTCTCTAGCTCCAATATGTGTTTCCTGAGCACCGGAGGCCAGAACTGTGCCCAATATTGTAAGTGCGGCCTTACCAGCGCTTTATACAGAGGAAGAACAATGTTCTCATCATATGCCCCTATTCCTCTTCTGATGCATGCCATGACTCTATTTGCCTTGGCAGCTGCTGCCTGACACTGGGCACTCCAATTGAATTTGCTGTTAACCAAGACGCCCAGGTCCTTCTCCATGTCCGATTTCCCCAACGGTTTCCCATTTAATATGTATGGGTGACTGCTGTTTTTCTTTCCCATGTGCATGACCTTACATTTATCGGCATTGAACCCCATTTGCCATTTTTTGGCCCAACTCCCCAATTTATCTAAATCCTCCTGTAGCTGTGCCCTATCCTCATCTGTATTAACTACTTTACAAAGTTTAGTATCATCTGCAAATATTGCTATTTTACTATGCAACCCTTCCACTAGATCATTAATAAATATATTAAATAATATAGGGCCCAAGACAGACCCTTGAGGCCCCCCGCTAGTAACCCTGACACCTCCTGAGCTTACTCCATTGATAACCACCCTCTGCTTTCTATCACTCAGCCAGCTATTTACCCACTTGCACACATTATCCCCCAGACCAAGCATTCTCATTTTATCGACCAACCTTTTGTGTGGCACGGTATCAAACGCTTTGGAGAAGTCAAGGTCTACAACATCCACTGACTCTCCCCGGTCCAGCTGTGAGCTCACCTCCTCGTAGAAGGCGATCAGGAGCGATCCCTCATGAATCCATGTTGATATGGAGTTAGACAGTTCTTCTCATTAAGATATTCTACAATAGCATCTCTAAGAAATCCTTCAAACAATTTACCCACAACAGACGTTAAGCTGACTGCTCTCTAGTTCCCAGGGTCACTTTTAGACCCCTTTTTGAATATTGGTCCCACATTTGCTTGGCGCCAGTCTAGTGGGACAGTCCCTGTCCATAAAGAGTGCTTGAATCTAAGATACAGCGGCCTGTCTATCACATGACTTAATTCTTTTAGTACCCGGGGGTGTATGTCATCTGGGCCTGGTGACTTGTCTATTTTGATATTCTTTAGGCGTTTCTGAGCTTCCTCCTGGGTTAGGTGGGTGATATTTAGCGGAGGATTTACTTTATCACTCTGCATTTCCTGCGATAAATTGAGTAGGTTTGCTTTCCCCTCATCGCCCTCTAGGATTTTACCCAGGTTATTTTTCAATGGGCCAACGCCATCAGTTTGAATCCTTTTACTGTTTCTATAGTTAATGAACAGTTTGGGATTGGTTTTACTTTCCTTGGCAATTAGTCTCTCTGTCTCCTCTTTTGCTATTCTTCTTTGTTTCTTCCAGATTTAGTTTTTTTCCCTCTAAGATATTAGCGCTTCCTGTAGTGTGATCATCTCTTCTAACATCTCATGTTGAAACGATTCTATGTCACTGTGTCCTTCCATCATTGTAGACTTTATCTGATGGTGAAAGGTGTGATACTGTGTGAGGCATAGTGTGTTAGGTCTGTGTCTTTGATCAGGCCTCCACTCCCCTGGTGAGCTGAACAGCTGGCAATTTAGTCCCAAGCAGCTCCCACAATCCCTCTCACCTGATGCTATAGTCCTTCCTATAAATCTCGATGCATTGTAAGGGGTGCACGTGGTGTGGGGTGCATGCACGTGTCCTTATTCAGCAAAGTGTCCTATTCGACAAGTGTCTCTGACAGTCATTTCAATGGCAGTATGTAGTGTATATCATCTCTTCTAACAGCAGTATGTAGTGTAGATCATCTCTCTCCTCTCTTCTTCTTCACACAGGTATTTAATCCATCCATCCGTTTGTGTGCTGTCTGATAAGTGTGAACAGAGTCAGATTCTCTAGCAACATTTTTCCATGGTATTTAATTGTTTGGTCCTGCATCTTTTTGTCTTTTTGTTTCTATTTTCAAATGTTCAAAGCCTTCTCTTTCATTGGTTTATGGCCTCTGTGTTTATCTTACCTAGCATTGCCTGCTCTAGCCCAGTGCTAATTGGCTAATTACTCAGTATGACCAACTGGTGCTGGCCTCTAGGAGACATTTCATTTCATATATATTCAGCACTGGCTGCAAATAGCACGCGTGCGGGGTCACGCGTGCAATAGATTCTAAGTGCAATAATTACAAGTGCAGTTAGACCATGGCAGTTGGACAGGGCAGGAGACAGGGAAGGTGCATAAAACTTTCATCCAAACATGCTTCTCGGTCACTAATACTGCATTATGCATTAGTCTTATCAATCGGCTTTTTATTTGTTTTCACTGCTGCTTTCTCACATCTCGCCCGCCCTTCAAAACATTCTGTGCACTCTCTCTATATCAGCCCTTCCCTTCTCCCCTCTCCCATGTAGAACTCTGAGGCTCTACTGACATTCCTCACCCACTGCAAACCATCCACTACCTCCATACAGCACTCAAAACGTTCAGACAAATCATTGCACCACCTGATCTTTCTCTTCTTTCTCCTTTTACTAGTCGCAGGCGACATCTCCCCCAACCCTGGGCCCCCCTCCACTAGCGTACACCACTCTCCTCCAGCTGCATATAGAAACCCTGCTAATCTTATTAACGTTCAGTGCATGCCCTCTCCTATTGATTTCCATTGCGCTCTCTGCAACGCACGGTCTGTGTGGAACAAACTAACTTACATCCATGATTTTTTCCTCTCTAATTCTCTTAACCTTCTGGCTATCACAGAAACCTGGATTCAGCAGCTAGACACCACCGCTGCTGCTGCTCTCTCGTTTGGTGGGCTGAAATTTTCACAGACCGCCAGACATGGCAACAGACAGGGTGGAGGGGTTGGTCTGCTCCTTTCCTCACAATGTGCTTTCCAGGTCATCCCCCCGGTTCCCTCACTTAGGTTTCCTTCCTTTGAAGTCCACACCATCACACTCTTTAAACCCTTCTCCCTGTGAGTGGCAGTCGTGTATCGCCCTCCAGGCTCCCCCCGCCACTTCTTGGATCACTTTGCCACCTGGCTTCCTCACTTTCTATCCTGTGACATCCCCACCCTCATCATGGGCGACTTTAACATCCCCATCGATGACCCCCTCTCCCAATCGGCCTCTCATCTACTTTCTCAAACTTCTTCATTCCGTCTCTCACAGTTTACTAATTCTCCTACCCATGAAGACGGGAACACTCTGGACCTGGTTTTTGCCAGGCTCTGCTTGCTGGATGACTTGACCAACTCCCCTCTCCCGCTCTCGGACCACAACCTTCTTTCCTTCTCTGTTAAGAATTGTCTCTTCACCCGGGACACCCCCACTTACCACACTTAGAGGAATACACGTACCATTAATACCCAGCAGCTTATGGACAATCTCCACACATCTTTAGCCCCCATCTCCTCCTTCTCCTGTCCACACTTGGCATTGTCACACTACAACAATACACTGAAGTGCGCCCTAGATGAAGCAGCTCCTTCTACTCGCAGAAAGATCCCACACAGACAACGGCAGCCCTGGCACACGATGCAAACACGTTTTCTCCAGCGTTGCTCAAGGTGTGCTGAGCGTCAGTGAAGAAAATCTCTTTTAGAAGAGGACTTCATCCACTATCAATTCATGCTCAAAACCTAGAACTCTGCCCTTCATCTGGCCAAACAATCCGATTTCACCACCCTCATCACTTCAATGTCCAACAACCCAAAACGACTTTTCCAAACCGTAAAACTCCCTCCTGAAACCTAAAGCACAGGCCCTCACCACCAACCTCAGCAGTGAGGATCTGGCCACTTATTTCTTGGAAAAAATCAACCACATCCATCAGGACATCTCAGCCCAATCTCCTCAGTGCCTGGATCCCCTTCCCTACCGCACTTCAAGCTCACTAGCCATCTTTGAGCCTGTCACACAAGAAGAGGTTACCCAGCTCCTCGCTTCTTCTCGGCCTACAACCTGCAACAGTGACCCCATTCCTTCACATCTCCTGCAGTCCCTCTCACCGGTGGTCACCACTCACCTGACTAAAAGATTGAACCTCTCTCTTTCTTCAGGTATCTTTCCCTCCTCATTTAAACATGCCATCATAACCCTTTGACTTAAAAAGCCATCCCTGGACCAGAACTGCACTGCTAACTACAGACCGCTCTCTAATCTTCCTTTCATCTCTAAACTCCTGGAACGCTTGCTTCACTCCCGTCTAATCCGCTATCTCTCAGATAACTCTCTCCTCGACCCTTTACAATCTGGTTTCCGCTCCTCACACTCTACTGAAACTGCCCTCACTAAAGTCTCGAATGATCTACTAACAGCCAAATCCAAAGGTCACTGCTCCCTGCTGATCTCCTGGATCTCTCTGCAGCATTCGACACTGTGGATCACCAGCTCCTCCTCACTATGCTCCTCTCTATTGGCCTCAAGGAAACCGTTCTCTCCTGGTTCTCCTCCTACCTCTCTGACCGCTCCTTCACTGTGTCTTTTGCCGGCTCTTCTTCCCCTCCTCATCCCCTTACTATCGGGGATCCTCAGGGCTCAGTCCTAGGCCCCCTCCTCTTCTCTCTATACACTACCCCTTATTGGACAAACTATCAGCAGATTTGGCTTCCAGTATCATCTCGATGCTGACGACACCCAACTATACACTTCTTCCCCTGACATCACCCCTACCCTAATACAAAACACCAAGGATTGTTTATCTGCTGGGTCTAGCATCATGTCCCCGCTTAATTGTAAAGTGCTGTGGAATATGTTGGCGCTATAGAAATAAAAATTAGTATTATTATTATAACAGCTGTATGTAGTGTAGATCATCTCTTCTTACAGCAGTATGTAGTGTATATCATCTCTTCTTACAGCAGTATGTAGTATATATCATCTCTTACACCAGTATGTAGTGTAGATCATCTCTTCTTACAGCTGTATGTAGTGTAGATCATCTCTTCTTACAGCAGTATGTAGTGTATATCATCTCTTCTTACAGCAGTATGTAGTATATATCATCTCTTCTTACAGCTGTATGTAGTGTAGATCATCTCTTCTTACAGCAGTATGTAGTATATATCATCTCTTTTACCAGCAGTATGTAGTGTATATCATCTCTTCTTACAGCTGTATGTAGTGTAGATCATCTCTACTTACAGCAGTATGTAGTGTATATCATCTCTTCTTACAGCAGTATGTAGTATATATCATCTCTTCTTACAGCAGTATGTAGTGTAGATCATCTCTTTTACCAGCAGTATGTAGTGTATATCATCTCTTCTTACAGCAGTATGTAGTATATATCATCTCTTCTTACAGCTGTATGTAGTGTAGATCATCTCTTCTTACAGCAGTATGTAGTGTATATCATCTCTCTCCTCTCTTCTTCTTCACACAGGTATTTAATCCATCCATCCGTTTGTGTGCTGTCTGATAAGTGTGAACAGAGTCAGATTCTCTAGCAACATTTTTCCATGGTATTTAATTGTTTGGTCCTGCATCTTTTTGTCTTTTTGTTTCTATTTTCAAATGTTCAAAGCCTTCTCTTTCATTGGTTTATGGCCTCTGTGTTTATCTTACCTAGCATTGCCTGCTCTAGCCCAGTGCTAATTGGCTAATTACTCAGTATGACCAACTGGTGCTGGCCTCTAGGAGACATTTCATTTCATATATATTCAGCACTGGCTGCAAATAGCACGCGTGCGGGGTCACGCGTGCAATAGATTCTAAGTGCAATAATTACAAGTGCAGTTAGACCATGGCAGTTGGACAGGGCAGGAGACAGGGAAGGTGCATAAAACTTTCATCCAAACATGCTTCTCGGTCACTAATACTGCATTATGCATTAGTCTTATCAATCGGCTTTTTATTTGTTTTCACTGCTGCTTTCTCACATCTCGCCCGCCCTTCAAAACATTCTGTGCACTCTCTCTATATCAGCCCTTCCCTTCTCCCCTCTCCCATGTAGAACTCTGAGGCTCTACTGACATTCCTCACCCACTGCAAACCATCCACTACCTCCATACAGCACTCAAAACGTTCAGACAAATCATTGCACCACCTGATCTTTCTCTTCTTTCTCCTTTTACTAGTCGCAGGCGACATCTCCCCCAACCCTGGGCCCCCCTCCACTAGCGTACACCACTCTCCTCCAGCTGCATATAGAAACCCTGCTAATCTTATTAACGTTCAGTGCATGCCCTCTCCTATTGATTTCCATTGCGCTCTCTGCAACGCACGGTCTGTGTGGAACAAACTAACTTACATCCATGATTTTTTCCTCTCTAATTCTCTTAACCTTCTGGCTATCACAGAAACCTGGATTCAGCAGCTAGACACCACCGCTGCTGCTGCTCTCTCGTTTGGTGGGCTGAAATTTTCACAGACCGCCAGACATGGCAACAGACAGGGTGGAGGGGTTGGTCTGCTCCTTTCCTCACAATGTGCTTTCCAGGTCATCCCCCCGGTTCCCTCACTTAGGTTTCCTTCCTTTGAAGTCCACACCATCACACTCTTTAAACCCTTCTCCCTGTGAGTGGCAGTCGTGTATCGCCCTCCAGGCTCCCCCCGCCACTTCTTGGATCACTTTGCCACCTGGCTTCCTCACTTTCTATCCTGTGACATCCCCACCCTCATCATGGGCGACTTTAACATCCCCATCGATGACCCCCTCTCCCAATCGGCCTCTCATCTACTTTCTCAAACTTCTTCATTCCGTCTCTCACAGTTTACTAATTCTCCTACCCATGAAGACGGGAACACTCTGGACCTGGTTTTTGCCAGGCTCTGCTTGCTGGATGACTTGACCAACTCCCCTCTCCCGCTCTCGGACCACAACCTTCTTTCCTTCTCTGTTAAGAATTGTCTCTTCACCCGGGACACCCCCACTTACCACACTTAGAGGAATACACGTACCATTAATACCCAGCAGCTTATGGACAATCTCCACACATCTTTAGCCCCCATCTCCTCCTTCTCCTGTCCACACTTGGCATTGTCACACTACAACAATACACTGAAGTGCGCCCTAGATGAAGCAGCTCCTTCTACTCGCAGAAAGATCCCACACAGACAACGGCAGCCCTGGCACACGATGCAAACACGTTTTCTCCAGCGTTGCTCAAGGTGTGCTGAGCGTCAGTGAAGAAAATCTCTTTTAGAAGAGGACTTCATCCACTATCAATTCATGCTCAAAACCTAGAACTCTGCCCTTCATCTGGCCAAACAATCCGATTTCACCACCCTCATCACTTCAATGTCCAACAACCCAAAACGACTTTTCCAAACCGTAAAACTCCCTCCTGAAACCTAAAGCACAGGCCCTCACCACCAACCTCAGCAGTGAGGATCTGGCCACTTATTTCTTGGAAAAAATCAACCACATCCATCAGGACATCTCAGCCCAATCTCCTCAGTGCCTGGATCCCCTTCCCTACCGCACTTCAAGCTCACTAGCCATCTTTGAGCCTGTCACACAAGAAGAGGTTACCCAGCTCCTCGCTTCTTCTCGGCCTACAACCTGCAACAGTGACCCCATTCCTTCACATCTCCTGCAGTCCCTCTCACCGGTGGTCACCACTCACCTGACTAAAAGATTGAACCTCTCTCTTTCTTCAGGTATCTTTCCCTCCTCATTTAAACATGCCATCATAACCCTTTGACTTAAAAAGCCATCCCTGGACCAGAACTGCACTGCTAACTACAGACCGCTCTCTAATCTTCCTTTCATCTCTAAACTCCTGGAACGCTTGCTTCACTCCCGTCTAATCCGCTATCTCTCAGATAACTCTCTCCTCGACCCTTTACAATCTGGTTTCCGCTCCTCACACTCTACTGAAACTGCCCTCACTAAAGTCTCGAATGATCTACTAACAGCCAAATCCAAAGGTCACTGCTCCCTGCTGATCTCCTGGATCTCTCTGCAGCATTCGACACTGTGGATCACCAGCTCCTCCTCACTATGCTCCTCTCTATTGGCCTCAAGGAAACCGTTCTCTCCTGGTTCTCCTCCTACCTCTCTGACCGCTCCTTCACTGTGTCTTTTGCCGGCTCTTCTTCCCCTCCTCATCCCCTTACTATCGGGGATCCTCAGGGCTCAGTCCTAGGCCCCCTCCTCTTCTCTCTATACACTACCCCTTATTGGACAAACTATCAGCAGATTTGGCTTCCAGTATCATCTCGATGCTGACGACACCCAACTATACACTTCTTCCCCTGACATCACCCCTACCCTAATACAAAACACCAAGGATTGTTTATCTGCTGGGTCTAGCATCATGTCCCCGCTTAATTGTAAAGTGCTGTGGAATATGTTGGCGCTATAGAAATAAAAATTAGTATTATTATTATAACAGCTGTATGTAGTGTATATCATCTCTTCTTACAGCAGTATGTAGTGTATATCATCTCTTCTTACAGCAGTATGTAGTATATATCATCTCTTCTTACAGCTGTATGTAGTGTAGATCATCTCTTCTTACAGCAGTATGTAGTGTATATCATCTCTTCTTACAGCAGTATGTAGTATATATCATCTCTTCTTACAGCTGTATGTAGTGTAGATCATCTCTTCTTACAGCAGTATGTAGTGTAGATCATCTCTTCTTACAGCAGTATGTAGTGTAGATCATCTCTTCTTACAGCAGTATGTAGTATATATCATCTCTTCTTACAGCTGTATGTAGTGTAGATCATCTCTTCTTACAGCTGTATGTAGTGTATATCATCTCTTCTTACAGCAGTATGTAGTATATATCATCTCTTCTTACAGCTGTATGTAGTGTAGATCATCTCTTCTTACAGCAGTATGTAGTGTATATCATCTCTTCTTACAGCTGTATGTAGTATATATCATCTCTTCTTACAGCAGTATGTAGTGTAGATCATCTCTTCTTACAGCTGTATGTAGTATATATCATCTCTTCTTACAGCTGTATGTAGTGTAGATCATCTCTTCTTACAGCAGTATGTAGTGTAGATCATCTCTTCTTACAGCTGTATGTAGTGTAGATCATCTCTTCTTACAGCAGTATGTAGTGTAGATCATCTCTACTTACAGCAGTATGTAGTGTATATCATCTCTTCTTACAGCAGTATGTAGTATATATCATCTCTTCTTACAGCAGTATGTAGTGTAGATCATCTCTTTTACCAGCAGTATGTAGTGTAGATCATCTCTTCTTACAGCTGTATGTAGTATATATCATCTCTTCTTACAGCTGTATGTAGTGTAGATCATCTCTTCTTACAGCAGTATGTAGTGTAGATCATCTCTTCTTACAGCTGTATGTAGTGTAGATCATCTCTTCTTACAGCTGTATGTAGTGTAGATCATCTCTTCTTACAGCAGTATGTAGTATATATCATCTCTTCTTACAGCAGTATGTAGTATATATCATCTCTTACACCAGTATGTAGTGTAGATCATCTCTTCTTACAGCTGTATGTAGTGTAGATCATCTCTTCTTACAGCAGTATGTAGTATATATCATCTCTTCTTACAGCTGTATGTAGTATATATCATCTCTTCTTACAGCTGTATGTAGTGTAGATCATCTCTTCTTACAGCAGTATGTAGTGTAGATCATCTCTTCTTACAGCTGTATGTAGTGTAGATCATCTCTTCTTACAGCAGTATGTAGTGTATATCATCTCTTCTTACAGCAGTATGTAGTGTAGATCATCTCTTCTTACAGCAGTATGTAGTGTAGATCATCTCTTCTTACAGCAGTATGTAGTATATATCATCTCTTCTTACAGCTGTATGTAGTGTATATCATCTCTTCTTACAGCAGTATGTAGTATATATCATCTCTTCTTACAGCTGTATGTAGTGTAGATCATCTCTTCTTACAGCAGTATGTAGTGTATATCATCTCTTCTTACAGCAGTATGTAGTATATATCATCTCTTCTTACAGCTGTATGTAGTGTAGATCATCTCTTCTAACAGCTGTATGTAGTATATATCATCTCTTCTTACAGCAGTATGTAGTGTATATCATCTCTTCTTACAGCTGTATGTAGTATATATCATCTCTTCTTACAGCAGTATGTAGTATATATCATCTCTTCTTACAGCTGTATGTAGTGTAGATCATCTCTTCTTACAGCAGTATGTAGTGTAGATCATCTCTACTTACAGCAGTATGTAGTGTATATCATCTCTTCTTACAGCAGTATGTAGTATATATCATCTCTTCTTACAGCAGTATGTAGTGTAGATCATCTCTTTTACCAGCAGTATGTAGTGTAGATCATCTCTTCTTACAGCAGTATGTAGTGTATATCATCTCTTCTTACAGCAGTATGTAGTATATATCATCTCTTTTACCAGCAGTATGTAGTGTATATCATCTCTTTTACCAGCAGTATGTAGTGTAGATCATCTCTTCTTACAGCAGTATGTAGTGTAGATCATCTCTTCTTACAGCTGTATGTAGTGTATATCATCTCTTCTTACAGCAGTATGTAGTATATATCATCTCTTCTTACAGCAGTATGTAGTATATATCATCTCTTCTTACAGCTGTATGTAGTGTAGATCATCTCTTCTTACAGCAGTATGTAGTATATATCATCTCTTTTACCAGCAGTATGTAGTGTAGATCATCTCTTTTACCAGCAGTATGTAGTGTATATCATCTCTTCTTACAGCTGTATGTAGTGTATATCATCTCTTCTTACAGCTGTATGTAGTGTATATCATCTCTTCTTACAGCAGTATGTAGTATATATCATCTCTTCTTACACCTGTATGTAGTGTATATCATCTCTTCTTACAGCAGTATGTAGTGTAGATCATCTCTTCTTACAGCTGTATGTAGTATATATCATCTCTTCTTACAGCAGTATGTAGTGTATATCATCTCTTCTTACAGCAGTATGTAGTATATATCATCTCTTTTACCAGCAGTATGTAGTGTAGATCATCTCTTTTACCAGCAGTATGTAGTGTATATCATCTCTTCTTACAGCTGTATGTAGTATATATCATCTCTTCTTACAGCTGTATGTAGTGTAGATCATCTCTTCTTACAGCAGTATGTAGTATATATCATCTCTTCTTACAGCAGTATGTAGTATATATCATCTCTTCTTACAGCTGTATGTAGTGTAGATCATCTCTTCTTACAGCTGTATGTAGTGTAGATCATCTCTTCTTACAGCAGTATGTAGTATATATCATCTCTTTTACCAGCAGTATGTAGTGTAGATCATCTCTTCTTACAGCAGTATGTAGTGTATATCATCTCTTCTTACAGCAGTATGTAGTGTATATCATCTCTTCTTACAGCTGTATGTA
The DNA here is from genome assembly GCF_046119375.1 of Phyllobates terribilis. Classification (NCBI taxonomy): domain Eukaryota; kingdom Metazoa; phylum Chordata; class Amphibia; order Anura; family Dendrobatidae; genus Phyllobates; species Phyllobates terribilis. The sequence continues at coordinate 18,660,325 of NW_027362785.1, read as the reverse complement.
GTGTAGATCATCTCTTCTTACAGCAGTATGTAGTGTAGATCATCTCTTCTTACAGCAGTATGTAGTATATATCATCTCTTTTACCAGCAGTATGTAGTGTATATCATCTCTTCTTACAGCTGTATGTAGTATATATCATCTCTTTTACCAGCAGTATGTAGTGTAGATCATCTCTTCTTACAGCTGTATGTAGTATATATCATCTCTTTTACCAGCAGTATGTAGTGTATATCATCTCTTCTTACAGCTGTATGTAGTGTATATCATCTCTTTTACCAGCAGTATGTAGTGTATATCATCTCTTCTTACAGCAGTATGTAGTGTATATCATCTCTTTTACCAGCAGTATGTAGTGTATATCATCTCTTCTAACAGCAGTATGTAGTGTAGATCATCTCTTCTTACAGCAGTATGTAGTATATATCATCTCTTTTACCAGCAGTATGTAGTATATATCATCTCTTCTAACAGCAGTATGTAGTGTAGATCATCTCTTCTTACAGCAGTATGTAGTGTAGATCATCTCTTCTTACAGCAGTATGTAGTATATATCATCTCTTTTACCAGCAGTATGTAGTGTATATCATCTCTTTTACCAGCAGTATGTAGTGTATATCATCTCTTCTTACAGCTGTATGTAGTGTATATCATCTCTTTTACCAGCAGTATGTAGTGTATATCATCTCTTCTTACAGCTGTATGTAGTGTATATCATCTCTTTTACCAGCAGTATGTAGTGTATATCATCTCTTCTTACAGCAGTATGTAGTGTATATCATCTCTTTTACCAGCAGTATGTAGTGTATATCATCTCTTCTTACAGCTGTATGTAGTGTATATCATCTCTTTTACCAGCAGTATGTAGTGTATATCATCTCTTCTTACAGCAGTATGTAGTGTATATCATCTCTTCTTACAGCTGTATGTAGTGTATATCATCTCTTCTAACAGCAGTATGTAGTGTAGATCATCTCTTCTTACAGCAGTATGTAGTATATATCATCTCTTTTACCAGCAGTATGTAGTATATATCATCTCTTCTAACAGCTGTATGTAGTATATATCATCTCTTCTTACAGCAGTATGTAGTGTATATCATCTCTTCTTACAGCTGTATGTAGTGTAGATCATCTCTTCTTACAGCAGTATGTAGTGTAGATCATCTCTTCTTACAGCAGTATGTAGTGTATATCATCTCTTTTACCAGCAGTATGTAGTGTAGATCATCTCTTCTTACAGCTGTATGTAGTGTAGATCATCTCTTCTTACAGCAGTATGTAGTATATATCATCTCTTCTTACAGCAGTATGTAGTATATATCATCTCTTCTTACAGCTGTATGTAGTGTAGATCATCTCTTCTTACAGCTGTATGTAGTATATATCATCTCTTCTTACAGCAGTATGTAGTGTAGATCATCTCTTCTTACAGCTGTATGTAGTATATATCATCTCTTCTTACAGCTGTATGTAGTGTAGATCATCTCTTCTTACAGCAGTATGTAGTGTATATCATCTCTTCTTACAGCTGTATGTAGTGTAGATCATCTCTTCTTACAGCTGTATGTAGTATATATCATCTCTTCTTACAGCTGTATGTAGTGTAGATCATCTCTTCTTACAGCTGTATGTAGTGTAGATCATCTCTTCTTACAGCAGTATGTAGTGTATATCATCTCTTCTTACAGCTGTATGTAGTGTATATCATCTCTTTTACCAGCAGTATGTAGTGTAGATCATCTCTTTTACCAGCAGTATGTAGTGTAGATCATCTCTTCTTACAGCAGTATGTAGTGTATATCATCTCTTCTTACAGCAGTATGTAGTGTATATCATCTCTTCTTACAGCTGTATGTAGTGTAGATCATCTCTTCTTACAGCAGTATGTAGTGTAGATCATCTCTTCTTACAGCAGTATGTAGTATATATCATCTCTTTTACCAGCAGTATGTAGTGTATATCATCTCTTCTTACAGCTGTATGTAGTGTATATCATCTCTTTTACCAGCAGTATGTAGTGTATATCATCTCTTCTTACAGCTGTATGTAGTGTATATCATCTCTTTTACCAGCAGTATGTAGTGTATATCATCTCTTCTTACAGCTGTATGTAGTGTATATCATCTCTTTTACCAGCAGTATGTAGTGTATATCATCTCTTCTTACAGCAGTATGTAGTGTATATCATCTCTTTTACCAGCAGTATGTAGTGTATATCATCTCTTCTTACAGCAGTATGTAGTGTATATCATCTCTTCTTACAGCTGTATGTAGTGTATATCATCTCTTCTAACAGCAGTATGTAGTGTATATCATCTCTTCTTACAGCTGTATGTAGTGTATATCATCTCTTCTAACAGCAGTATGTAGTGTAGATCATCTCTTCTTACAGCAGTATGTAGTATATATCATCTCTTTTACCAGCAGTATGTAGTATATATCATCTCTTCTAACAGCAGTATGTAGTGTAGATCATCTCTTCTTACAGCAGTATGTAGTGTAGATCATCTCTTCTTACAGCAGTATGTAGTATATATCATCTCTTTTACCAGCAGTATGTAGTGTATATCATCTCTTCTTACAGCTGTATGTAGTGTATATCATCTCTTTTACCAGCAGTATGTAGTGTATATCATCTCTTCTTACAGCTGTATGTAGTGTATATCATCTCTTTTACCAGCAGTATGTAGTGTATATCATCTCTTCTTACAGCTGTATGTAGTGTATATCATCTCTTTTACCAGCAGTATGTAGTGTATATCATCTCTTCTTACAGCAGTATGTAGTGTATATCATCTCTTTTACCAGCAGTATGTAGTGTATATCATCTCTTCTTACAGCTGTATGTAGTGTATATCATCTCTTTTACCAGCAGTATGTAGTGTATATCATCTCTTCTTACAGCAGTATGTAGTGTATATCATCTCTTCTTACAGCTGTATGTAGTGTATATCATCTCTTCTAACAGCAGTATGTAGTGTAGATCATCTCTTCTTACAGCAGTATGTAGTATATATCATCTCTTTTACCAGCAGTATGTAGTATATATCATCTCTTCTAACAGCAGTATGTAGTGTAGATCATCTCTTCTTACAGCAGTATGTAGTGTAGATCATCTCTTCTTACAGCAGTATGTAGTATATATCATCTCTTTTACCAGCAGTATGTAGTGTATATCATCTCTTTTACCAGCAGTATGTAGTGTAGATCATCTCTTCTACCAGCAGTATGTACATAGTTACATAGTTCCATAGTTGATAAGGCCGAAAAAAGCCAAGCGTCCATCCAGTTCAGCCTATTTGTTGTGCACTGCAGCTATTCCGCTATTCCTATACCATGCGGGATAGGCCAATTGACATCACTGATGAAAAATTCACTTCCCGACACCAATCTGGCAGTCAGATTAAATCCCTGGATTAATTAACTATCACTAAGCATAAGATGTAATTTTCTTGTTCTCCAGAAAGGCGTCCAGGCCTCTCTTGAACTCATTAAGTGAGTTGGACATCACCACTTCCTCTCCCAGAGAGTTCCAGAGTCTCACGGCTCTGACCGTAAAGAATCCCCTTCTATGCTGGTGCAGGAACCTCCTTTCCTCCAGACGCATAGTGTGCCCCCTCGTCTTTGTCACCATCCTTGGTCTAAACAGGTCATGGGAGAGATCTCTGTACTGCCCCCTGATGTATTTCTACATGTTTATGAGGTCTCCCCTAAGCCTTCTCTTTTCCAATGTAACTAGGCCTAATTTTGACAACCTCTCTGGGTATTCTAGTCCCTCCATTCCCTTTCTTACCTTAGTCGCCCTCCTTTGTACCCTCTCTAGCTCCAATATGTGTTTCCTGAGCACCGGAGGCCAGAACTGTGCCCAATATTGTAAGTGCGGCCTTACCAGCGCTTTATACAGAGGAAGAACAATGTTCTCATCATATGCCCCTATTCCTCTTCTGATGCATGCCATGACTCTATTTGCCTTGGCAGCTGCTGCCTGACACTGGGCACTCCAATTGAATTTGCTGTTAACCAAGACGCCCAGGTCCTTCTCCATGTCCGATTTCCCCAACGGTTTCCCATTTAATATGTATGGGTGACTGCTGTTTTTCTTTCCCATGTGCATGACCTTACATTTATCGGCATTGAACCCCATTTGCCATTTTTTGGCCCAACTCCCCAATTTATCTAAATCCTCCTGTAGCTGTGCCCTATCCTCATCTGTATTAACTACTTTACAAAGTTTAGTATCATCTGCAAATATTGCTATTTTACTATGCAACCCTTCCACTAGATCATTAATAAATATATTAAATAATATAGGGCCCAAGACAGACCCTTGAGGCCCCCCGCTAGTAACCCTGACACCTCCTGAGCTTACTCCATTGATAACCACCCTCTGCTTTCTATCACTCAGCCAGCTATTTACCCACTTGCACACATTATCCCCCAGACCAAGCATTCTCATTTTATCGACCAACCTTTTGTGTGGCACGGTATCAAACGCTTTGGAGAAGTCAAGGTCTACAACATCCACTGACTCTCCCCGGTCCAGCTGTGAGCTCACCTCCTCGTAGAAGGCGATCAGGAGCGATCCCTCATGAATCCATGTTGATATGGAGTTAGACAGTTCTTCTCATTAAGATATTCTACAATAGCATCTCTAAGAAATCCTTCAAACAATTTACCCACAACAGACGTTAAGCTGACTGCTCTCTAGTTCCCAGGGTCACTTTTAGACCCCTTTTTGAATATTGGTCCCACATTTGCTTGGCGCCAGTCTAGTGGGACAGTCCCTGTCCATAAAGAGTGCTTGAATCTAAGATACAGCGGCCTGTCTATCACATGACTTAATTCTTTTAGTACCCGGGGGTGTATGTCATCTGGGCCTGGTGACTTGTCTATTTTGATATTCTTTAGGCGTTTCTGAGCTTCCTCCTGGGTTAGGTGGGTGATATTTAGCGGAGGATTTACTTTATCACTCTGCATTTCCTGCGATAAATTGAGTAGGTTTGCTTTCCCCTCATCGCCCTCTAGGATTTTACCCAGGTTATTTTTCAATGGGCCAACGCCATCAGTTTGAATCCTTTTACTGTTTCTATAGTTAATGAACAGTTTGGGATTGGTTTTACTTTCCTTGGCAATTAGTCTCTCTGTCTCCTCTTTTGCTATTCTTCTTTGTTTCTTCCAGATTTAGTTTTTTTCCCTCTAAGATATTAGCGCTTCCTGTAGTGTGATCATCTCTTCTAACATCTCATGTTGAAACGATTCTATGTCACTGTGTCCTTCCATCATTGTAGACTTTATCTGATGGTGAAAGGTGTGATACTGTGTGAGGCATAGTGTGTTAGGTCTGTGTCTTTGATCAGGCCTCCACTCCCCTGGTGAGCTGAACAGCTGGCAATTTAGTCCCAAGCAGCTCCCACAATCCCTCTCACCTGATGCTATAGTCCTTCCTATAAATCTCGATGCATTGTAAGGGGTGCACGTGGTGTGGGGTGCATGCACGTGTCCTTATTCAGCAAAGTGTCCTATTCGACAAGTGTCTCTGACAGTCATTTCAATGGCAGTATGTAGTGTATATCATCTCTTCTAACAGCAGTATGTAGTGTAGATCATCTCTCTCCTCTCTTCTTCTTCACACAGGTATTTAATCCATCCATCCGTTTGTGTGCTGTCTGATAAGTGTGAACAGAGTCAGATTCTCTAGCAACATTTTTCCATGGTATTTAATTGTTTGGTCCTGCATCTTTTTGTCTTTTTGTTTCTATTTTCAAATGTTCAAAGCCTTCTCTTTCATTGGTTTATGGCCTCTGTGTTTATCTTACCTAGCATTGCCTGCTCTAGCCCAGTGCTAATTGGCTAATTACTCAGTATGACCAACTGGTGCTGGCCTCTAGGAGACATTTCATTTCATATATATTCAGCACTGGCTGCAAATAGCACGCGTGCGGGGTCACGCGTGCAATAGATTCTAAGTGCAATAATTACAAGTGCAGTTAGACCATGGCAGTTGGACAGGGCAGGAGACAGGGAAGGTGCATAAAACTTTCATCCAAACATGCTTCTCGGTCACTAATACTGCATTATGCATTAGTCTTATCAATCGGCTTTTTATTTGTTTTCACTGCTGCTTTCTCACATCTCGCCCGCCCTTCAAAACATTCTGTGCACTCTCTCTATATCAGCCCTTCCCTTCTCCCCTCTCCCATGTAGAACTCTGAGGCTCTACTGACATTCCTCACCCACTGCAAACCATCCACTACCTCCATACAGCACTCAAAACGTTCAGACAAATCATTGCACCACCTGATCTTTCTCTTCTTTCTCCTTTTACTAGTCGCAGGCGACATCTCCCCCAACCCTGGGCCCCCCTCCACTAGCGTACACCACTCTCCTCCAGCTGCATATAGAAACCCTGCTAATCTTATTAACGTTCAGTGCATGCCCTCTCCTATTGATTTCCATTGCGCTCTCTGCAACGCACGGTCTGTGTGGAACAAACTAACTTACATCCATGATTTTTTCCTCTCTAATTCTCTTAACCTTCTGGCTATCACAGAAACCTGGATTCAGCAGCTAGACACCACCGCTGCTGCTGCTCTCTCGTTTGGTGGGCTGAAATTTTCACAGACCGCCAGACATGGCAACAGACAGGGTGGAGGGGTTGGTCTGCTCCTTTCCTCACAATGTGCTTTCCAGGTCATCCCCCCGGTTCCCTCACTTAGGTTTCCTTCCTTTGAAGTCCACACCATCACACTCTTTAAACCCTTCTCCCTGTGAGTGGCAGTCGTGTATCGCCCTCCAGGCTCCCCCCGCCACTTCTTGGATCACTTTGCCACCTGGCTTCCTCACTTTCTATCCTGTGACATCCCCACCCTCATCATGGGCGACTTTAACATCCCCATCGATGACCCCCTCTCCCAATCGGCCTCTCATCTACTTTCTCAAACTTCTTCATTCCGTCTCTCACAGTTTACTAATTCTCCTACCCATGAAGACGGGAACACTCTGGACCTGGTTTTTGCCAGGCTCTGCTTGCTGGATGACTTGACCAACTCCCCTCTCCCGCTCTCGGACCACAACCTTCTTTCCTTCTCTGTTAAGAATTGTCTCTTCACCCGGGACACCCCCACTTACCACACTTAGAGGAATACACGTACCATTAATACCCAGCAGCTTATGGACAATCTCCACACATCTTTAGCCCCCATCTCCTCCTTCTCCTGTCCACACTTGGCATTGTCACACTACAACAATACACTGAAGTGCGCCCTAGATGAAGCAGCTCCTTCTACTCGCAGAAAGATCCCACACAGACAACGGCAGCCCTGGCACACGATGCAAACACGTTTTCTCCAGCGTTGCTCAAGGTGTGCTGAGCGTCAGTGAAGAAAATCTCTTTTAGAAGAGGACTTCATCCACTATCAATTCATGCTCAAAACCTAGAACTCTGCCCTTCATCTGGCCAAACAATCCGATTTCACCACCCTCATCACTTCAATGTCCAACAACCCAAAACGACTTTTCCAAACCGTAAAACTCCCTCCTGAAACCTAAAGCACAGGCCCTCACCACCAACCTCAGCAGTGAGGATCTGGCCACTTATTTCTTGGAAAAAATCAACCACATCCATCAGGACATCTCAGCCCAATCTCCTCAGTGCCTGGATCCCCTTCCCTACCGCACTTCAAGCTCACTAGCCATCTTTGAGCCTGTCACACAAGAAGAGGTTACCCAGCTCCTCGCTTCTTCTCGGCCTACAACCTGCAACAGTGACCCCATTCCTTCACATCTCCTGCAGTCCCTCTCACCGGTGGTCACCACTCACCTGACTAAAAGATTGAACCTCTCTCTTTCTTCAGGTATCTTTCCCTCCTCATTTAAACATGCCATCATAACCCTTTGACTTAAAAAGCCATCCCTGGACCAGAACTGCACTGCTAACTACAGACCGCTCTCTAATCTTCCTTTCATCTCTAAACTCCTGGAACGCTTGCTTCACTCCCGTCTAATCCGCTATCTCTCAGATAACTCTCTCCTCGACCCTTTACAATCTGGTTTCCGCTCCTCACACTCTACTGAAACTGCCCTCACTAAAGTCTCGAATGATCTACTAACAGCCAAATCCAAAGGTCACTGCTCCCTGCTGATCTCCTGGATCTCTCTGCAGCATTCGACACTGTGGATCACCAGCTCCTCCTCACTATGCTCCTCTCTATTGGCCTCAAGGAAACCGTTCTCTCCTGGTTCTCCTCCTACCTCTCTGACCGCTCCTTCACTGTGTCTTTTGCCGGCTCTTCTTCCCCTCCTCATCCCCTTACTATCGGGGATCCTCAGGGCTCAGTCCTAGGCCCCCTCCTCTTCTCTCTATACACTACCCCTTATTGGACAAACTATCAGCAGATTTGGCTTCCAGTATCATCTCGATGCTGACGACACCCAACTATACACTTCTTCCCCTGACATCACCCCTACCCTAATACAAAACACCAAGGATTGTTTATCTGCTGGGTCTAGCATCATGTCCCCGCTTAATTGTAAAGTGCTGTGGAATATGTTGGCGCTATAGAAATAAAAATTAGTATTATTATTATAACAGCTGTATGTAGTGTATATCATCTCTTCTTACAGCAGTATGTAGTGTATATCATCTCTTCTTACAGCAGTATGTAGTATATATCATCTCTTACACCAGTATGTAGTGTAGATCATCTCTTCTTACAGCTGTATGTAGTATATATCATCTCTTACACCAGTATGTAGTGTAGATCATCTCTTCTTACAGCTGTATGTAGTATATATCATCTCTTCTTACAGCTGTATGTAGTGTAGATCATCTCTTCTTACAGCAGTATGTAGTATATATCATCTCTTCTTACAGCTGTATGTAGTGTAGATCATCTCTTCTTACAGCAGTATGTAGTATATATCATCTCTTCTTACAGCTGTATGTAGTGTATATCATCTCTTCTTACAGCTGTATGTAGTGTAGATCATCTCTTCTAACAGCTGTATGTAGTGTAGATCATCTCTTTTACCAGCAGTATGTAGTGTAGATCATCTCTTCTTACAGCAGTATGTAGTGTAGATCATCTCTTCTTACAGCTGTATGTAGTATATATCATCTCTTCTTACAGCTGTATGTAGTGTAGATCATCTCTTCTTACAGCTGTATGTAGTATATATCATCTCTTCTTACAGCTGTATGTAGTGTAGATCATCTCTTCTTACAGCTGTATGTAGTGTATATCATCTCTTCTTACAGCAGTATGTAGTGTAGATCATCTCTTCTTACAGCTGTATGTAGTGTAGATCATCTCTTCTAACAGCTGTATGTAGTGTAGATCATCTCTTTTACCAGCAGTATGTAGTGTAGATCATCTCTTCTTACAGCAGTATGTAGTATATATCATCTCTTCTTACAGCTGTATGTAGTGTAGATCATCTCTTCTTACAGCAGTATGTAGTGTAGATCATCTCTTCTTACAGCAGTATGTAGTGTAGATCATCTCTTCTTACAGCAGTATGTAGTATATATCATCTCTTCTTACAGCAGTATGTAGTATATATCATCTCTTCTTACAGCAGTATGTAGTATATATCATCTCTTCTTACAGCTGTATGTAGTGTAGATCATCTCTTCTTACAGCTGTATGTAGTATATATCATCTCTTCTTACAGCTGTATGTAGTGTAGATCATCTCTTCTTACAGCTGTATGTAGTGTATATCATCTCTTCTTACAGCAGTATGTAGTGTAGATCATCTCTTCTTACAGCTGTATGTAGTGTAGATCATCTCTTCTAACAGCTGTATGTAGTGTAGATCATCTCTTTTACCAGCAGTATGTAGTGTAGATCATCTCTTCTTACAGCAGTATGTAGTATATATCATCTCTTCTTACAGCTGTATGTAGTGTAGATCATCTCTTCTTACAGCAGTATGTAGTGTAGATCATCTCTTCTTACAGCAGTATGTAGTGTAGATCATCTCTTCTTACAGCAGTATGTAGTGTATATCATCTCTTCTTACAGCTGTATGTAGTGTATATCATCTCTTTTACCAGCAGTATGTAGTGTAGATCATCTCTTCTACCAGCAGTATGTACATAGTTACATAGTTCCATAGTTGATAAGGCCGAAAAAAGCCAAGCGTCCATCCAGTTCAGCCTATTTGTTGTGCACTGCAGCTATTCCGCTATTCCTATACCATGCGGGATAGGCCAATTGACATCACTGATGAAAAATTCACTTCCCGACACCAATCTGGCAGTCAGATTAAATCCCTGGATTAATTAACTATCACTAAGCATAAGATGTAATTTTCTTGTTCTCCAGAAAGGCGTCCAGGCCTCTCTTGAACTCATTAAGTGAGTTGGACATCACCACTTCCTCTCCCAGAGAGTTCCAGAGTCTCACGGCTCTGACCGTAAAGAATCCCCTTCTATGCTGGTGCAGGAACCTCCTTTCCTCCAGACGCATAGTGTGCCCCCTCGTCTTTGTCACCATCCTTGGTCTAAACAGGTCATGGGAGAGATCTCTGTACTGCCCCCTGATGTATTTCTACATGTTTATGAGGTCTCCCCTAAGCCTTCTCTTTTCCAATGTAACTAGGCCTAATTTTGACAACCTCTCTGGGTATTCTAGTCCCTCCATTCCCTTTCTTACCTTAGTCGCCCTCCTTTGTACCCTCTCTAGCTCCAATATGTGTTTCCTGAGCACCGGAGGCCAGAACTGTGCCCAATATTGTAAGTGCGGCCTTACCAGCGCTTTATACAGAGGAAGAACAATGTTCTCATCATATGCCCCTATTCCTCTTCTGATGCATGCCATGACTCTATTTGCCTTGGCAGCTGCTGCCTGACACTGGGCACTCCAATTGAATTTGCTGTTAACCAAGACGCCCAGGTCCTTCTCCATGTCCGATTTCCCCAACGGTTTCCCATTTAATATGTATGGGTGACTGCTGTTTTTCTTTCCCATGTGCATGACCTTACATTTATCGGCATTGAACCCCATTTGCCATTTTTTGGCCCAACTCCCCAATTTATCTAAATCCTCCTGTAGCTGTGCCCTATCCTCATCTGTATTAACTACTTTACAAAGTTTAGTATCATCTGCAAATATTGCTATTTTACTATGCAACCCTTCCACTAGATCATTAATAAATATATTAAATAATATAGGGCCCAAGACAGACCCTTGAGGCCCCCCGCTAGTAACCCTGACACCTCCTGAGCTTACTCCATTGATAACCACCCTCTGCTTTCTATCACTCAGCCAGCTATTTACCCACTTGCACACATTATCCCCCAGACCAAGCATTCTCATTTTATCGACCAACCTTTTGTGTGGCACGGTATCAAACGCTTTGGAGAAGTCAAGGTCTACAACATCCACTGACTCTCCCCGGTCCAGCTGTGAGCTCACCTCCTCGTAGAAGGCGATCAGGAGCGATCCCTCATGAATCCATGTTGATATGGAGTTAGACAGTTCTTCTCATTAAGATATTCTACAATAGCATCTCTAAGAAATCCTTCAAACAATTTACCCACAACAGACGTTAAGCTGACTGCTCTCTAGTTCCCAGGGTCACTTTTAGACCCCTTTTTGAATATTGGTCCCACATTTGCTTGGCGCCAGTCTAGTGGGACAGTCCCTGTCCATAAAGAGTGCTTGAATCTAAGATACAGCGGCCTGTCTATCACATGACTTAATTCTTTTAGTACCCGGGGGTGTATGTCATCTGGGCCTGGTGACTTGTCTATTTTGATATTCTTTAGGCGTTTCTGAGCTTCCTCCTGGGTTAGGTGGGTGATATTTAGCGGAGGATTTACTTTATCACTCTGCATTTCCTGCGATAAATTGAGTAGGTTTGCTTTCCCCTCATCGCCCTCTAGGATTTTACCCAGGTTATTTTTCAATGGGCCAACGCCATCAGTTTGAATCCTTTTACTGTTTCTATAGTTAATGAACAGTTTGGGATTGGTTTTACTTTCCTTGGCAATTAGTCTCTCTGTCTCCTCTTTTGCTATTCTTCTTTGTTTCTTCCAGATTTAGTTTTTTTCCCTCTAAGATATTAGCGCTTCCTGTAGTGTGATCATCTCTTCTAACATCTCATGTTGAAACGATTCTATGTCACTGTGTCCTTCCATCATTGTAGACTTTATCTGATGGTGAAAGGTGTGATACTGTGTGAGGCATAGTGTGTTAGGTCTGTGTCTTTGATCAGGCCTCCACTCCCCTGGTGAGCTGAACAGCTGGCAATTTAGTCCCAAGCAGCTCCCACAATCCCTCTCACCTGATGCTATAGTCCTTCCTATAAATCTCGATGCATTGTAAGGGGTGCACGTGGTGTGGGGTGCATGCACGTGTCCTTATTCAGCAAAGTGTCCTATTCGACAAGTGTCTCTGACAGTCATTTCAATGGCAGTATGTAGTGTATATCATCTCTTCTAACAGCAGTATGTAGTGTAGATCATCTCTCTCCTCTCTTCTTCTTCACACAGGTATTTAATCCATCCATCCGTTTGTGTGCTGTCTGATAAGTGTGAACAGAGTCAGATTCTCTAGCAACATTTTTCCATGGTATTTAATTGTTTGGTCCTGCATCTTTTTGTCTTTTTGTTTCTATTTTCAAATGTTCAAAGCCTTCTCTTTCATTGGTTTATGGCCTCTGTGTTTATCTTACCTAGCATTGCCTGCTCTAGCCCAGTGCTAATTGGCTAATTACTCAGTATGACCAACTGGTGCTGGCCTCTAGGAGACATTTCATTTCATATATATTCAGCACTGGCTGCAAATAGCACGCGTGCGGGGTCACGCGTGCAATAGATTCTAAGTGCAATAATTACAAGTGCAGTTAGACCATGGCAGTTGGACAGGGCAGGAGACAGGGAAGGTGCATAAAACTTTCATCCAAACATGCTTCTCGGTCACTAATACTGCATTATGCATTAGTCTTATCAATCGGCTTTTTATTTGTTTTCACTGCTGCTTTCTCACATCTCGCCCGCCCTTCAAAACATTCTGTGCACTCTCTCTATATCAGCCCTTCCCTTCTCCCCTCTCCCATGTAGAACTCTGAGGCTCTACTGACATTCCTCACCCACTGCAAACCATCCACTACCTCCATACAGCACTCAAAACGTTCAGACAAATCATTGCACCACCTGATCTTTCTCTTCTTTCTCCTTTTACTAGTCGCAGGCGACATCTCCCCCAACCCTGGGCCCCCCTCCACTAGCGTACACCACTCTCCTCCAGCTGCATATAGAAACCCTGCTAATCTTATTAACGTTCAGTGCATGCCCTCTCCTATTGATTTCCATTGCGCTCTCTGCAACGCACGGTCTGTGTGGAACAAACTAACTTACATCCATGATTTTTTCCTCTCTAATTCTCTTAACCTTCTGGCTATCACAGAAACCTGGATTCAGCAGCTAGACACCACCGCTGCTGCTGCTCTCTCGTTTGGTGGGCTGAAATTTTCACAGACCGCCAGACATGGCAACAGACAGGGTGGAGGGGTTGGTCTGCTCCTTTCCTCACAATGTGCTTTCCAGGTCATCCCCCCGGTTCCCTCACTTAGGTTTCCTTCCTTTGAAGTCCACACCATCACACTCTTTAAACCCTTCTCCCTGTGAGTGGCAGTCGTGTATCGCCCTCCAGGCTCCCCCCGCCACTTCTTGGATCACTTTGCCACCTGGCTTCCTCACTTTCTATCCTGTGACATCCCCACCCTCATCATGGGCGACTTTAACATCCCCATCGATGACCCCCTCTCCCAATCGGCCTCTCATCTACTTTCTCAAACTTCTTCATTCCGTCTCTCACAGTTTACTAATTCTCCTACCCATGAAGACGGGAACACTCTGGACCTGGTTTTTGCCAGGCTCTGCTTGCTGGATGACTTGACCAACTCCCCTCTCCCGCTCTCGGACCACAACCTTCTTTCCTTCTCTGTTAAGAATTGTCTCTTCACCCGGGACACCCCCACTTACCACACTTAGAGGAATACACGTACCATTAATACCCAGCAGCTTATGGACAATCTCCACACATCTTTAGCCCCCATCTCCTCCTTCTCCTGTCCACACTTGGCATTGTCACACTACAACAATACACTGAAGTGCGCCCTAGATGAAGCAGCTCCTTCTACTCGCAGAAAGATCCCACACAGACAACGGCAGCCCTGGCACACGATGCAAACACGTTTTCTCCAGCGTTGCTCAAGGTGTGCTGAGCGTCAGTGAAGAAAATCTCTTTTAGAAGAGGACTTCATCCACTATCAATTCATGCTCAAAACCTAGAACTCTGCCCTTCATCTGGCCAAACAATCCGATTTCACCACCCTCATCACTTCAATGTCCAACAACCCAAAACGACTTTTCCAAACCGTAAAACTCCCTCCTGAAACCTAAAGCACAGGCCCTCACCACCAACCTCAGCAGTGAGGATCTGGCCACTTATTTCTTGGAAAAAATCAACCACATCCATCAGGACATCTCAGCCCAATCTCCTCAGTGCCTGGATCCCCTTCCCTACCGCACTTCAAGCTCACTAGCCATCTTTGAGCCTGTCACACAAGAAGAGGTTACCCAGCTCCTCGCTTCTTCTCGGCCTACAACCTGCAACAGTGACCCCATTCCTTCACATCTCCTGCAGTCCCTCTCACCGGTGGTCACCACTCACCTGACTAAAAGATTGAACCTCTCTCTTTCTTCAGGTATCTTTCCCTCCTCATTTAAACATGCCATCATAACCCTTTGACTTAAAAAGCCATCCCTGGACCAGAACTGCACTGCTAACTACAGACCGCTCTCTAATCTTCCTTTCATCTCTAAACTCCTGGAACGCTTGCTTCACTCCCGTCTAATCCGCTATCTCTCAGATAACTCTCTCCTCGACCCTTTACAATCTGGTTTCCGCTCCTCACACTCTACTGAAACTGCCCTCACTAAAGTCTCGAATGATCTACTAACAGCCAAATCCAAAGGTCACTGCTCCCTGCTGATCTCCTGGATCTCTCTGCAGCATTCGACACTGTGGATCACCAGCTCCTCCTCACTATGCTCCTCTCTATTGGCCTCAAGGAAACCGTTCTCTCCTGGTTCTCCTCCTACCTCTCTGACCGCTCCTTCACTGTGTCTTTTGCCGGCTCTTCTTCCCCTCCTCATCCCCTTACTATCGGGGATCCTCAGGGCTCAGTCCTAGGCCCCCTCCTCTTCTCTCTATACACTACCCCTTATTGGACAAACTATCAGCAGATTTGGCTTCCAGTATCATCTCGATGCTGACGACACCCAACTATACACTTCTTCCCCTGACATCACCCCTACCCTAATACAAAACACCAAGGATTGTTTATCTGCTGGGTCTAGCATCATGTCCCCGCTTAATTGTAAAGTGCTGTGGAATATGTTGGCGCTATAGAAATAAAAATTAGTATTATTATTATAACAGCTGTATGTAGTGTATATCATCTCTTCTTACAGCAGTATGTAGTGTATATCATCTCTTCTTACAGCAGTATGTAGTATATATCATCTCTTCTTACAGCTGTATGTAGTGTAGATCATCTCTTCTTACAGCAGTATGTAGTGTAGATCATCTCTTCTTACAGCAGTATGTAGTATATATCATCTCTTCTTACAGCTGTATGTAGTGTAGATCATCTCTTCTTACAGCAGTATGTAGTGTAGATCATCTCTTCTTACAGCAGTATGTAGTGTAGATCATCTCTTCTTACAGCAGTATGTAGTGTATATCATCTCTTCTTACAGCTGTATGTAGTATATATCATCTCTTCTTACAGCAGTATGTAGTGTAGATCATCTCTTTTACCAGCAGTATGTAGTGTAGATCATCTCTTTTACCAGCAGTATGTAGTGTAGATCATCTCTTCTTACAGCAGTATGTAGTGTATATCATCTCTTCTTACAGCTGTATGTAGTGTATATCATCTCTTCTTACAGCTGTATGTAGTGTAGATCATCTCTTCTTACAGCTGTATGTAGTGTATATCATCTCTTCTTACACCTGTATGTAGTGTAGATCATCTCTTCTTACAGCTGTATGTAGTGTAGATCATCTCTTCTTACAGCAGTATGTAGTGTAGATCATCTCTTCTTACAGCAGTATGTAGTATATATCATCTCTTTTACCAGCAGTATGTAGTGTAGATCATCTCTTCTTACAGCAGTATGTAGTGTATATCATCTCTTCTTACAGCTGTATGTAGTGTAGATCATCTCTTCTTACAGCAGTATGTAGTATATATCATCTCTTTTACCAGCAGTATGTAGTGTATATCATCTCTTCTTACAGCAGTATGTAGTATATATCATCTCTTTTACCAGCAGTATGTAGTGTATATCATCTCTTTTACCAGCAGTATGTAGTGTAGATCATCTCTTCTTACAGCAGTATGTAGTGTATATCATCTCTTCTTACAGCAGTATGTAGTGTATATCATCTCTTTTACCAGCAGTATGTAGTGTATATCATCTCTTCTTACAGCTGTATGTAGTATATATCATCTCTTCTTACAGCAGTATGTAGTGTAGATCATCTCTTCTTACAGCTGTATGTAGTATATATCATCTCTTCTTACAGCTGTATGTAGTGTAGATCATCTCTTCTTACAGCAGTATGTAGTGTATATCATCTCTTCTTACAGCTGTATGTAGTGTAGATCATCTCTTCTTACAGCAGTATGTAGTGTAGATCATCTCTTCTTACAGCAGTATGTAGTGTATATCATCTCTTTTACCAGCAGTATGTAGTATATATCATCTCTTCTTACAGCTGTATGTAGTGTAGATCATCTCTTCTTACAGCAGTATGTAGTGTATATCATCTCTTCTTACAGCTGTATGTAGTGTAGATCATCTCTACTTACAGCAGTATGTAGTGTATATCATCTCTTCTTACAGCAGTATGTAGTATATATCATCTCTTCTTACAGCTGTATGTAGTATATATCATCTCTTCTTACAGCAGTATGTAGTGTATATCATCTCTTCTTACAGCAGTATGTAGTGTAGATCATCTCTTTTACCAGCAGTATGTAGTGTAGATCATCTCTTCTTACAGCAGTATGTAGTGTATATCATCTCTTCTTACAGCAGTATGTAGTGTATATCATCTCTTCTTACAGCTGTATGTAGTGTATATCATCTCTTCTTACAGCAGTATGTAGTATATATCATCTCTTTTACCAGCAGTATGTAGTGTATATCATCTCTTCTTACAGCTGTATGTAGTGTAGATCATCTCTTCTTACAGCTGTATGTAGTGTAGATCATCTCTTCTACCAGCAGTATGTACATAGTTACATAGTTCCATAGTTGATAAGGCCGAAAAAAGCCAAGCGTCCATCCAGTTCAGCCTATTTGTTGTGCACTGCAGCTATTCCGCTATTCCTATACCATGCGGGATAGGCCAATTGACATCACTGATGAAAAATTCACTTCCCGACACCAATCTGGCAGTCAGATTAAATCCCTGGATTAATTAACTATCACTAAGCATAAGATGTAATTTTCTTGTTCTCCAGAAAGGCGTCCAGGCCTCTCTTGAACTCATTAAGTGAGTTGGACATCACCACTTCCTCTCCCAGAGAGTTCCAGAGTCTCACGGCTCTGACCGTAAAGAATCCCCTTCTATGCTGGTGCAGGAACCTCCTTTCCTCCAGACGCATAGTGTGCCCCCTCGTCTTTGTCACCATCCTTGGTCTAAACAGGTCATGGGAGAGATCTCTGTACTGCCCCCTGATGTATTTCTACATGTTTATGAGGTCTCCCCTAAGCCTTCTCTTTTCCAATGTAACTAGGCCTAATTTTGACAACCTCTCTGGGTATTCTAGTCCCTCCATTCCCTTTCTTACCTTAGTCGCCCTCCTTTGTACCCTCTCTAGCTCCAATATGTGTTTCCTGAGCACCGGAGGCCAGAACTGTGCCCAATATTGTAAGTGCGGCCTTACCAGCGCTTTATACAGAGGAAGAACAATGTTCTCATCATATGCCCCTATTCCTCTTCTGATGCATGCCATGACTCTATTTGCCTTGGCAGCTGCTGCCTGACACTGGGCACTCCAATTGAATTTGCTGTTAACCAAGACGCCCAGGTCCTTCTCCATGTCCGATTTCCCCAACGGTTTCCCATTTAATATGTATGGGTGACTGCTGTTTTTCTTTCCCATGTGCATGACCTTACATTTATCGGCATTGAACCCCATTTGCCATTTTTTGGCCCAACTCCCCAATTTATCTAAATCCTCCTGTAGCTGTGCCCTATCCTCATCTGTATTAACTACTTTACAAAGTTTAGTATCATCTGCAAATATTGCTATTTTACTATGCAACCCTTCCACTAGATCATTAATAAATATATTAAATAATATAGGGCCCAAGACAGACCCTTGAGGCCCCCCGCTAGTAACCCTGACACCTCCTGAGCTTACTCCATTGATAACCACCCTCTGCTTTCTATCACTCAGCCAGCTATTTACCCACTTGCACACATTATCCCCCAGACCAAGCATTCTCATTTTATCGACCAACCTTTTGTGTGGCACGGTATCAAACGCTTTGGAGAAGTCAAGGTCTACAACATCCACTGACTCTCCCCGGTCCAGCTGTGAGCTCACCTCCTCGTAGAAGGCGATCAGGAGCGATCCCTCATGAATCCATGTTGATATGGAGTTAGACAGTTCTTCTCATTAAGATATTCTACAATAGCATCTCTAAGAAATCCTTCAAACAATTTACCCACAACAGACGTTAAGCTGACTGCTCTCTAGTTCCCAGGGTCACTTTTAGACCCCTTTTTGAATATTGGTCCCACATTTGCTTGGCGCCAGTCTAGTGGGACAGTCCCTGTCCATAAAGAGTGCTTGAATCTAAGATACAGCGGCCTGTCTATCACATGACTTAATTCTTTTAGTACCCGGGGGTGTATGTCATCTGGGCCTGGTGACTTGTCTATTTTGATATTCTTTAGGCGTTTCTGAGCTTCCTCCTGGGTTAGGTGGGTGATATTTAGCGGAGGATTTACTTTATCACTCTGCATTTCCTGCGATAAATTGAGTAGGTTTGCTTTCCCCTCATCGCCCTCTAGGATTTTACCCAGGTTATTTTTCAATGGGCCAACGCCATCAGTTTGAATCCTTTTACTGTTTCTATAGTTAATGAACAGTTTGGGATTGGTTTTACTTTCCTTGGCAATTAGTCTCTCTGTCTCCTCTTTTGCTATTCTTCTTTGTTTCTTCCAGATTTAGTTTTTTTCCCTCTAAGATATTAGCGCTTCCTGTAGTGTGATCATCTCTTCTAACATCTCATGTTGAAACGATTCTATGTCACTGTGTCCTTCCATCATTGTAGACTTTATCTGATGGTGAAAGGTGTGATACTGTGTGAGGCATAGTGTGTTAGGTCTGTGTCTTTGATCAGGCCTCCACTCCCCTGGTGAGCTGAACAGCTGGCAATTTAGTCCCAAGCAGCTCCCACAATCCCTCTCACCTGATGCTATAGTCCTTCCTATAAATCTCGATGCATTGTAAGGGGTGCACGTGGTGTGGGGTGCATGCACGTGTCCTTATTCAGCAAAGTGTCCTATTCGACAAGTGTCTCTGACAGTCATTTCAATGGCAGTATGTAGTGTATATCATCTCTTCTAACAGCAGTATGTAGTGTAGATCATCTCTCTCCTCTCTTCTTCTTCACACAGGTATTTAATCCATCCATCCGTTTGTGTGCTGTCTGATAAGTGTGAACAGAGTCAGATTCTCTAGCAACATTTTTCCATGGTATTTAATTGTTTGGTCCTGCATCTTTTTGTCTTTTTGTTTCTATTTTCAAATGTTCAAAGCCTTCTCTTTCATTGGTTTATGGCCTCTGTGTTTATCTTACCTAGCATT
This sequence comes from Phyllobates terribilis, assembly GCF_046119375.1. Classification (NCBI taxonomy): domain Eukaryota; kingdom Metazoa; phylum Chordata; class Amphibia; order Anura; family Dendrobatidae; genus Phyllobates; species Phyllobates terribilis. The sequence continues at coordinate 18,640,416 of NW_027362785.1, read as the reverse complement.
GCCTGCTCTAGCCCAGTGCTAATTGGCTAATTACTCAGTATGACCAACTGGTGCTGGCCTCTAGGAGACATTTCATTTCATATATATTCAGCACTGGCTGCAAATAGCACGCGTGCGGGGTCACGCGTGCAATAGATTCTAAGTGCAATAATTACAAGTGCAGTTAGACCATGGCAGTTGGACAGGGCAGGAGACAGGGAAGGTGCATAAAACTTTCATCCAAACATGCTTCTCGGTCACTAATACTGCATTATGCATTAGTCTTATCAATCGGCTTTTTATTTGTTTTCACTGCTGCTTTCTCACATCTCGCCCGCCCTTCAAAACATTCTGTGCACTCTCTCTATATCAGCCCTTCCCTTCTCCCCTCTCCCATGTAGAACTCTGAGGCTCTACTGACATTCCTCACCCACTGCAAACCATCCACTACCTCCATACAGCACTCAAAACGTTCAGACAAATCATTGCACCACCTGATCTTTCTCTTCTTTCTCCTTTTACTAGTCGCAGGCGACATCTCCCCCAACCCTGGGCCCCCCTCCACTAGCGTACACCACTCTCCTCCAGCTGCATATAGAAACCCTGCTAATCTTATTAACGTTCAGTGCATGCCCTCTCCTATTGATTTCCATTGCGCTCTCTGCAACGCACGGTCTGTGTGGAACAAACTAACTTACATCCATGATTTTTTCCTCTCTAATTCTCTTAACCTTCTGGCTATCACAGAAACCTGGATTCAGCAGCTAGACACCACCGCTGCTGCTGCTCTCTCGTTTGGTGGGCTGAAATTTTCACAGACCGCCAGACATGGCAACAGACAGGGTGGAGGGGTTGGTCTGCTCCTTTCCTCACAATGTGCTTTCCAGGTCATCCCCCCGGTTCCCTCACTTAGGTTTCCTTCCTTTGAAGTCCACACCATCACACTCTTTAAACCCTTCTCCCTGTGAGTGGCAGTCGTGTATCGCCCTCCAGGCTCCCCCCGCCACTTCTTGGATCACTTTGCCACCTGGCTTCCTCACTTTCTATCCTGTGACATCCCCACCCTCATCATGGGCGACTTTAACATCCCCATCGATGACCCCCTCTCCCAATCGGCCTCTCATCTACTTTCTCAAACTTCTTCATTCCGTCTCTCACAGTTTACTAATTCTCCTACCCATGAAGACGGGAACACTCTGGACCTGGTTTTTGCCAGGCTCTGCTTGCTGGATGACTTGACCAACTCCCCTCTCCCGCTCTCGGACCACAACCTTCTTTCCTTCTCTGTTAAGAATTGTCTCTTCACCCGGGACACCCCCACTTACCACACTTAGAGGAATACACGTACCATTAATACCCAGCAGCTTATGGACAATCTCCACACATCTTTAGCCCCCATCTCCTCCTTCTCCTGTCCACACTTGGCATTGTCACACTACAACAATACACTGAAGTGCGCCCTAGATGAAGCAGCTCCTTCTACTCGCAGAAAGATCCCACACAGACAACGGCAGCCCTGGCACACGATGCAAACACGTTTTCTCCAGCGTTGCTCAAGGTGTGCTGAGCGTCAGTGAAGAAAATCTCTTTTAGAAGAGGACTTCATCCACTATCAATTCATGCTCAAAACCTAGAACTCTGCCCTTCATCTGGCCAAACAATCCGATTTCACCACCCTCATCACTTCAATGTCCAACAACCCAAAACGACTTTTCCAAACCGTAAAACTCCCTCCTGAAACCTAAAGCACAGGCCCTCACCACCAACCTCAGCAGTGAGGATCTGGCCACTTATTTCTTGGAAAAAATCAACCACATCCATCAGGACATCTCAGCCCAATCTCCTCAGTGCCTGGATCCCCTTCCCTACCGCACTTCAAGCTCACTAGCCATCTTTGAGCCTGTCACACAAGAAGAGGTTACCCAGCTCCTCGCTTCTTCTCGGCCTACAACCTGCAACAGTGACCCCATTCCTTCACATCTCCTGCAGTCCCTCTCACCGGTGGTCACCACTCACCTGACTAAAAGATTGAACCTCTCTCTTTCTTCAGGTATCTTTCCCTCCTCATTTAAACATGCCATCATAACCCTTTGACTTAAAAAGCCATCCCTGGACCAGAACTGCACTGCTAACTACAGACCGCTCTCTAATCTTCCTTTCATCTCTAAACTCCTGGAACGCTTGCTTCACTCCCGTCTAATCCGCTATCTCTCAGATAACTCTCTCCTCGACCCTTTACAATCTGGTTTCCGCTCCTCACACTCTACTGAAACTGCCCTCACTAAAGTCTCGAATGATCTACTAACAGCCAAATCCAAAGGTCACTGCTCCCTGCTGATCTCCTGGATCTCTCTGCAGCATTCGACACTGTGGATCACCAGCTCCTCCTCACTATGCTCCTCTCTATTGGCCTCAAGGAAACCGTTCTCTCCTGGTTCTCCTCCTACCTCTCTGACCGCTCCTTCACTGTGTCTTTTGCCGGCTCTTCTTCCCCTCCTCATCCCCTTACTATCGGGGATCCTCAGGGCTCAGTCCTAGGCCCCCTCCTCTTCTCTCTATACACTACCCCTTATTGGACAAACTATCAGCAGATTTGGCTTCCAGTATCATCTCGATGCTGACGACACCCAACTATACACTTCTTCCCCTGACATCACCCCTACCCTAATACAAAACACCAAGGATTGTTTATCTGCTGGGTCTAGCATCATGTCCCCGCTTAATTGTAAAGTGCTGTGGAATATGTTGGCGCTATAGAAATAAAAATTAGTATTATTATTATAACAGCTGTATGTAGTGTATATCATCTCTTCTTACAGCAGTATGTAGTGTATATCATCTCTTCTTACAGCAGTATGTAGTATATATCATCTCTTCTTACAGCTGTATGTAGTGTAGATCATCTCTTCTTACAGCAGTATGTAGTGTATATCATCTCTTCTTACAGCAGTATGTAGTATATATCATCTCTTCTTACAGCTGTATGTAGTGTAGATCATCTCTTCTTACAGCAGTATGTAGTGTAGATCATCTCTTCTTACAGCAGTATGTAGTGTAGATCATCTCTTCTTACAGCAGTATGTAGTATATATCATCTCTTCTTACAGCTGTATGTAGTGTAGATCATCTCTTCTTACAGCTGTATGTAGTGTATATCATCTCTTCTTACAGCAGTATGTAGTATATATCATCTCTTCTTACAGCTGTATGTAGTGTAGATCATCTCTTCTTACAGCAGTATGTAGTGTATATCATCTCTTCTTACAGCTGTATGTAGTATATATCATCTCTTCTTACAGCAGTATGTAGTGTAGATCATCTCTTCTTACAGCTGTATGTAGTATATATCATCTCTTCTTACAGCTGTATGTAGTGTAGATCATCTCTTCTTACAGCAGTATGTAGTGTAGATCATCTCTTCTTACAGCTGTATGTAGTGTAGATCATCTCTTCTTACAGCAGTATGTAGTGTAGATCATCTCTACTTACAGCAGTATGTAGTGTATATCATCTCTTCTTACAGCAGTATGTAGTATATATCATCTCTTCTTACAGCAGTATGTAGTGTAGATCATCTCTTTTACCAGCAGTATGTAGTGTAGATCATCTCTTCTTACAGCTGTATGTAGTATATATCATCTCTTCTTACAGCTGTATGTAGTGTAGATCATCTCTTCTTACAGCAGTATGTAGTGTAGATCATCTCTTCTTACAGCTGTATGTAGTGTAGATCATCTCTTCTTACAGCTGTATGTAGTGTAGATCATCTCTTCTTACAGCAGTATGTAGTATATATCATCTCTTCTTACAGCAGTATGTAGTATATATCATCTCTTACACCAGTATGTAGTGTAGATCATCTCTTCTTACAGCTGTATGTAGTGTAGATCATCTCTTCTTACAGCAGTATGTAGTATATATCATCTCTTCTTACAGCTGTATGTAGTATATATCATCTCTTCTTACAGCTGTATGTAGTGTAGATCATCTCTTCTTACAGCAGTATGTAGTGTAGATCATCTCTTCTTACAGCTGTATGTAGTGTAGATCATCTCTTCTTACAGCAGTATGTAGTGTATATCATCTCTTCTTACAGCAGTATGTAGTGTAGATCATCTCTTCTTACAGCAGTATGTAGTGTAGATCATCTCTTCTTACAGCAGTATGTAGTATATATCATCTCTTCTTACAGCTGTATGTAGTGTATATCATCTCTTCTTACAGCAGTATGTAGTATATATCATCTCTTCTTACAGCTGTATGTAGTGTAGATCATCTCTTCTTACAGCAGTATGTAGTGTATATCATCTCTTCTTACAGCAGTATGTAGTATATATCATCTCTTCTTACAGCTGTATGTAGTATATATCATCTCTTCTTACAGCAGTATGTAGTGTAGATCATCTCTTCTTACAGCAGTATGTAGTGTAGATCATCTCTTCTTACAGCAGTATGTAGTGTAGATCATCTCTTCTTACAGCAGTATGTAGTGTATATCATCTCTTCTTACAGCAGTATGTAGTATATATCATCTCTTCTTACAGCTGTATGTAGTATATATCATCTCTTCTTACAGCAGTATGTAGTGTAGATCATCTCTTCTTACAGCAGTATGTAGTGTAGATCATCTCTTCTTACAGCAGTATGTAGTATATATCATCTCTTCTTACAGCTGTATGTAGTGTATATCATCTCTTCTTACAGCAGTATGTAGTATATATCATCTCTTCTTACAGCTGTATGTAGTGTAGATCATCTCTTCTTACAGCAGTATGTAGTGTATATCATCTCTTCTTACAGCAGTATGTAGTATATATCATCTCTTCTTACAGCTGTATGTAGTGTAGATCATCTCTTCTAACAGCTGTATGTAGTATATATCATCTCTTCTTACAGCAGTATGTAGTGTATATCATCTCTTCTTACAGCAGTATGTAGTATATATCATCTCTTCTTACAGCAGTATGTAGTATATATCATCTCTTCTTACAGCTGTATGTAGTGTAGATCATCTCTTCTTACAGCAGTATGTAGTATATATCATCTCTTCTTACAGCTGTATGTAGTGTAGATCATCTCTTCTTACAGCTGTATGTAGTGTATATCATCTCTTCTTACAGCTGTATGTAGTATATATCATCTCTTCTTACAGCAGTATGTAGTATATATCATCTCTTCTTACAGCAGTATGTAGTGTATATCATCTCTTCTTACAGCTGTATGTAGTGTAGATCATCTCTTCTTACAGCAGTATGTAGTGTATATCATCTCTTCTTACAGCAGTATGTAGTATATATCATCTCTTCTTACAGCTGTATGTAGTGTAGATCATCTCTTCTTACAGCTGTATGTAGTATATATCATCTCTTCTTACAGCTGTATGTAGTGTAGATCATCTCTTCTTACAGCTGTATGTAGTGTATATCATCTCTTCTTACAGCAGTATGTAGTGTAGATCATCTCTTCTTACAGCTGTATGTAGTGTAGATCATCTCTTCTAACAGCTGTATGTAGTGTAGATCATCTCTTTTACCAGCAGTATGTAGTGTAGATCATCTCTTCTTACAGCAGTATGTAGTATATATCATCTCTTCTTACAGCAGTATGTAGTGTAGATCATCTCTTCTTACAGCTGTATGTAGTATATATCATCTCTTCTTACAGCAGTATGTAGTATATATCATCTCTTCTTACAGCTGTATGTAGTGTAGATCATCTCTTCTTACAGCTGTATGTAGTGTATATCATCTCTTCTTACAGCTGTATGTAGTATATATCATCTCTTCTTACAGCTGTATGTAGTGTAGATCATCTCTTCTTACAGCTGTATGTAGTGTATATCATCTCTTCTTACAGCAGTATGTAGTATATATCATCTCTTTTACCAGCAGTATGTAGTGTATATCATCTCTTCTTACAGCTGTATGTAGTGTATATCATCTCTTTTACCAGCAGTATGTAGTGTATATCATCTCTTCTTACAGCTGTATGTAGTGTAGATCATCTCTACTTACAGCAGTATGTAGTGTATATCATCTCTTCTTACAGCAGTATGTAGTATATATCATCTCTTCTTACAGCAGTATGTAGTGTAGATCATCTCTTCTTACAGCAGTATGTAGTGTATATCATCTCTTCTTACAGCAGTATGTAGTGTATATCATCTCTTCTTACAGCAGTATGTAGTATATATCATCTCTTCTTACAGCTGTATGTAGTGTAGATCATCTCTTCTTACAGCTGTATGTAGTATATATCATCTCTTCTTACAGCTGTATGTAGTGTAGATCATCTCTTCTTACAGCTGTATGTAGTGTATATCATCTCTTTTACCAGCAGTATGTAGTGTATATCATCTCTTCTTACAGCAGTATGTAGTGTATATCATCTCTTCTTACAGCAGTATGTAGTGTATATCATCTCTTCTTACAGCTGTATGTAGTGTAGATCATCTCTTCTTACAGCAGTATGTAGTATATATCATCTCTTCTTACAGCTGTATGTAGTGTAGATCATCTCTTCTTACAGCAGTATGTAGTGTAGATCATCTCTTCTTACAGCAGTATGTAGTGTAGATCATCTCTTCTTACAGCAGTATGTAGTGTAGATCATCTCTTCTTACAGCAGTATGTAGTGTAGATCATCTCTTCTTACAGCAGTATGTAGTATATATCATCTCTTCTTACAGCAGTATGTAGTATATATCATCTCTTCTAACAGCTGTATGTAGTGTAGATCATCTCTTCTTACAGCTGTATGTAGTGTAGATCATCTCTTCTTACAGCTGTATGTAGTGTAGATCATCTCTTCTTACAGCAGTATGTAGTATATATCATCTCTTCTTACAGCTGTATGTAGTGTAGATCATCTCTTCTTACAGCAGTATGTAGTGTAGATCATCTCTTCTTACAGCAGTATGTAGTGTAGATCATCTCTTCTTACAGCAGTATGTAGTGTAGATCATCTCTTCTTACAGCAGTATGTAGTATATATCATCTCTTTTACCAGCAGTATGTAGTGTATATCATCTCTTTTACCAGCAGTATGTAGTGTAGATCATCTCTTCTACCAGCAGTATGTACATAGTTACATAGTTCCATAGTTGATAAGGCCGAAAAAAGCCAAGCGTCCATCCAGTTCAGCCTATTTGTTGTGCACTGCAGCTATTCCGCTATTCCTATACCATGCGGGATAGGCCAATTGACATCACTGATGAAAAATTCACTTCCCGACACCAATCTGGCAGTCAGATTAAATCCCTGGATTAATTAACTATCACTAAGCATAAGATGTAATTTTCTTGTTCTCCAGAAAGGCGTCCAGGCCTCTCTTGAACTCATTAAGTGAGTTGGACATCACCACTTCCTCTCCCAGAGAGTTCCAGAGTCTCACGGCTCTGACCGTAAAGAATCCCCTTCTATGCTGGTGCAGGAACCTCCTTTCCTCCAGACGCATAGTGTGCCCCCTCGTCTTTGTCACCATCCTTGGTCTAAACAGGTCATGGGAGAGATCTCTGTACTGCCCCCTGATGTATTTCTACATGTTTATGAGGTCTCCCCTAAGCCTTCTCTTTTCCAATGTAACTAGGCCTAATTTTGACAACCTCTCTGGGTATTCTAGTCCCTCCATTCCCTTTCTTACCTTAGTCGCCCTCCTTTGTACCCTCTCTAGCTCCAATATGTGTTTCCTGAGCACCGGAGGCCAGAACTGTGCCCAATATTGTAAGTGCGGCCTTACCAGCGCTTTATACAGAGGAAGAACAATGTTCTCATCATATGCCCCTATTCCTCTTCTGATGCATGCCATGACTCTATTTGCCTTGGCAGCTGCTGCCTGACACTGGGCACTCCAATTGAATTTGCTGTTAACCAAGACGCCCAGGTCCTTCTCCATGTCCGATTTCCCCAACGGTTTCCCATTTAATATGTATGGGTGACTGCTGTTTTTCTTTCCCATGTGCATGACCTTACATTTATCGGCATTGAACCCCATTTGCCATTTTTTGGCCCAACTCCCCAATTTATCTAAATCCTCCTGTAGCTGTGCCCTATCCTCATCTGTATTAACTACTTTACAAAGTTTAGTATCATCTGCAAATATTGCTATTTTACTATGCAACCCTTCCACTAGATCATTAATAAATATATTAAATAATATAGGGCCCAAGACAGACCCTTGAGGCCCCCCGCTAGTAACCCTGACACCTCCTGAGCTTACTCCATTGATAACCACCCTCTGCTTTCTATCACTCAGCCAGCTATTTACCCACTTGCACACATTATCCCCCAGACCAAGCATTCTCATTTTATCGACCAACCTTTTGTGTGGCACGGTATCAAACGCTTTGGAGAAGTCAAGGTCTACAACATCCACTGACTCTCCCCGGTCCAGCTGTGAGCTCACCTCCTCGTAGAAGGCGATCAGGAGCGATCCCTCATGAATCCATGTTGATATGGAGTTAGACAGTTCTTCTCATTAAGATATTCTACAATAGCATCTCTAAGAAATCCTTCAAACAATTTACCCACAACAGACGTTAAGCTGACTGCTCTCTAGTTCCCAGGGTCACTTTTAGACCCCTTTTTGAATATTGGTCCCACATTTGCTTGGCGCCAGTCTAGTGGGACAGTCCCTGTCCATAAAGAGTGCTTGAATCTAAGATACAGCGGCCTGTCTATCACATGACTTAATTCTTTTAGTACCCGGGGGTGTATGTCATCTGGGCCTGGTGACTTGTCTATTTTGATATTCTTTAGGCGTTTCTGAGCTTCCTCCTGGGTTAGGTGGGTGATATTTAGCGGAGGATTTACTTTATCACTCTGCATTTCCTGCGATAAATTGAGTAGGTTTGCTTTCCCCTCATCGCCCTCTAGGATTTTACCCAGGTTATTTTTCAATGGGCCAACGCCATCAGTTTGAATCCTTTTACTGTTTCTATAGTTAATGAACAGTTTGGGATTGGTTTTACTTTCCTTGGCAATTAGTCTCTCTGTCTCCTCTTTTGCTATTCTTCTTTGTTTCTTCCAGATTTAGTTTTTTTCCCTCTAAGATATTAGCGCTTCCTGTAGTGTGATCATCTCTTCTAACATCTCATGTTGAAACGATTCTATGTCACTGTGTCCTTCCATCATTGTAGACTTTATCTGATGGTGAAAGGTGTGATACTGTGTGAGGCATAGTGTGTTAGGTCTGTGTCTTTGATCAGGCCTCCACTCCCCTGGTGAGCTGAACAGCTGGCAATTTAGTCCCAAGCAGCTCCCACAATCCCTCTCACCTGATGCTATAGTCCTTCCTATAAATCTCGATGCATTGTAAGGGGTGCACGTGGTGTGGGGTGCATGCACGTGTCCTTATTCAGCAAAGTGTCCTATTCGACAAGTGTCTCTGACAGTCATTTCAATGGCAGTATGTAGTGTATATCATCTCTTCTAACAGCAGTATGTAGTGTAGATCATCTCTCTCCTCTCTTCTTCTTCACACAGGTATTTAATCCATCCATCCGTTTGTGTGCTGTCTGATAAGTGTGAACAGAGTCAGATTCTCTAGCAACATTTTTCCATGGTATTTAATTGTTTGGTCCTGCATCTTTTTGTCTTTTTGTTTCTATTTTCAAATGTTCAAAGCCTTCTCTTTCATTGGTTTATGGCCTCTGTGTTTATCTTACCTAGCATTGCCTGCTCTAGCCCAGTGCTAATTGGCTAATTACTCAGTATGACCAACTGGTGCTGGCCTCTAGGAGACATTTCATTTCATATATATTCAGCACTGGCTGCAAATAGCACGCGTGCGGGGTCACGCGTGCAATAGATTCTAAGTGCAATAATTACAAGTGCAGTTAGACCATGGCAGTTGGACAGGGCAGGAGACAGGGAAGGTGCATAAAACTTTCATCCAAACATGCTTCTCGGTCACTAATACTGCATTATGCATTAGTCTTATCAATCGGCTTTTTATTTGTTTTCACTGCTGCTTTCTCACATCTCGCCCGCCCTTCAAAACATTCTGTGCACTCTCTCTATATCAGCCCTTCCCTTCTCCCCTCTCCCATGTAGAACTCTGAGGCTCTACTGACATTCCTCACCCACTGCAAACCATCCACTACCTCCATACAGCACTCAAAACGTTCAGACAAATCATTGCACCACCTGATCTTTCTCTTCTTTCTCCTTTTACTAGTCGCAGGCGACATCTCCCCCAACCCTGGGCCCCCCTCCACTAGCGTACACCACTCTCCTCCAGCTGCATATAGAAACCCTGCTAATCTTATTAACGTTCAGTGCATGCCCTCTCCTATTGATTTCCATTGCGCTCTCTGCAACGCACGGTCTGTGTGGAACAAACTAACTTACATCCATGATTTTTTCCTCTCTAATTCTCTTAACCTTCTGGCTATCACAGAAACCTGGATTCAGCAGCTAGACACCACCGCTGCTGCTGCTCTCTCGTTTGGTGGGCTGAAATTTTCACAGACCGCCAGACATGGCAACAGACAGGGTGGAGGGGTTGGTCTGCTCCTTTCCTCACAATGTGCTTTCCAGGTCATCCCCCCGGTTCCCTCACTTAGGTTTCCTTCCTTTGAAGTCCACACCATCACACTCTTTAAACCCTTCTCCCTGTGAGTGGCAGTCGTGTATCGCCCTCCAGGCTCCCCCCGCCACTTCTTGGATCACTTTGCCACCTGGCTTCCTCACTTTCTATCCTGTGACATCCCCACCCTCATCATGGGCGACTTTAACATCCCCATCGATGACCCCCTCTCCCAATCGGCCTCTCATCTACTTTCTCAAACTTCTTCATTCCGTCTCTCACAGTTTACTAATTCTCCTACCCATGAAGACGGGAACACTCTGGACCTGGTTTTTGCCAGGCTCTGCTTGCTGGATGACTTGACCAACTCCCCTCTCCCGCTCTCGGACCACAACCTTCTTTCCTTCTCTGTTAAGAATTGTCTCTTCACCCGGGACACCCCCACTTACCACACTTAGAGGAATACACGTACCATTAATACCCAGCAGCTTATGGACAATCTCCACACATCTTTAGCCCCCATCTCCTCCTTCTCCTGTCCACACTTGGCATTGTCACACTACAACAATACACTGAAGTGCGCCCTAGATGAAGCAGCTCCTTCTACTCGCAGAAAGATCCCACACAGACAACGGCAGCCCTGGCACACGATGCAAACACGTTTTCTCCAGCGTTGCTCAAGGTGTGCTGAGCGTCAGTGAAGAAAATCTCTTTTAGAAGAGGACTTCATCCACTATCAATTCATGCTCAAAACCTAGAACTCTGCCCTTCATCTGGCCAAACAATCCGATTTCACCACCCTCATCACTTCAATGTCCAACAACCCAAAACGACTTTTCCAAACCGTAAAACTCCCTCCTGAAACCTAAAGCACAGGCCCTCACCACCAACCTCAGCAGTGAGGATCTGGCCACTTATTTCTTGGAAAAAATCAACCACATCCATCAGGACATCTCAGCCCAATCTCCTCAGTGCCTGGATCCCCTTCCCTACCGCACTTCAAGCTCACTAGCCATCTTTGAGCCTGTCACACAAGAAGAGGTTACCCAGCTCCTCGCTTCTTCTCGGCCTACAACCTGCAACAGTGACCCCATTCCTTCACATCTCCTGCAGTCCCTCTCACCGGTGGTCACCACTCACCTGACTAAAAGATTGAACCTCTCTCTTTCTTCAGGTATCTTTCCCTCCTCATTTAAACATGCCATCATAACCCTTTGACTTAAAAAGCCATCCCTGGACCAGAACTGCACTGCTAACTACAGACCGCTCTCTAATCTTCCTTTCATCTCTAAACTCCTGGAACGCTTGCTTCACTCCCGTCTAATCCGCTATCTCTCAGATAACTCTCTCCTCGACCCTTTACAATCTGGTTTCCGCTCCTCACACTCTACTGAAACTGCCCTCACTAAAGTCTCGAATGATCTACTAACAGCCAAATCCAAAGGTCACTGCTCCCTGCTGATCTCCTGGATCTCTCTGCAGCATTCGACACTGTGGATCACCAGCTCCTCCTCACTATGCTCCTCTCTATTGGCCTCAAGGAAACCGTTCTCTCCTGGTTCTCCTCCTACCTCTCTGACCGCTCCTTCACTGTGTCTTTTGCCGGCTCTTCTTCCCCTCCTCATCCCCTTACTATCGGGGATCCTCAGGGCTCAGTCCTAGGCCCCCTCCTCTTCTCTCTATACACTACCCCTTATTGGACAAACTATCAGCAGATTTGGCTTCCAGTATCATCTCGATGCTGACGACACCCAACTATACACTTCTTCCCCTGACATCACCCCTACCCTAATACAAAACACCAAGGATTGTTTATCTGCTGGGTCTAGCATCATGTCCCCGCTTAATTGTAAAGTGCTGTGGAATATGTTGGCGCTATAGAAATAAAAATTAGTATTATTATTATAACAGCTGTATGTAGTGTATATCATCTCTTCTTACAGCAGTATGTAGTGTATATCATCTCTTCTTACAGCAGTATGTAGTATATATCATCTCTTCTTACAGCTGTATGTAGTGTAGATCATCTCTTCTTACAGCAGTATGTAGTGTATATCATCTCTTCTTACAGCAGTATGTAGTATATATCATCTCTTCTTACAGCTGTATGTAGTGTAGATCATCTCTTCTTACAGCAGTATGTAGTGTAGATCATCTCTTCTTACAGCAGTATGTAGTGTAGATCATCTCTTCTTACAGCAGTATGTAGTATATATCATCTCTTCTTACAGCTGTATGTAGTGTAGATCATCTCTTCTTACAGCTGTATGTAGTGTATATCATCTCTTCTTACAGCAGTATGTAGTATATATCATCTCTTCTTACAGCTGTATGTAGTGTAGATCATCTCTTCTTACAGCAGTATGTAGTGTATATCATCTCTTCTTACAGCTGTATGTAGTATATATCATCTCTTCTTACAGCAGTATGTAGTGTAGATCATCTCTTCTTACAGCTGTATGTAGTATATATCATCTCTTCTTACAGCTGTATGTAGTGTAGATCATCTCTTCTTACAGCAGTATGTAGTGTAGATCATCTCTTCTTACAGCTGTATGTAGTGTAGATCATCTCTTCTTACAGCAGTATGTAGTGTAGATCATCTCTTCTTACAGCAGTATGTAGTGTAGATCATCTCTTCTTACAGCAGTATGTAGTATATATCATCTCTTCTTACAGCTGTATGTAGTGTAGATCATCTCTTCTTACAGCAGTATGTAGTATATATCATCTCTTTTACCAGCAGTATGTAGTGTATATCATCTCTTTTACCAGCAGTATGTAGTGTAGATCATCTCTTTTACCAGCAGTATGTAGTGTAGATCATCTCTTCTTACAGCAGTATGTAGTATATATCATCTCTTCTTACAGCTGTATGTAGTGTAGATCATCTCTTCTTACAGCAGTATGTAGTATATATCATCTCTTTTACCAGCAGTATGTAGTGTATATCATCTCTTTTACCAGCAGTATGTAGTGTAGATCATCTCTTCTTACAGCAGTATGTAGTGTAGATCATCTCTTCTTACAGCTGTATGTAGTGTATATCATCTCTTCTTACAGCTGTATGTAGTGTAGATCATCTCTTCTTACAGCTGTATGTAGTATATATCATCTCTTCTTACAGCAGTATGTAGTGTAGATCATCTCTTCTTACAGCAGTATGTAGTATATATCATCTCTTCTTACAGCTGTATGTAGTGTAGATCATCTCTTCTTACAGCTGTATGTAGTGTAGATCATCTCTTCTTACAGCTGTATGTAGTGTAGATCATCTCTTCTTACAGCAGTATGTAGTATATATCATCTCTTCTTACAGCTGTATGTAGTATATATCATCTCTTCTTACAGCTGTATGTAGTGTATATCATCTCTTCTTACAGCTGTATGTAGTGTAGATCATCTCTTCTTACAGCTGTATGTAGTATATATCATCTCTTACACCAGTATGTAGTGTAGATCATCTCTTTTACCAGCAGTATGTAGTGTAGATCATCTCTTCTACCAGCAGTATGTACATAGTTACATAGTTCCATAGTTGATAAGGCCGAAAAAAGCCAAGCGTCCATCCAGTTCAGCCTATTTGTTGTGCACTGCAGCTATTCCGCTATTCCTATACCATGCGGGATAGGCCAATTGACATCACTGATGAAAAATTCACTTCCCGACACCAATCTGGCAGTCAGATTAAATCCCTGGATTAATTAACTATCACTAAGCATAAGATGTAATTTTCTTGTTCTCCAGAAAGGCGTCCAGGCCTCTCTTGAACTCATTAAGTGAGTTGGACATCACCACTTCCTCTCCCAGAGAGTTCCAGAGTCTCACGGCTCTGACCGTAAAGAATCCCCTTCTATGCTGGTGCAGGAACCTCCTTTCCTCCAGACGCATAGTGTGCCCCCTCGTCTTTGTCACCATCCTTGGTCTAAACAGGTCATGGGAGAGATCTCTGTACTGCCCCCTGATGTATTTCTACATGTTTATGAGGTCTCCCCTAAGCCTTCTCTTTTCCAATGTAACTAGGCCTAATTTTGACAACCTCTCTGGGTATTCTAGTCCCTCCATTCCCTTTCTTACCTTAGTCGCCCTCCTTTGTACCCTCTCTAGCTCCAATATGTGTTTCCTGAGCACCGGAGGCCAGAACTGTGCCCAATATTGTAAGTGCGGCCTTACCAGCGCTTTATACAGAGGAAGAACAATGTTCTCATCATATGCCCCTATTCCTCTTCTGATGCATGCCATGACTCTATTTGCCTTGGCAGCTGCTGCCTGACACTGGGCACTCCAATTGAATTTGCTGTTAACCAAGACGCCCAGGTCCTTCTCCATGTCCGATTTCCCCAACGGTTTCCCATTTAATATGTATGGGTGACTGCTGTTTTTCTTTCCCATGTGCATGACCTTACATTTATCGGCATTGAACCCCATTTGCCATTTTTTGGCCCAACTCCCCAATTTATCTAAATCCTCCTGTAGCTGTGCCCTATCCTCATCTGTATTAACTACTTTACAAAGTTTAGTATCATCTGCAAATATTGCTATTTTACTATGCAACCCTTCCACTAGATCATTAATAAATATATTAAATAATATAGGGCCCAAGACAGACCCTTGAGGCCCCCCGCTAGTAACCCTGACACCTCCTGAGCTTACTCCATTGATAACCACCCTCTGCTTTCTATCACTCAGCCAGCTATTTACCCACTTGCACACATTATCCCCCAGACCAAGCATTCTCATTTTATCGACCAACCTTTTGTGTGGCACGGTATCAAACGCTTTGGAGAAGTCAAGGTCTACAACATCCACTGACTCTCCCCGGTCCAGCTGTGAGCTCACCTCCTCGTAGAAGGCGATCAGGAGCGATCCCTCATGAATCCATGTTGATATGGAGTTAGACAGTTCTTCTCATTAAGATATTCTACAATAGCATCTCTAAGAAATCCTTCAAACAATTTACCCACAACAGACGTTAAGCTGACTGCTCTCTAGTTCCCAGGGTCACTTTTAGACCCCTTTTTGAATATTGGTCCCACATTTGCTTGGCGCCAGTCTAGTGGGACAGTCCCTGTCCATAAAGAGTGCTTGAATCTAAGATACAGCGGCCTGTCTATCACATGACTTAATTCTTTTAGTACCCGGGGGTGTATGTCATCTGGGCCTGGTGACTTGTCTATTTTGATATTCTTTAGGCGTTTCTGAGCTTCCTCCTGGGTTAGGTGGGTGATATTTAGCGGAGGATTTACTTTATCACTCTGCATTTCCTGCGATAAATTGAGTAGGTTTGCTTTCCCCTCATCGCCCTCTAGGATTTTACCCAGGTTATTTTTCAATGGGCCAACGCCATCAGTTTGAATCCTTTTACTGTTTCTATAGTTAATGAACAGTTTGGGATTGGTTTTACTTTCCTTGGCAATTAGTCTCTCTGTCTCCTCTTTTGCTATTCTTCTTTGTTTCTTCCAGATTTAGTTTTTTTCCCTCTAAGATATTAGCGCTTCCTGTAGTGTGATCATCTCTTCTAACATCTCATGTTGAAACGATTCTATGTCACTGTGTCCTTCCATCATTGTAGACTTTATCTGATGGTGAAAGGTGTGATACTGTGTGAGGCATAGTGTGTTAGGTCTGTGTCTTTGATCAGGCCTCCACTCCCCTGGTGAGCTGAACAGCTGGCAATTTAGTCCCAAGCAGCTCCCACAATCCCTCTCACCTGATGCTATAGTCCTTCCTATAAATCTCGATGCATTGTAAGGGGTGCACGTGGTGTGGGGTGCATGCACGTGTCCTTATTCAGCAAAGTGTCCTATTCGACAAGTGTCTCTGACAGTCATTTCAATGGCAGTATGTAGTGTATATCATCTCTTCTAACAGCAGTATGTAGTGTAGATCATCTCTCTCCTCTCTTCTTCTTCACACAGGTATTTAATCCATCCATCCGTTTGTGTGCTGTCTGATAAGTGTGAACAGAGTCAGATTCTCTAGCAACATTTTTCCATGGTATTTAATTGTTTGGTCCTGCATCTTTTTGTCTTTTTGTTTCTATTTTCAAATGTTCAAAGCCTTCTCTTTCATTGGTTTATGGCCTCTGTGTTTATCTTACCTAGCATTGCCTGCTCTAGCCCAGTGCTAATTGGCTAATTACTCAGTATGACCAACTGGTGCTGGCCTCTAGGAGACATTTCATTTCATATATATTCAGCACTGGCTGCAAATAGCACGCGTGCGGGGTCACGCGTGCAATAGATTCTAAGTGCAATAATTACAAGTGCAGTTAGACCATGGCAGTTGGACAGGGCAGGAGACAGGGAAGGTGCATAAAACTTTCATCCAAACATGCTTCTCGGTCACTAATACTGCATTATGCATTAGTCTTATCAATCGGCTTTTTATTTGTTTTCACTGCTGCTTTCTCACATCTCGCCCGCCCTTCAAAACATTCTGTGCACTCTCTCTATATCAGCCCTTCCCTTCTCCCCTCTCCCATGTAGAACTCTGAGGCTCTACTGACATTCCTCACCCACTGCAAACCATCCACTACCTCCATACAGCACTCAAAACGTTCAGACAAATCATTGCACCACCTGATCTTTCTCTTCTTTCTCCTTTTACTAGTCGCAGGCGACATCTCCCCCAACCCTGGGCCCCCCTCCACTAGCGTACACCACTCTCCTCCAGCTGCATATAGAAACCCTGCTAATCTTATTAACGTTCAGTGCATGCCCTCTCCTATTGATTTCCATTGCGCTCTCTGCAACGCACGGTCTGTGTGGAACAAACTAACTTACATCCATGATTTTTTCCTCTCTAATTCTCTTAACCTTCTGGCTATCACAGAAACCTGGATTCAGCAGCTAGACACCACCGCTGCTGCTGCTCTCTCGTTTGGTGGGCTGAAATTTTCACAGACCGCCAGACATGGCAACAGACAGGGTGGAGGGGTTGGTCTGCTCCTTTCCTCACAATGTGCTTTCCAGGTCATCCCCCCGGTTCCCTCACTTAGGTTTCCTTCCTTTGAAGTCCACACCATCACACTCTTTAAACCCTTCTCCCTGTGAGTGGCAGTCGTGTATCGCCCTCCAGGCTCCCCCCGCCACTTCTTGGATCACTTTGCCACCTGGCTTCCTCACTTTCTATCCTGTGACATCCCCACCCTCATCATGGGCGACTTTAACATCCCCATCGATGACCCCCTCTCCCAATCGGCCTCTCATCTACTTTCTCAAACTTCTTCATTCCGTCTCTCACAGTTTACTAATTCTCCTACCCATGAAGACGGGAACACTCTGGACCTGGTTTTTGCCAGGCTCTGCTTGCTGGATGACTTGACCAACTCCCCTCTCCCGCTCTCGGACCACAACCTTCTTTCCTTCTCTGTTAAGAATTGTCTCTTCACCCGGGACACCCCCACTTACCACACTTAGAGGAATACACGTACCATTAATACCCAGCAGCTTATGGACAATCTCCACACATCTTTAGCCCCCATCTCCTCCTTCTCCTGTCCACACTTGGCATTGTCACACTACAACAATACACTGAAGTGCGCCCTAGATGAAGCAGCTCCTTCTACTCGCAGAAAGATCCCACACAGACAACGGCAGCCCTGGCACACGATGCAAACACGTTTTCTCCAGCGTTGCTCAAGGTGTGCTGAGCGTCAGTGAAGAAAATCTCTTTTAGAAGAGGACTTCATCCACTATCAATTCATGCTCAAAACCTAGAACTCTGCCCTTCATCTGGCCAAACAATCCGATTTCACCACCCTCATCACTTCAATGTCCAACAACCCAAAACGACTTTTCCAAACCGTAAAACTCCCTCCTGAAACCTAAAGCACAGGCCCTCACCACCAACCTCAGCAGTGAGGATCTGGCCACTTATTTCTTGGAAAAAATCAACCACATCCATCAGGACATCTCAGCCCAATCTCCTCAGTGCCTGGATCCCCTTCCCTACCGCACTTCAAGCTCACTAGCCATCTTTGAGCCTGTCACACAAGAAGAGGTTACCCAGCTCCTCGCTTCTTCTCGGCCTACAACCTGCAACAGTGACCCCATTCCTTCACATCTCCTGCAGTCCCTCTCACCGGTGGTCACCACTCACCTGACTAAAAGATTGAACCTCTCTCTTTCTTCAGGTATCTTTCCCTCCTCATTTAAACATGCCATCATAACCCTTTGACTTAAAAAGCCATCCCTGGACCAGAACTGCACTGCTAACTACAGACCGCTCTCTAATCTTCCTTTCATCTCTAAACTCCTGGAACGCTTGCTTCACTCCCGTCTAATCCGCTATCTCTCAGATAACTCTCTCCTCGACCCTTTACAATCTGGTTTCCGCTCCTCACACTCTACTGAAACTGCCCTCACTAAAGTCTCGAATGATCTACTAACAGCCAAATCCAAAGGTCACTGCTCCCTGCTGATCTCCTGGATCTCTCTGCAGCATTCGACACTGTGGATCACCAGCTCCTCCTCACTATGCTCCTCTCTATTGGCCTCAAGGAAACCGTTCTCTCCTGGTTCTCCTCCTACCTCTCTGACCGCTCCTTCACTGTGTCTTTTGCCGGCTCTTCTTCCCCTCCTCATCCCCTTACTATCGGGGATCCTCAGGGCTCAGTCCTAGGCCCCCTCCTCTTCTCTCTATACACTACCCCTTATTGGACAAACTATCAGCAGATTTGGCTTCCAGTATCATCTCGATGCTGACGACACCCAACTATACACTTCTTCCCCTGACATCACCCCTACCCTAATACAAAACACCAAGGATTGTTTATCTGCTGGGTCTAGCATCATGTCCCCGCTTAATTGTAAAGTGCTGTGGAATATGTTGGCGCTATAGAAATAAAAATTAGTATTATTATTATAACAGCTGTATGTAGTGTATATCATCTCTTCTTACAGCAGTATGTAGTGTATATCATCTCTTCTTACAGCAGTATGTAGTATATATCATCTCTTCTTACAGCTGTATGTAGTGTATATCATCTCTTCTTACAGCAGTATGTAGTATATATCATCTCTTCTTACAGCTGTATGTAGTGTAGATCATCTCTTCTTACAGCAGTATGTAGTGTAGATCATCTCTTCTTACAGCAGTATGTAGTGTAGATCATCTCTTCTTACAGCAGTATGTAGTGTATATCATCTCTTCTTACAGCTGTATGTAGTATATATCATCTCTTCTTACAGCAGTATGTAGTGTAGATCATCTCTTTTACCAGCAGTATGTAGTGTAGATCATCTCTTTTACCAGCAGTATGTAGTGTAGATCATCTCTTCTTACAGCAGTATGTAGTGTATATCATCTCTTCTTACAGCTGTATGTAGTGTATATCATCTCTTCTTACAGCTGTATGTAGTGTAGATCATCTCTTCTTACAGCTGTATGTAGTGTATATCATCTCTTCTTACAGCAGTATGTAGTATATATCATCTCTTCTTACACCTGTATGTAGTGTAGATCATCTCTTCTTACAGCTGTATGTAGTATATATCATCTCTTCTTACAGCAGTATGTAGTGTAGATCATCTCTTCTTACAGCTGTATGTAGTGTATATCATCTCTTCTTACAGCTGTATGTAGTGTAGATCATCTCTTCTTACAGCAGTATGTAGTGTAGATCATCTCTTCTTACAGCAGTATGTAGTGTATATCATCTCTTTTACCAGCAGTATGTAGTGTATATCATCTCTTCTTACAGCTGTATGTAGTGTAGATCATCTCTTCTTACAGCAGTATGTAGTATATATCATCTCTTCTTACAGCAGTATGTAGTATATATCATCTCTTCTTACAGCTGTATGTAGTGTAGATCATCTCTTCTTACAGCTGTATGTAGTGTAGATCATCTCTTCTTACAGCAGTATGTAGTGTAGATCATCTCTTCTTACAGCAGTATGTAGTATATATCATCTCTTTTACCAGCAGTATGTAGTGTAGATCATCTCTTCTTACAGCTGTATGTAGTATATATCATCTCTTCTAACAGCTGTATGTAGTGTATATCATCTCTTCTTACAGCAGTATGTAGTGTAGATCATCTCTTCTTACAGCTGTATGTAGTATATATCATCTCTTCTAACAGCTGTATGTAGTGTATATCATCTCTTCTTACAGCAGTATGTAGTGTATATCATCTCTTCTTACAGCTGTATGTAGTGTATATCATCTCTTCTTACAGCAGTATGTAGTGTATATCATCTCTTCTTACAGCTGTATGTAGTGTAGATCATCTCTTCTTACAGCAGTATGTAGTGTAGATCATCTCTTCTTACAGCAGTATGTAGTATATATCATCTCTTTTACCAGCAGTATGTAGTGTAGATCATCTCTTCTTACAGCAGTATGTAGTATATATCATCTCTTTTACCAGCAGTATGTAGTGTATATCATCTCTTCTTACAGCAGTATGTAGTGTAGATCATCTCTTCTTACAGCTGTATGTAGTGTAGATCATCTCTTCTTACAGCAGTATGTAGTGTAGATCATCTCTACTTACAGCAGTATGTAGTGTATATCATCTCTTCTTACAGCAGTATGTAGTATATATCATCTCTTCTTACAGCAGTATGTAGTGTAGATCATCTCTTTTACCAGCAGTATGTAGTGTAGATCATCTCTTCTTACAGCTGTATGTAGTATATATCATCTCTTCTTACAGCTGTATGTAGTGTAGATCATCTCTTCTTACAGCAGTATGTAGTGTAGATCATCTCTTCTTACAGCTGTATGTAGTGTAGATCATCTCTTCTTACAGCTGTATGTAGTGTAGATCATCTCTTCTTACAGCAGTATGTAGTATATATCATCTCTTCTTACAGCAGTATGTAGTATATATCATCTCTTACACCAGTATGTAGTGTAGATCATCTCTTCTTACAGCTGTATGTAGTGTAGATCATCTCTTCTTACAGCAGTATGTAGTATATATCATCTCTTCTTACAGCAGTATGTAGTGTAGATCATCTCTTCTTACAGCAGTATGTAGTGTAGATCATCTCTTCTAACAGCTGTATGTAGTGTAGATCATCTCTTCTTACAGCAGTATGTAGTGTAGATCATCTCTTCTTACAGCTGTATGTAGTATATATCATCTCTTCTTACAGCAGTATGTAGTGTAGATCATCTCTTCTTACAGCTGTATGTAGTGTATATCATCTCTTCTTACAGCAGTATGTAGTATATATCATCTCTTCTTACAGCTGTATGTAGTGTAGATCATCTCTTCTTACAGCTGTATGTAGTGTATATCATCTCTTCTTACAGCAGTATGTAGTATATATCATCTCTTCTTACAGCAGTATGTAGTGTAGATCATCTCTTTTACCAGCAGTATGTAGTGTAGATCATCTCTTCTTACAGCAGTATGTAGTGTATATCATCTCTTCTTACAGCAGTATGTAGTGTATATCATCTCTTCTTACAGCTGTATGTAGTGTAGATCATCTCTTCTTACAGCAGTATGTAGTGTAGATCATCTCTTCTTACAGCAGTATGTAGTGTAGATCATCTCTTCTTACAGCAGTATGTAGTATATATCATCTCTTTTACCAGCAGTATGTAGTGTATATCATCTCTTCTTACAGCTGTATGTAGTGTAGATCATCTCTTCTTACAGCAGTATGTAGTGTAGATCATCTCTTCTTACAGCAGTATGTAGTATATATCATCTCTTCTTACAGCTGTATGTAGTGTAGATCATCTCTTCTTACAGCAGTATGTAGTGTAGATCATCTCTTCTTACAGCAGTATGTAGTATATATCATCTCTTCTTACAGCTGTATGTAGTGTAGATCATCTCTTCTTACAGCAGTATGTAGTGTAGATCATCTCTTCTTACAGCAGTATGTAGTGTAGATCATCTCTTCTTACAGCAGTATGTAGTGTATATCATCTCTTCTTACAGCTGTATGTAGTATATATCATCTCTTCTTACAGCAGTATGTAGTGTAGATCATCTCTTTTACCAGCAGTATGTAGTGTAGATCATCTCTTTTACCAGCAGTATGTAGTGTAGATCATCTCTTCTTACAGCAGTATGTAGTGTATATCATCTCTTCTTACAGCTGTATGTAGTGTATATCATCTCTTCTTACAGCTGTATGTAGTGTAGATCATCTCTTCTTACAGCTGTATGTAGTGTAGATCATCTCTTCTTACAGCAGTATGTAGTGTAGATCATCTCTTCTTACAGCAGTATGTAGTGTAGATCATGTCTTCTTACAGCAGTATGTAGTATATATCATCTCTTCTTACAGCTGTATGTAGTGTATATCATCTCTTCTTACAGCAGTATGTAGTATATATCATCTCTTCTTACAGCTGTATGTAGTGTAGATCATCTCTTCTTACAGCAGTATGTAGTGTATATCATCTCTTCTTACAGCAGTATGTAGTATATATCATCTCTTCTTACAGCTGTATGTAGTGTAGATCATCTCTTCTAACAGCTGTATGTAGTATATATCATCTCTTCTTACAGCAGTATGTAGTGTATATCATCTCTTCTTACAGCTGTATGTAGTATATATCATCTCTTCTTACAGCAGTATGTAGTATATATCATCTCTTCTTACAGCTGTATGTAGTGTAGATCATCTCTTCTTACAGCAGTATGTAGTGTAGATCATCTCTACTTACAGCAGTATGTAGTGTATATCATCTCTTCTTACAGCAGTATGTAGTATATATCATCTCTTCTTACAGCAGTATGTAGTGTAGATCATCTCTTTTACCAGCAGTATGTAGTGTAGATCATCTCTTCTTACAGCAGTATGTAGTGTATATCATCTCTTCTTACAGCAGTATGTAGTATATATCATCTCTTTTACCAGCAGTATGTAGTGTATATCATCTCTTTTACCAGCAGTATGTAGTGTAGATCATCTCTTCTTACAGCAGTATGTAGTGTAGATCATCTCTTCTTACAGCTGTATGTAGTGTATATCATCTCTTCTTACAGCAGTATGTAGTATATATCATCTCTTCTTACAGCAGTATGTAGTATATATCATCTCTTCTTACAGCTGTATGTAGTGTAGATCATCTCTTCTTACAGCAGTATGTAGTATATATCATCTCTTTTACCAGCAGTATGTAGTGTAGATCATCTCTTTTACCAGCAGTATGTAGTGTATATCATCTCTTCTTACAGCTGTATGTAGTGTATATCATCTCTTCTTACAGCTGTATGTAGTGTATATCATCTCTTCTTACAGCAGTATGTAGTGTAGATCATCTCTTCTTACAGCTGTATGTAGTATATATCATCTCTTCTTACAGCAGTATGTAGTGTATATCATCTCTTCTTACAGCAGTATGTAGTATATATCATCTCTTTTACCAGCAGTATGTAGTGTAGATCATCTCTTTTACCAGCAGTATGTAGTGTATATCATCTCTTCTTACAGCTGTATGTAGTATATATCATCTCTTCTTACAGCTGTATGTAGTGTAGATCATCTCTTCTTACAGCAGTATGTAGTATATATCATCTCTTCTTACAGCAGTATGTAGTATATATCATCTCTTCTTACAGCTGTATGTAGTGTAGATCATCTCTTCTTACAGCTGTATGTAGTGTAGATCATCTCTTCTTACAGCAGTATGTAGTATATATCATCTCTTTTACCAGCAGTATGTAGTGTAGATCATCTCTTCTTACAGCAGTATGTAGTGTATATCATCTCTTCTTACAGCAGTATGTAGTGTATATCATCTCTTCTTACAGCTGTATGTAGTGTAGATCATCTCTTCTTACAGCAGTATGTAGTGTAGATCATCTCTTCTTACAGCAGTATGTAGTATATATCATCTCTTTTACCAGCAGTATGTAGTGTATATCATCTCTTCTTACAGCTGTATGTAGTATATATCATCTCTTTTACCAGCAGTATGTAGTGTAGATCATCTCTTCTTACAGCTGTATGTAGTATATATCATCTCTTTTACCAGCAGTATGTAGTGTATATCATCTCTTCTTACAGCTGTATGTAGTGTATATCATCTCTTTTACCAGCAGTATGTAGTGTATATCATCTCTTCTTACAGCAGTATGTAGTGTATATCATCTCTTTTACCAGCAGTATGTAGTGTATATCATCTCTTCTTACAGCAGTATGTAGTGTATATCATCTCTTTTACCAGCAGTATGTAGTGTATATCATCTCTTCTAACAGCAGTATGTAGTGTAGATCATCTCTTCTTACAGCAGTATGTAGTATATATCATCTCTTTTACCAGCAGTATGTAGTATATATCATCTCTTCTAACAGCTGTATGTAGTGTATATCATCTCTTCTTACAGCAGTATGTAGTGTAGATCATCTCTTCTTACAGCAGTATGTAGTATATATCATCTCTTTTACCAGCAGTATGTAGTGTATATCATCTCTTTTACCAGCAGTATGTAGTGTATATCATCTCTTCTTACAGCTGTATGTAGTGTATATCATCTCTTTTACCAGCAGTATGTAGTGTATATCATCTCTTCTTACAGCTGTATGTAGTGTATATCATCTCTTTTACCAGCAGTATGTAGTGTATATCATCTCTTCTTACAGCAGTATGTAGTGTATATCATCTCTTTTACCAGCAGTATGTAGTGTATATCATCTCTTCTTACAGCTGTATGTAGTGTATATCATCTCTTTTACCAGCAGTATGTAGTGTATATCATCTCTTCTTACAGCAGTATGTAGTGTATATCATCTCTTCTTACAGCTGTATGTAGTGTATATCATCTCTTCTAACAGCAGTATGTAGTGTAGATCATCTCTTCTTACAGCAGTATGTAGTATATATCATCTCTTTTACCAGCAGTATGTAGTATATATCATCTCTTCTAACAGCTGTATGTAGTATATATCATCTCTTCTTACAGCAGTATGTAGTGTATATCATCTCTTCTTACAGCTGTATGTAGTGTAGATCATCTCTTCTTACAGCAGTATGTAGTGTAGATCATCTCTTCTTACAGCAGTATGTAGTGTATATCATCTCTTTTACCAGCAGTATGTAGTGTAGATCATCTCTTCTTACAGCTGTATGTAGTGTAGATCATCTCTTCTTACAGCTGTATGTAGTGTAGATCATCTCTTCTTACAGCAGTATGTAGTATATATCATCTCTTCTTACAGCAGTATGTAGTATATATCATCTCTTCTTACAGCTGTATGTAGTGTAGATCATCTCTTCTTACAGCTGTATGTAGTATATATCATCTCTTCTTACAGCAGTATGTAGTGTAGATCATCTCTTCTTACAGCTGTATGTAGTATATATCATCTCTTCTTACAGCTGTATGTAGTGTAGATCATCTCTTCTTACAGCAGTATGTAGTGTATATCATCTCTTCTTACAGCTGTATGTAGTGTAGATCATCTCTTCTTACAGCTGTATGTAGTATATATCATCTCTTCTTACAGCTGTATGTAGTGTAGATCATCTCTTCTTACAGCTGTATGTAGTGTAGATCATCTCTTCTTACAGCAGTATGTAGTGTATATCATCTCTTCTTACAGCTGTATGTAGTGTATATCATCTCTTTTACCAGCAGTATGTAGTGTAGATCATCTCTTTTACCAGCAGTATGTAGTGTAGATCATCTCTTCTTACAGCAGTATGTAGTGTATATCATCTCTTCTTACAGCAGTATGTAGTGTATATCATCTCTTCTTACAGCTGTATGTAGTGTAGATCATCTCTTCTTACAGCAGTATGTAGTGTAGATCATCTCTTCTTACAGCAGTATGTAGTATATATCATCTCTTTTACCAGCAGTATGTAGTGTATATCATCTCTTCTTACAGCTGTATGTAGTGTATATCATCTCTTTTACCAGCAGTATGTAGTGTATATCATCTCTTCTTACAGCTGTATGTAGTGTATATCATCTCTTTTACCAGCAGTATGTAGTGTATATCATCTCTTCTTACAGCTGTATGTAGTGTATATCATCTCTTTTACCAGCAGTATGTAGTGTATATCATCTCTTCTTACAGCAGTATGTAGTGTATATCATCTCTTTTACCAGCAGTATGTAGTGTATATCATCTCTTCTTACAGCAGTATGTAGTGTATATCATCTCTTCTTACAGCTGTATGTAGTGTATATCATCTCTTCTAACAGCAGTATGTAGTGTATATCATCTCTTCTTACAGCTGTATGTAGTGTATATCATCTCTTCTAACAGCAGTATGTAGTGTAGATCATCTCTTCTTACAGCAGTATGTAGTATATATCATCTCTTTTACCAGCAGTATGTAGTATATATCATCTCTTCTAACAGCAGTATGTAGTGTAGATCATCTCTTCTTACAGCAGTATGTAGTGTAGATCATCTCTTCTTACAGCAGTATGTAGTATATATCATCTCTTTTACCAGCAGTATGTAGTGTATATCATCTCTTCTTACAGCTGTATGTAGTGTATATCATCTCTTTTACCAGCAGTATGTAGTGTATATCATCTCTTCTTACAGCTGTATGTAGTGTATATCATCTCTTTTACCAGCAGTATGTAGTGTATATCATCTCTTCTTACAGCTGTATGTAGTGTATATCATCTCTTTTACCAGCAGTATGTAGTGTATATCATCTCTTCTTACAGCAGTATGTAGTGTATATCATCTCTTTTACCAGCAGTATGTAGTGTATATCATCTCTTCTTACAGCTGTATGTAGTGTATATCATCTCTTTTACCAGCAGTATGTAGTGTATATCATCTCTTCTTACAGCAGTATGTAGTGTATATCATCTCTTCTTACAGCTGTATGTAGTGTATATCATCTCTTCTAACAGCAGTATGTAGTGTAGATCATCTCTTCTTACAGCAGTATGTAGTATATATCATCTCTTTTACCAGCAGTATGTAGTATATATCATCTCTTCTAACAGCAGTATGTAGTGTAGATCATCTCTTCTTACAGCAGTATGTAGTGTAGATCATCTCTTCTTACAGCAGTATGTAGTATATATCATCTCTTTTACCAGCAGTATGTAGTGTATATCATCTCTTTTACCAGCAGTATGTAGTGTAGATCATCTCTTCTACCAGCAGTATGTACATAGTTACATAGTTCCATAGTTGATAAGGCCGAAAAAAGCCAAGCGTCCATCCAGTTCAGCCTATTTGTTGTGCACTGCAGCTATTCCGCTATTCCTATACCATGCGGGATAGGCCAATTGACATCACTGATGAAAAATTCACTTCCCGACACCAATCTGGCAGTCAGATTAAATCCCTGGATTAATTAACTATCACTAAGCATAAGATGTAATTTTCTTGTTCTCCAGAAAGGCGTCCAGGCCTCTCTTGAACTCATTAAGTGAGTTGGACATCACCACTTCCTCTCCCAGAGAGTTCCAGAGTCTCACGGCTCTGACCGTAAAGAATCCCCTTCTATGCTGGTGCAGGAACCTCCTTTCCTCCAGACGCATAGTGTGCCCCCTCGTCTTTGTCACCATCCTTGGTCTAAACAGGTCATGGGAGAGATCTCTGTACTGCCCCCTGATGTATTTCTACATGTTTATGAGGTCTCCCCTAAGCCTTCTCTTTTCCAATGTAACTAGGCCTAATTTTGACAACCTCTCTGGGTATTCTAGTCCCTCCATTCCCTTTCTTACCTTAGTCGCCCTCCTTTGTACCCTCTCTAGCTCCAATATGTGTTTCCTGAGCACCGGAGGCCAGAACTGTGCCCAATATTGTAAGTGCGGCCTTACCAGCGCTTTATACAGAGGAAGAACAATGTTCTCATCATATGCCCCTATTCCTCTTCTGATGCATGCCATGACTCTATTTGCCTTGGCAGCTGCTGCCTGACACTGGGCACTCCAATTGAATTTGCTGTTAACCAAGACGCCCAGGTCCTTCTCCATGTCCGATTTCCCCAACGGTTTCCCATTTAATATGTATGGGTGACTGCTGTTTTTCTTTCCCATGTGCATGACCTTACATTTATCGGCATTGAACCCCATTTGCCATTTTTTGGCCCAACTCCCCAATTTATCTAAATCCTCCTGTAGCTGTGCCCTATCCTCATCTGTATTAACTACTTTACAAAGTTTAGTATCATCTGCAAATATTGCTATTTTACTATGCAACCCTTCCACTAGATCATTAATAAATATATTAAATAATATAGGGCCCAAGACAGACCCTTGAGGCCCCCCGCTAGTAACCCTGACACCTCCTGAGCTTACTCCATTGATAACCACCCTCTGCTTTCTATCACTCAGCCAGCTATTTACCCACTTGCACACATTATCCCCCAGACCAAGCATTCTCATTTTATCGACCAACCTTTTGTGTGGCACGGTATCAAACGCTTTGGAGAAGTCAAGGTCTACAACATCCACTGACTCTCCCCGGTCCAGCTGTGAGCTCACCTCCTCGTAGAAGGCGATCAGGAGCGATCCCTCATGAATCCATGTTGATATGGAGTTAGACAGTTCTTCTCATTAAGATATTCTACAATAGCATCTCTAAGAAATCCTTCAAACAATTTACCCACAACAGACGTTAAGCTGACTGCTCTCTAGTTCCCAGGGTCACTTTTAGACCCCTTTTTGAATATTGGTCCCACATTTGCTTGGCGCCAGTCTAGTGGGACAGTCCCTGTCCATAAAGAGTGCTTGAATCTAAGATACAGCGGCCTGTCTATCACATGACTTAATTCTTTTAGTACCCGGGGGTGTATGTCATCTGGGCCTGGTGACTTGTCTATTTTGATATTCTTTAGGCGTTTCTGAGCTTCCTCCTGGGTTAGGTGGGTGATATTTAGCGGAGGATTTACTTTATCACTCTGCATTTCCTGCGATAAATTGAGTAGGTTTGCTTTCCCCTCATCGCCCTCTAGGATTTTACCCAGGTTATTTTTCAATGGGCCAACGCCATCAGTTTGAATCCTTTTACTGTTTCTATAGTTAATGAACAGTTTGGGATTGGTTTTACTTTCCTTGGCAATTAGTCTCTCTGTCTCCTCTTTTGCTATTCTTCTTTGTTTCTTCCAGATTTAGTTTTTTTCCCTCTAAGATATTAGCGCTTCCTGTAGTGTGATCATCTCTTCTAACATCTCATGTTGAAACGATTCTATGTCACTGTGTCCTTCCATCATTGTAGACTTTATCTGATGGTGAAAGGTGTGATACTGTGTGAGGCATAGTGTGTTAGGTCTGTGTCTTTGATCAGGCCTCCACTCCCCTGGTGAGCTGAACAGCTGGCAATTTAGTCCCAAGCAGCTCCCACAATCCCTCTCACCTGATGCTATAGTCCTTCCTATAAATCTCGATGCATTGTAAGGGGTGCACGTGGTGTGGGGTGCATGCACGTGTCCTTATTCAGCAAAGTGTCCTATTCGACAAGTGTCTCTGACAGTCATTTCAATGGCAGTATGTAGTGTATATCATCTCTTCTAACAGCAGTATGTAGTGTAGATCATCTCTCTCCTCTCTTCTTCTTCACACAGGTATTTAATCCATCCATCCGTTTGTGTGCTGTCTGATAAGTGTGAACAGAGTCAGATTCTCTAGCAACATTTTTCCATGGTATTTAATTGTTTGGTCCTGCATCTTTTTGTCTTTTTGTTTCTATTTTCAAATGTTCAAAGCCTTCTCTTTCATTGGTTTATGGCCTCTGTGTTTATCTTACCTAGCATTGCCTGCTCTAGCCCAGTGCTAATTGGCTAATTACTCAGTATGACCAACTGGTGCTGGCCTCTAGGAGACATTTCATTTCATATATATTCAGCACTGGCTGCAAATAGCACGCGTGCGGGGTCACGCGTGCAATAGATTCTAAGTGCAATAATTACAAGTGCAGTTAGACCATGGCAGTTGGACAGGGCAGGAGACAGGGAAGGTGCATAAAACTTTCATCCAAACATGCTTCTCGGTCACTAATACTGCATTATGCATTAGTCTTATCAATCGGCTTTTTATTTGTTTTCACTGCTGCTTTCTCACATCTCGCCCGCCCTTCAAAACATTCTGTGCACTCTCTCTATATCAGCCCTTCCCTTCTCCCCTCTCCCATGTAGAACTCTGAGGCTCTACTGACATTCCTCACCCACTGCAAACCATCCACTACCTCCATACAGCACTCAAAACGTTCAGACAAATCATTGCACCACCTGATCTTTCTCTTCTTTCTCCTTTTACTAGTCGCAGGCGACATCTCCCCCAACCCTGGGCCCCCCTCCACTAGCGTACACCACTCTCCTCCAGCTGCATATAGAAACCCTGCTAATCTTATTAACGTTCAGTGCATGCCCTCTCCTATTGATTTCCATTGCGCTCTCTGCAACGCACGGTCTGTGTGGAACAAACTAACTTACATCCATGATTTTTTCCTCTCTAATTCTCTTAACCTTCTGGCTATCACAGAAACCTGGATTCAGCAGCTAGACACCACCGCTGCTGCTGCTCTCTCGTTTGGTGGGCTGAAATTTTCACAGACCGCCAGACATGGCAACAGACAGGGTGGAGGGGTTGGTCTGCTCCTTTCCTCACAATGTGCTTTCCAGGTCATCCCCCCGGTTCCCTCACTTAGGTTTCCTTCCTTTGAAGTCCACACCATCACACTCTTTAAACCCTTCTCCCTGTGAGTGGCAGTCGTGTATCGCCCTCCAGGCTCCCCCCGCCACTTCTTGGATCACTTTGCCACCTGGCTTCCTCACTTTCTATCCTGTGACATCCCCACCCTCATCATGGGCGACTTTAACATCCCCATCGATGACCCCCTCTCCCAATCGGCCTCTCATCTACTTTCTCAAACTTCTTCATTCCGTCTCTCACAGTTTACTAATTCTCCTACCCATGAAGACGGGAACACTCTGGACCTGGTTTTTGCCAGGCTCTGCTTGCTGGATGACTTGACCAACTCCCCTCTCCCGCTCTCGGACCACAACCTTCTTTCCTTCTCTGTTAAGAATTGTCTCTTCACCCGGGACACCCCCACTTACCACACTTAGAGGAATACACGTACCATTAATACCCAGCAGCTTATGGACAATCTCCACACATCTTTAGCCCCCATCTCCTCCTTCTCCTGTCCACACTTGGCATTGTCACACTACAACAATACACTGAAGTGCGCCCTAGATGAAGCAGCTCCTTCTACTCGCAGAAAGATCCCACACAGACAACGGCAGCCCTGGCACACGATGCAAACACGTTTTCTCCAGCGTTGCTCAAGGTGTGCTGAGCGTCAGTGAAGAAAATCTCTTTTAGAAGAGGACTTCATCCACTATCAATTCATGCTCAAAACCTAGAACTCTGCCCTTCATCTGGCCAAACAATCCGATTTCACCACCCTCATCACTTCAATGTCCAACAACCCAAAACGACTTTTCCAAACCGTAAAACTCCCTCCTGAAACCTAAAGCACAGGCCCTCACCACCAACCTCAGCAGTGAGGATCTGGCCACTTATTTCTTGGAAAAAATCAACCACATCCATCAGGACATCTCAGCCCAATCTCCTCAGTGCCTGGATCCCCTTCCCTACCGCACTTCAAGCTCACTAGCCATCTTTGAGCCTGTCACACAAGAAGAGGTTACCCAGCTCCTCGCTTCTTCTCGGCCTACAACCTGCAACAGTGACCCCATTCCTTCACATCTCCTGCAGTCCCTCTCACCGGTGGTCACCACTCACCTGACTAAAAGATTGAACCTCTCTCTTTCTTCAGGTATCTTTCCCTCCTCATTTAAACATGCCATCATAACCCTTTGACTTAAAAAGCCATCCCTGGACCAGAACTGCACTGCTAACTACAGACCGCTCTCTAATCTTCCTTTCATCTCTAAACTCCTGGAACGCTTGCTTCACTCCCGTCTAATCCGCTATCTCTCAGATAACTCTCTCCTCGACCCTTTACAATCTGGTTTCCGCTCCTCACACTCTACTGAAACTGCCCTCACTAAAGTCTCGAATGATCTACTAACAGCCAAATCCAAAGGTCACTGCTCCCTGCTGATCTCCTGGATCTCTCTGCAGCATTCGACACTGTGGATCACCAGCTCCTCCTCACTATGCTCCTCTCTATTGGCCTCAAGGAAACCGTTCTCTCCTGGTTCTCCTCCTACCTCTCTGACCGCTCCTTCACTGTGTCTTTTGCCGGCTCTTCTTCCCCTCCTCATCCCCTTACTATCGGGGATCCTCAGGGCTCAGTCCTAGGCCCCCTCCTCTTCTCTCTATACACTACCCCTTATTGGACAAACTATCAGCAGATTTGGCTTCCAGTATCATCTCGATGCTGACGACACCCAACTATACACTTCTTCCCCTGACATCACCCCTACCCTAATACAAAACACCAAGGATTGTTTATCTGCTGGGTCTAGCATCATGTCCCCGCTTAATTGTAAAGTGCTGTGGAATATGTTGGCGCTATAGAAATAAAAATTAGTATTATTATTATAACAGCTGTATGTAGTGTATATCATCTCTTCTTACAGCAGTATGTAGTGTATATCATCTCTTCTTACAGCAGTATGTAGTATATATCATCTCTTCTTACAGCTGTATGTAGTGTAGATCATCTCTTCTTACAGCAGTATGTAGTGTATATCATCTCTTCTTACAGCAGTATGTAGTATATATCATCTCTTCTTACAGCTGTATGTAGTGTAGATCATCTCTTCTTACAGCAGTATGTAGTGTAGATCATCTCTTCTTACAGCAGTATGTAGTGTAGATCATCTCTTCTTACAGCAGTATGTAGTATATATCATCTCTTCTTACAGCTGTATGTAGTGTAGATCATCTCTTCTTACAGCAGTATGTAGTGTATATCATCTCTTCTTACAGCTGTATGTAGTGTAGATCATCTCTTCTTACAGCAGTATGTAGTGTAGATCATCTCTTCTTACAGCAGTATGTAGTGTAGATCATCTCTTCTTACAGCAGTATGTAGTATATATCATCTCTTCTTACAGCTGTATGTAGTGTAGATCATCTCTTCTTACAGCTGTATGTAGTATATATCATCTCTTCTTACAGCTGTATGTAGTGTATATCATCTCTTCTTACAGCAGTATGTAGTATATATCATCTCTTCTTACAGCTGTATGTAGTGTAGATCATCTCTTCTTACAGCTGTATGTAGTATATATCATCTCTTCTTACAGCTGTATGTAGTGTAGATCATCTCTTCTTACAGCAGTATGTAGTGTAGATCATCTCTTCTTACAGCAGTATGTAGTGTAGATCATCTCTTCTTACAGCTGTATGTAGTGTAGATCATCTCTTCTTACAGCAGTATGTAGTATATATCATCTCTTCTTACAGCTGTATGTAGTGTAGATCATCTCTTCTTACAGCTGTATGTAGTGTAGATCATCTCTTCTTACAGCAGTATGTAGTATATATCATCTCTTCTTACAGCTGTATGTAGTGTAGATCATCTCTTCTTACAGCAGTATGTAGTGTATATCATCTCTTCTTACAGCTGTATGTAGTGTATATCATCTCTTCTTACAGCTGTATGTAGTGTAGATCATCTCTTACACCAGTATGTAGTATATATCATCTCTTCTTACAGCTGTATGTAGTATATATCATCTCTTCTTACAGCTGTATGTAGTATATATCATCTCTTACACCAGTATGTAGTGTAGATCATCTCTTCTAACAGCTGTATGTAGTGTATATCATCTCTTCTTACAGCAGTATGTAGTGTAGATCATCTCTTCTTACAGCTGTATGTAGTATATATCATCTCTTTTACCAGCAGTATGTAGTGTATATCATCTCTTCTTACAGCTGTATGTAGTGTATATCATCTCTTTTACCAGCAGTATGTAGTGTATATCATCTCTTCTTACAGCTGTATGTAGTGTAGATCATCTCTTCTTACAGCAGTATGTAGTATATATCATCTCTTACACCAGTATGTAGTGTAGATCATCTCTTCTTACAGCTGTATGTAGTATATATCATCTCTTCTTACAGCTGTATGTAGTGTAGATCATCTCTTCTTACAGCTGTATGTAGTATATATCATCTCTTACACCAGTATGTAGTGTAGATCATCTCTTCTAACAGCTGTATGTAGTATATATCATCTCTTCTTTCAGCTGTATGTAGTGTAGATCATCTCTTCTTACAGCTGTATGTAGTATATATCATCTCTTACACCAGTATGTAGTGTAGATCATCTCTTCTAACAGCTGTATGTAGTGTATATCATCTCTTCTTACAGCAGTATGTAGTGTAGATCATCTCTTCTTACAGCAGTATGTAGTGTATATCATCTCTTCTTACAGCAGTATGTAGTGTATATCATCTCTTCTTACAGCAGTATGTAGTGTAGATCATCTCTTCTTACAGCTGTATGTAGTATATATCATCTCTTCTTACAGCTGTATGTAGTGTAGATCATCTCTTCTTACAGCTGTATGTAGTATATGTCATCTCTTACACCAGTATGTAGTGTAGATCATCTCTTCTAACAGCAGTATGTAGTATATATCATCTCTTTTACCAGCAGTATGTAGTGTAGATCATCTCTTCTTACAGCTGTATGTAGTGTAGATCATCTCTTCTTACAGCAGTATGTAGTGTATATCATCTCTTCTTACAGCTGTATGTAGTATATATCATCTCTTCTTACAGCTGTATGTAGTATATATCATCTCTTCTTACAGCTGTATGTAGTGTAGATCATCTCTTCTTACAGCTGTATGTAGTATATATCATCTCTTACACCAGTATGTAGTGTATATCATCTCTTCTTACAGCTGTATGTAGTGTAGATCATCTCTTCTTACAGCTGTATGTAGTGTAGATCATCTCTTCTTACAGCTGTATGTAGTATATATCATCTCTTACACCAGTATGTAGTGTAGATCATCTCTTCTTACAGCTGTATGTAGTATATATCATCTCTTCTTACAGCTGTATGTAGTGTAGATCATCTCTTCTTACAGCTGTATGTAGTATATATCATCTCTTACACCAGTATGTAGTGTAGATCATCTCTTCTAACAGCAGTATGTAGTGTATATCATCTCTTCTTACAGCTGTATGTAGTATATATCATCTCTTCTTTCAGCTGTATGTAGTGTAGATCATCTCTTCTTACAGCTGTATGTAGTATATATCATCTCTTCTTACAGCTGTATGTAGTGTAGATCATCTCTTCTTACAGCTGTATGTAGTATATATCATCTCTTTTACCAGCAGTATGTAGTGTAGATCATCTCTTCTTACAGCTGTATGTAGTGTAGATCATCTCTTCTTACAGCTGTATGTAGTATATATCATCTCTTACACCAGTATGTAGTGTAGATCATCTCTTCTTACAGCTGTATGTAGTATATATCATCTCTTCTTACAGCTGTATGTAGTGTATATCATCTCTTCTTACAGCTGTATGTAGTATATATCATCTCTTCTTACAGCTGTATGTAGTGTATATCATCTCTACTAACAGCTGTATGTAGTATATATCATCTCTTCTTACAGCTGTATGTAGTATATATCATCTCTTCTTACAGCTGTATGTAGTGTAGATCATCTCTTCTAACAGCAGTATGTAGTGTATATCATCTCTTCTTACAGCTGTATGTAGTGTAGATCATCTCTTCTTACAGCTGTATGTAGTATATATCATCTCTTCTTACAGCAGTATGTAGTATATATCATCTCTTCTTACACCAGTATGTAGTGTATATCATCTCTTCTTACAGCTGTATGTAGTGTAGATCATCTCTTCTTACAGCTGTATGTAGTGTAGATCATCTCTTCTTACAGCTGTATGTAGTATATATCATCTCTTCTTACACCAGTATGTAGTGTAGATCATCTCTTCTTACAGCTGTATGTAGTATATATCATCTCTTCTTACAGCTGTATGTAGTGTAGATCATCTCTTCTAACAGCAGTATGTAGTGTATATCATCTCTTCTTACAGCTGTATGTAGTATATATCATCTCTTCTTTCAGCTGTATGTAGTGTAGATCATCTCTTCTTACAGCTGTATGTAGTATATATCATCTCTTCTTACAGCTGTATGTAGTGTAGATCATCTCTTCTTACAGCTGTATGTAGTGTAGATCATCTCTTCTTACAGCAGTATGTAGTATATATCATCTCTTCTTACAGCAGTATGTAGTATATATCATCTCTTCTTACACCAGTATGTAGTGTATATCATCTCTTCTTACAGCTGTATGTAGTGTAGATCATCTCTTCTTACAGCTGTATGTAGTATATATCATCTCTTACACCAGTATGTAGTGTAGATCATCTCTTCTTACAGCTGTATGTAGTGTAGATCATCTCTTCTTACAGCTGTATGTAGTATATATCATCTCTTCTTACAGCAGTATGTAGTATATATCATCTCTTCTTACACCAGTATGTAGTGTATATCATCTCTTCTTACAGCTGTATGTAGTGTAGATCATCTCTTCTTACAGCTGTATGTAGTATATATCATCTCTTCTTACAGCAGTATGTAGTATATATCATCTCTTCTTACACCAGTATGTAGTATATATCATCTCTTCTTACAGCAGTATGTAGTATATATCATCTCTTCTTACAGCAGTATGTAGTATATATCATCTCTTCTTACACCAGTATGTAGTGTATATCATCTCTTCTTACAGCTGTATGTAGTGTAGATCATCTCTTCTTACAGCAGTATGTAGTGTATATCATCTCTTCTTACAGCAGTATGTAGTGTATATCATCTCTTCTTACAGCAGTATGTAGTATATATCATCTCTTCTTACAGCTGTATGTAGTGTAGATCATCTCTTCTTACAGCAGTATGTAGTGTAGATCATCTCTTCTTACAGCAGTATGTAGTGTAGATCATCTCTTCTTACAGCTGTATGTAGTGTAGATCATCTCTTCTTACAGCAGTATGTAGTGTAGATCATCTCTTCTTACAGCTGTATGTAGTGTAGATCATCTCTTCTTACAGCAGTATGTAGTGTAGATCATCTCTTCTTACAGCAGTATGTAGTGTATATCATCTCTTCTTACAGCAGTATGTAGTATATATCATCTCTTCTTACAGCTGTATGTAGTGTAGATCATCTCTTCTTACAGCAGTATGTAGTGTATATCATCTCTTCTTACAGCAGTATGTAGTGTAGATCATCTCTTCTTACAGCAGTATGTAGTGTATATCATCTCTTCTTACAGCAGTATGTAGTGTAGATCATCTCTTCTTACAGCAGTATGTAGTGTAGATCATCTCTTCTTACAGCAGTATGTAGTATATATCATCTCTTCTTACAGCTGTATGTAGTGTAGATCATCTCTTCTTACAGCTGTATGTAGTGTAGATCATCTCTTCTTACAGCAGTATGTAGTATATATCATCTCTTCTTACAGCTGTATGTAGTGTAGATCATCTCTTCTTACAGCAGTATGTAGTGTAGATCATCTCTTCTTACAGCAGTATGTAGTGTATATCATCTCTTCTTACAGCAGTATGTAGTGTATATCATCTCTTCTTACAGCAGTATGTAGTGTAGATCATCTCTTCTTACAGCAGTATGTAGTGTATATCATCTCTTCTTACAGCTGTATGTAGTGTATATCATCTCTTCTTACAGCTGTATGTAGTGTATATCATCTCTTCTTACAGCTGTATGTAGTGTATATCATCTCTTCTTACAGCAGTATGTAGTGTATATCATCTCTTTTACCAGCAGTATGTAGTGTAGATCATCTCTTCTACCAGCAGTATGTACATAGTTACATAGTTCCATAGTTGATAAGGCCGAAAAAAGCCAAGCGTCCATCCAGTTCAGCCTATTTGTTGTGCACTGCAGCTATTCCGCTATTCCTATACCATGCGGGATAGGCCAATTGACATCACTGATGAAAAATTCACTTCCCGACACCAATCTGGCAGTCAGATTAAATCCCTGGATTAATTAACTATCACTAAGCATAAGATGTAATTTTCTTGTTCTCCAGAAAGGCGTCCAGGCCTCTCTTGAACTCATTAAGTGAGTTGGACATCACCACTTCCTCTCCCAGAGAGTTCCAGAGTCTCACGGCTCTGACCGTAAAGAATCCCCTTCTATGCTGGTGCAGGAACCTCCTTTCCTCCAGACGCATAGTGTGCCCCCTCGTCTTTGTCACCATCCTTGGTCTAAACAGGTCATGGGAGAGATCTCTGTACTGCCCCCTGATGTATTTCTACATGTTTATGAGGTCTCCCCTAAGCCTTCTCTTTTCCAATGTAACTAGGCCTAATTTTGACAACCTCTCTGGGTATTCTAGTCCCTCCATTCCCTTTCTTACCTTAGTCGCCCTCCTTTGTACCCTCTCTAGCTCCAATATGTGTTTCCTGAGCACCGGAGGCCAGAACTGTGCCCAATATTGTAAGTGCGGCCTTACCAGCGCTTTATACAGAGGAAGAACAATGTTCTCATCATATGCCCCTATTCCTCTTCTGATGCATGCCATGACTCTATTTGCCTTGGCAGCTGCTGCCTGACACTGGGCACTCCAATTGAATTTGCTGTTAACCAAGACGCCCAGGTCCTTCTCCATGTCCGATTTCCCCAACGGTTTCCCATTTAATATGTATGGGTGACTGCTGTTTTTCTTTCCCATGTGCATGACCTTACATTTATCGGCATTGAACCCCATTTGCCATTTTTTGGCCCAACTCCCCAATTTATCTAAATCCTCCTGTAGCTGTGCCCTATCCTCATCTGTATTAACTACTTTACAAAGTTTAGTATCATCTGCAAATATTGCTATTTTACTATGCAACCCTTCCACTAGATCATTAATAAATATATTAAATAATATAGGGCCCAAGACAGACCCTTGAGGCCCCCCGCTAGTAACCCTGACACCTCCTGAGCTTACTCCATTGATAACCACCCTCTGCTTTCTATCACTCAGCCAGCTATTTACCCACTTGCACACATTATCCCCCAGACCAAGCATT
The DNA here is from genome assembly GCF_046119375.1 of Phyllobates terribilis. Classification (NCBI taxonomy): domain Eukaryota; kingdom Metazoa; phylum Chordata; class Amphibia; order Anura; family Dendrobatidae; genus Phyllobates; species Phyllobates terribilis. Next base: position 18,600,975 of record NW_027362785.1, on the reverse strand, counting down.
CTCATTTTATCGACCAACCTTTTGTGTGGCACGGTATCAAACGCTTTGGAGAAGTCAAGGTCTACAACATCCACTGACTCTCCCCGGTCCAGCTGTGAGCTCACCTCCTCGTAGAAGGCGATCAGGAGCGATCCCTCATGAATCCATGTTGATATGGAGTTAGACAGTTCTTCTCATTAAGATATTCTACAATAGCATCTCTAAGAAATCCTTCAAACAATTTACCCACAACAGACGTTAAGCTGACTGCTCTCTAGTTCCCAGGGTCACTTTTAGACCCCTTTTTGAATATTGGTCCCACATTTGCTTGGCGCCAGTCTAGTGGGACAGTCCCTGTCCATAAAGAGTGCTTGAATCTAAGATACAGCGGCCTGTCTATCACATGACTTAATTCTTTTAGTACCCGGGGGTGTATGTCATCTGGGCCTGGTGACTTGTCTATTTTGATATTCTTTAGGCGTTTCTGAGCTTCCTCCTGGGTTAGGTGGGTGATATTTAGCGGAGGATTTACTTTATCACTCTGCATTTCCTGCGATAAATTGAGTAGGTTTGCTTTCCCCTCATCGCCCTCTAGGATTTTACCCAGGTTATTTTTCAATGGGCCAACGCCATCAGTTTGAATCCTTTTACTGTTTCTATAGTTAATGAACAGTTTGGGATTGGTTTTACTTTCCTTGGCAATTAGTCTCTCTGTCTCCTCTTTTGCTATTCTTCTTTGTTTCTTCCAGATTTAGTTTTTTTCCCTCTAAGATATTAGCGCTTCCTGTAGTGTGATCATCTCTTCTAACATCTCATGTTGAAACGATTCTATGTCACTGTGTCCTTCCATCATTGTAGACTTTATCTGATGGTGAAAGGTGTGATACTGTGTGAGGCATAGTGTGTTAGGTCTGTGTCTTTGATCAGGCCTCCACTCCCCTGGTGAGCTGAACAGCTGGCAATTTAGTCCCAAGCAGCTCCCACAATCCCTCTCACCTGATGCTATAGTCCTTCCTATAAATCTCGATGCATTGTAAGGGGTGCACGTGGTGTGGGGTGCATGCACGTGTCCTTATTCAGCAAAGTGTCCTATTCGACAAGTGTCTCTGACAGTCATTTCAATGGCAGTATGTAGTGTATATCATCTCTTCTAACAGCAGTATGTAGTGTAGATCATCTCTCTCCTCTCTTCTTCTTCACACAGGTATTTAATCCATCCATCCGTTTGTGTGCTGTCTGATAAGTGTGAACAGAGTCAGATTCTCTAGCAACATTTTTCCATGGTATTTAATTGTTTGGTCCTGCATCTTTTTGTCTTTTTGTTTCTATTTTCAAATGTTCAAAGCCTTCTCTTTCATTGGTTTATGGCCTCTGTGTTTATCTTACCTAGCATTGCCTGCTCTAGCCCAGTGCTAATTGGCTAATTACTCAGTATGACCAACTGGTGCTGGCCTCTAGGAGACATTTCATTTCATATATATTCAGCACTGGCTGCAAATAGCACGCGTGCGGGGTCACGCGTGCAATAGATTCTAAGTGCAATAATTACAAGTGCAGTTAGACCATGGCAGTTGGACAGGGCAGGAGACAGGGAAGGTGCATAAAACTTTCATCCAAACATGCTTCTCGGTCACTAATACTGCATTATGCATTAGTCTTATCAATCGGCTTTTTATTTGTTTTCACTGCTGCTTTCTCACATCTCGCCCGCCCTTCAAAACATTCTGTGCACTCTCTCTATATCAGCCCTTCCCTTCTCCCCTCTCCCATGTAGAACTCTGAGGCTCTACTGACATTCCTCACCCACTGCAAACCATCCACTACCTCCATACAGCACTCAAAACGTTCAGACAAATCATTGCACCACCTGATCTTTCTCTTCTTTCTCCTTTTACTAGTCGCAGGCGACATCTCCCCCAACCCTGGGCCCCCCTCCACTAGCGTACACCACTCTCCTCCAGCTGCATATAGAAACCCTGCTAATCTTATTAACGTTCAGTGCATGCCCTCTCCTATTGATTTCCATTGCGCTCTCTGCAACGCACGGTCTGTGTGGAACAAACTAACTTACATCCATGATTTTTTCCTCTCTAATTCTCTTAACCTTCTGGCTATCACAGAAACCTGGATTCAGCAGCTAGACACCACCGCTGCTGCTGCTCTCTCGTTTGGTGGGCTGAAATTTTCACAGACCGCCAGACATGGCAACAGACAGGGTGGAGGGGTTGGTCTGCTCCTTTCCTCACAATGTGCTTTCCAGGTCATCCCCCCGGTTCCCTCACTTAGGTTTCCTTCCTTTGAAGTCCACACCATCACACTCTTTAAACCCTTCTCCCTGTGAGTGGCAGTCGTGTATCGCCCTCCAGGCTCCCCCCGCCACTTCTTGGATCACTTTGCCACCTGGCTTCCTCACTTTCTATCCTGTGACATCCCCACCCTCATCATGGGCGACTTTAACATCCCCATCGATGACCCCCTCTCCCAATCGGCCTCTCATCTACTTTCTCAAACTTCTTCATTCCGTCTCTCACAGTTTACTAATTCTCCTACCCATGAAGACGGGAACACTCTGGACCTGGTTTTTGCCAGGCTCTGCTTGCTGGATGACTTGACCAACTCCCCTCTCCCGCTCTCGGACCACAACCTTCTTTCCTTCTCTGTTAAGAATTGTCTCTTCACCCGGGACACCCCCACTTACCACACTTAGAGGAATACACGTACCATTAATACCCAGCAGCTTATGGACAATCTCCACACATCTTTAGCCCCCATCTCCTCCTTCTCCTGTCCACACTTGGCATTGTCACACTACAACAATACACTGAAGTGCGCCCTAGATGAAGCAGCTCCTTCTACTCGCAGAAAGATCCCACACAGACAACGGCAGCCCTGGCACACGATGCAAACACGTTTTCTCCAGCGTTGCTCAAGGTGTGCTGAGCGTCAGTGAAGAAAATCTCTTTTAGAAGAGGACTTCATCCACTATCAATTCATGCTCAAAACCTAGAACTCTGCCCTTCATCTGGCCAAACAATCCGATTTCACCACCCTCATCACTTCAATGTCCAACAACCCAAAACGACTTTTCCAAACCGTAAAACTCCCTCCTGAAACCTAAAGCACAGGCCCTCACCACCAACCTCAGCAGTGAGGATCTGGCCACTTATTTCTTGGAAAAAATCAACCACATCCATCAGGACATCTCAGCCCAATCTCCTCAGTGCCTGGATCCCCTTCCCTACCGCACTTCAAGCTCACTAGCCATCTTTGAGCCTGTCACACAAGAAGAGGTTACCCAGCTCCTCGCTTCTTCTCGGCCTACAACCTGCAACAGTGACCCCATTCCTTCACATCTCCTGCAGTCCCTCTCACCGGTGGTCACCACTCACCTGACTAAAAGATTGAACCTCTCTCTTTCTTCAGGTATCTTTCCCTCCTCATTTAAACATGCCATCATAACCCTTTGACTTAAAAAGCCATCCCTGGACCAGAACTGCACTGCTAACTACAGACCGCTCTCTAATCTTCCTTTCATCTCTAAACTCCTGGAACGCTTGCTTCACTCCCGTCTAATCCGCTATCTCTCAGATAACTCTCTCCTCGACCCTTTACAATCTGGTTTCCGCTCCTCACACTCTACTGAAACTGCCCTCACTAAAGTCTCGAATGATCTACTAACAGCCAAATCCAAAGGTCACTGCTCCCTGCTGATCTCCTGGATCTCTCTGCAGCATTCGACACTGTGGATCACCAGCTCCTCCTCACTATGCTCCTCTCTATTGGCCTCAAGGAAACCGTTCTCTCCTGGTTCTCCTCCTACCTCTCTGACCGCTCCTTCACTGTGTCTTTTGCCGGCTCTTCTTCCCCTCCTCATCCCCTTACTATCGGGGATCCTCAGGGCTCAGTCCTAGGCCCCCTCCTCTTCTCTCTATACACTACCCCTTATTGGACAAACTATCAGCAGATTTGGCTTCCAGTATCATCTCGATGCTGACGACACCCAACTATACACTTCTTCCCCTGACATCACCCCTACCCTAATACAAAACACCAAGGATTGTTTATCTGCTGGGTCTAGCATCATGTCCCCGCTTAATTGTAAAGTGCTGTGGAATATGTTGGCGCTATAGAAATAAAAATTAGTATTATTATTATAACAGCTGTATGTAGTGTATATCATCTCTTCTTACAGCAGTATGTAGTGTATATCATCTCTTCTTACAGCAGTATGTAGTATATATCATCTCTTCTTACAGCTGTATGTAGTGTAGATCATCTCTTCTTACAGCAGTATGTAGTGTATATCATCTCTTCTTACAGCAGTATGTAGTATATATCATCTCTTCTTACAGCTGTATGTAGTGTAGATCATCTCTTCTTACAGCAGTATGTAGTGTAGATCATCTCTTCTTACAGCAGTATGTAGTGTAGATCATCTCTTCTTACAGCAGTATGTAGTATATATCATCTCTTCTTACAGCTGTATGTAGTGTAGATCATCTCTTCTTACAGCAGTATGTAGTGTATATCATCTCTTCTTACAGCTGTATGTAGTGTAGATCATCTCTTCTTACAGCAGTATGTAGTGTAGATCATCTCTTCTTACAGCAGTATGTAGTGTAGATCATCTCTTCTTACAGCAGTATGTAGTATATATCATCTCTTCTTACAGCTGTATGTAGTGTAGATCATCTCTTCTTACAGCTGTATGTAGTATATATCATCTCTTCTTACAGCTGTATGTAGTGTATATCATCTCTTCTTACAGCAGTATGTAGTATATATCATCTCTTCTTACAGCTGTATGTAGTGTAGATCATCTCTTCTTACAGCTGTATGTAGTATATATCATCTCTTCTTACAGCTGTATGTAGTGTAGATCATCTCTTCTTACAGCAGTATGTAGTGTAGATCATCTCTTCTTACAGCAGTATGTAGTGTAGATCATCTCTTCTTACAGCTGTATGTAGTGTAGATCATCTCTTCTTACAGCAGTATGTAGTATATATCATCTCTTCTTACAGCTGTATGTAGTGTAGATCATCTCTTCTTACAGCTGTATGTAGTGTAGATCATCTCTTCTTACAGCAGTATGTAGTATATATCATCTCTTCTTACAGCTGTATGTAGTGTAGATCATCTCTTCTTACAGCAGTATGTAGTGTATATCATCTCTTCTTACAGCTGTATGTAGTGTATATCATCTCTTCTTACAGCTGTATGTAGTGTAGATCATCTCTTACACCAGTATGTAGTATATATCATCTCTTCTTACAGCTGTATGTAGTATATATCATCTCTTCTTACAGCTGTATGTAGTATATATCATCTCTTACACCAGTATGTAGTGTAGATCATCTCTTCTAACAGCTGTATGTAGTGTATATCATCTCTTCTTACAGCAGTATGTAGTGTAGATCATCTCTTCTTACAGCTGTATGTAGTATATATCATCTCTTTTACCAGCAGTATGTAGTATATATCATCTCTTCTTACAGCTGTATGTAGTGTAGATCATCTCTTCTTACAGCTGTATGTAGTATATATCATCTCTTCTTACAGCTGTATGTAGTGTAGATCATCTCTTCTTACAGCTGTATGTAGTGTATATCATCTCTTCTTACAGCAGTATGTAGTGTAGATCATCTCTTCTTACAGCTGTATGTAGTGTAGATCATCTCTTCTAACAGCTGTATGTAGTGTAGATCATCTCTTTTACCAGCAGTATGTAGTGTAGATCATCTCTTCTTACAGCAGTATGTAGTATATATCATCTCTTCTTACAGCTGTATGTAGTGTAGATCATCTCTTCTTACAGCAGTATGTAGTGTAGATCATCTCTTCTTACAGCAGTATGTAGTGTAGATCATCTCTTCTTACAGCAGTATGTAGTGTATATCATCTCTTCTTACAGCTGTATGTAGTGTATATCATCTCTTTTACCAGCAGTATGTAGTGTAGATCATCTCTTCTACCAGCAGTATGTACATAGTTACATAGTTCCATAGTTGATAAGGCCGAAAAAAGCCAAGCGTCCATCCAGTTCAGCCTATTTGTTGTGCACTGCAGCTATTCCGCTATTCCTATACCATGCGGGATAGGCCAATTGACATCACTGATGAAAAATTCACTTCCCGACACCAATCTGGCAGTCAGATTAAATCCCTGGATTAATTAACTATCACTAAGCATAAGATGTAATTTTCTTGTTCTCCAGAAAGGCGTCCAGGCCTCTCTTGAACTCATTAAGTGAGTTGGACATCACCACTTCCTCTCCCAGAGAGTTCCAGAGTCTCACGGCTCTGACCGTAAAGAATCCCCTTCTATGCTGGTGCAGGAACCTCCTTTCCTCCAGACGCATAGTGTGCCCCCTCGTCTTTGTCACCATCCTTGGTCTAAACAGGTCATGGGAGAGATCTCTGTACTGCCCCCTGATGTATTTCTACATGTTTATGAGGTCTCCCCTAAGCCTTCTCTTTTCCAATGTAACTAGGCCTAATTTTGACAACCTCTCTGGGTATTCTAGTCCCTCCATTCCCTTTCTTACCTTAGTCGCCCTCCTTTGTACCCTCTCTAGCTCCAATATGTGTTTCCTGAGCACCGGAGGCCAGAACTGTGCCCAATATTGTAAGTGCGGCCTTACCAGCGCTTTATACAGAGGAAGAACAATGTTCTCATCATATGCCCCTATTCCTCTTCTGATGCATGCCATGACTCTATTTGCCTTGGCAGCTGCTGCCTGACACTGGGCACTCCAATTGAATTTGCTGTTAACCAAGACGCCCAGGTCCTTCTCCATGTCCGATTTCCCCAACGGTTTCCCATTTAATATGTATGGGTGACTGCTGTTTTTCTTTCCCATGTGCATGACCTTACATTTATCGGCATTGAACCCCATTTGCCATTTTTTGGCCCAACTCCCCAATTTATCTAAATCCTCCTGTAGCTGTGCCCTATCCTCATCTGTATTAACTACTTTACAAAGTTTAGTATCATCTGCAAATATTGCTATTTTACTATGCAACCCTTCCACTAGATCATTAATAAATATATTAAATAATATAGGGCCCAAGACAGACCCTTGAGGCCCCCCGCTAGTAACCCTGACACCTCCTGAGCTTACTCCATTGATAACCACCCTCTGCTTTCTATCACTCAGCCAGCTATTTACCCACTTGCACACATTATCCCCCAGACCAAGCATTCTCATTTTATCGACCAACCTTTTGTGTGGCACGGTATCAAACGCTTTGGAGAAGTCAAGGTCTACAACATCCACTGACTCTCCCCGGTCCAGCTGTGAGCTCACCTCCTCGTAGAAGGCGATCAGGAGCGATCCCTCATGAATCCATGTTGATATGGAGTTAGACAGTTCTTCTCATTAAGATATTCTACAATAGCATCTCTAAGAAATCCTTCAAACAATTTACCCACAACAGACGTTAAGCTGACTGCTCTCTAGTTCCCAGGGTCACTTTTAGACCCCTTTTTGAATATTGGTCCCACATTTGCTTGGCGCCAGTCTAGTGGGACAGTCCCTGTCCATAAAGAGTGCTTGAATCTAAGATACAGCGGCCTGTCTATCACATGACTTAATTCTTTTAGTACCCGGGGGTGTATGTCATCTGGGCCTGGTGACTTGTCTATTTTGATATTCTTTAGGCGTTTCTGAGCTTCCTCCTGGGTTAGGTGGGTGATATTTAGCGGAGGATTTACTTTATCACTCTGCATTTCCTGCGATAAATTGAGTAGGTTTGCTTTCCCCTCATCGCCCTCTAGGATTTTACCCAGGTTATTTTTCAATGGGCCAACGCCATCAGTTTGAATCCTTTTACTGTTTCTATAGTTAATGAACAGTTTGGGATTGGTTTTACTTTCCTTGGCAATTAGTCTCTCTGTCTCCTCTTTTGCTATTCTTCTTTGTTTCTTCCAGATTTAGTTTTTTTCCCTCTAAGATATTAGCGCTTCCTGTAGTGTGATCATCTCTTCTAACATCTCATGTTGAAACGATTCTATGTCACTGTGTCCTTCCATCATTGTAGACTTTATCTGATGGTGAAAGGTGTGATACTGTGTGAGGCATAGTGTGTTAGGTCTGTGTCTTTGATCAGGCCTCCACTCCCCTGGTGAGCTGAACAGCTGGCAATTTAGTCCCAAGCAGCTCCCACAATCCCTCTCACCTGATGCTATAGTCCTTCCTATAAATCTCGATGCATTGTAAGGGGTGCACGTGGTGTGGGGTGCATGCACGTGTCCTTATTCAGCAAAGTGTCCTATTCGACAAGTGTCTCTGACAGTCATTTCAATGGCAGTATGTAGTGTATATCATCTCTTCTAACAGCAGTATGTAGTGTAGATCATCTCTCTCCTCTCTTCTTCTTCACACAGGTATTTAATCCATCCATCCGTTTGTGTGCTGTCTGATAAGTGTGAACAGAGTCAGATTCTCTAGCAACATTTTTCCATGGTATTTAATTGTTTGGTCCTGCATCTTTTTGTCTTTTTGTTTCTATTTTCAAATGTTCAAAGCCTTCTCTTTCATTGGTTTATGGCCTCTGTGTTTATCTTACCTAGCATTGCCTGCTCTAGCCCAGTGCTAATTGGCTAATTACTCAGTATGACCAACTGGTGCTGGCCTCTAGGAGACATTTCATTTCATATATATTCAGCACTGGCTGCAAATAGCACGCGTGCGGGGTCACGCGTGCAATAGATTCTAAGTGCAATAATTACAAGTGCAGTTAGACCATGGCAGTTGGACAGGGCAGGAGACAGGGAAGGTGCATAAAACTTTCATCCAAACATGCTTCTCGGTCACTAATACTGCATTATGCATTAGTCTTATCAATCGGCTTTTTATTTGTTTTCACTGCTGCTTTCTCACATCTCGCCCGCCCTTCAAAACATTCTGTGCACTCTCTCTATATCAGCCCTTCCCTTCTCCCCTCTCCCATGTAGAACTCTGAGGCTCTACTGACATTCCTCACCCACTGCAAACCATCCACTACCTCCATACAGCACTCAAAACGTTCAGACAAATCATTGCACCACCTGATCTTTCTCTTCTTTCTCCTTTTACTAGTCGCAGGCGACATCTCCCCCAACCCTGGGCCCCCCTCCACTAGCGTACACCACTCTCCTCCAGCTGCATATAGAAACCCTGCTAATCTTATTAACGTTCAGTGCATGCCCTCTCCTATTGATTTCCATTGCGCTCTCTGCAACGCACGGTCTGTGTGGAACAAACTAACTTACATCCATGATTTTTTCCTCTCTAATTCTCTTAACCTTCTGGCTATCACAGAAACCTGGATTCAGCAGCTAGACACCACCGCTGCTGCTGCTCTCTCGTTTGGTGGGCTGAAATTTTCACAGACCGCCAGACATGGCAACAGACAGGGTGGAGGGGTTGGTCTGCTCCTTTCCTCACAATGTGCTTTCCAGGTCATCCCCCCGGTTCCCTCACTTAGGTTTCCTTCCTTTGAAGTCCACACCATCACACTCTTTAAACCCTTCTCCCTGTGAGTGGCAGTCGTGTATCGCCCTCCAGGCTCCCCCCGCCACTTCTTGGATCACTTTGCCACCTGGCTTCCTCACTTTCTATCCTGTGACATCCCCACCCTCATCATGGGCGACTTTAACATCCCCATCGATGACCCCCTCTCCCAATCGGCCTCTCATCTACTTTCTCAAACTTCTTCATTCCGTCTCTCACAGTTTACTAATTCTCCTACCCATGAAGACGGGAACACTCTGGACCTGGTTTTTGCCAGGCTCTGCTTGCTGGATGACTTGACCAACTCCCCTCTCCCGCTCTCGGACCACAACCTTCTTTCCTTCTCTGTTAAGAATTGTCTCTTCACCCGGGACACCCCCACTTACCACACTTAGAGGAATACACGTACCATTAATACCCAGCAGCTTATGGACAATCTCCACACATCTTTAGCCCCCATCTCCTCCTTCTCCTGTCCACACTTGGCATTGTCACACTACAACAATACACTGAAGTGCGCCCTAGATGAAGCAGCTCCTTCTACTCGCAGAAAGATCCCACACAGACAACGGCAGCCCTGGCACACGATGCAAACACGTTTTCTCCAGCGTTGCTCAAGGTGTGCTGAGCGTCAGTGAAGAAAATCTCTTTTAGAAGAGGACTTCATCCACTATCAATTCATGCTCAAAACCTAGAACTCTGCCCTTCATCTGGCCAAACAATCCGATTTCACCACCCTCATCACTTCAATGTCCAACAACCCAAAACGACTTTTCCAAACCGTAAAACTCCCTCCTGAAACCTAAAGCACAGGCCCTCACCACCAACCTCAGCAGTGAGGATCTGGCCACTTATTTCTTGGAAAAAATCAACCACATCCATCAGGACATCTCAGCCCAATCTCCTCAGTGCCTGGATCCCCTTCCCTACCGCACTTCAAGCTCACTAGCCATCTTTGAGCCTGTCACACAAGAAGAGGTTACCCAGCTCCTCGCTTCTTCTCGGCCTACAACCTGCAACAGTGACCCCATTCCTTCACATCTCCTGCAGTCCCTCTCACCGGTGGTCACCACTCACCTGACTAAAAGATTGAACCTCTCTCTTTCTTCAGGTATCTTTCCCTCCTCATTTAAACATGCCATCATAACCCTTTGACTTAAAAAGCCATCCCTGGACCAGAACTGCACTGCTAACTACAGACCGCTCTCTAATCTTCCTTTCATCTCTAAACTCCTGGAACGCTTGCTTCACTCCCGTCTAATCCGCTATCTCTCAGATAACTCTCTCCTCGACCCTTTACAATCTGGTTTCCGCTCCTCACACTCTACTGAAACTGCCCTCACTAAAGTCTCGAATGATCTACTAACAGCCAAATCCAAAGGTCACTGCTCCCTGCTGATCTCCTGGATCTCTCTGCAGCATTCGACACTGTGGATCACCAGCTCCTCCTCACTATGCTCCTCTCTATTGGCCTCAAGGAAACCGTTCTCTCCTGGTTCTCCTCCTACCTCTCTGACCGCTCCTTCACTGTGTCTTTTGCCGGCTCTTCTTCCCCTCCTCATCCCCTTACTATCGGGGATCCTCAGGGCTCAGTCCTAGGCCCCCTCCTCTTCTCTCTATACACTACCCCTTATTGGACAAACTATCAGCAGATTTGGCTTCCAGTATCATCTCGATGCTGACGACACCCAACTATACACTTCTTCCCCTGACATCACCCCTACCCTAATACAAAACACCAAGGATTGTTTATCTGCTGGGTCTAGCATCATGTCCCCGCTTAATTGTAAAGTGCTGTGGAATATGTTGGCGCTATAGAAATAAAAATTAGTATTATTATTATAACAGCTGTATGTAGTGTATATCATCTCTTCTTACAGCAGTATGTAGTGTATATCATCTCTTCTTACAGCAGTATGTAGTGTATATCATCTCTTCTTACAGCTGTATGTAGTGTAGATCATCTCTTCTTACAGCTGTATGTAGTGTAGATCATCTCTTCTTACAGCAGTATGTAGTGTATATCATCTCTTCTTACAGCAGTATGTAGTATATATCATCTCTTCTTACAGCAGTATGTAGTATATATCATCTCTTCTTACAGCTGTATGTAGTGTAGATCATCTCTTCTTACAGCAGTATGTAGTATATATCATCTCTTCTTACAGCTGTATGTAGTGTAGATCATCTCTTCTTACAGCTGTATGTAGTGTATATCATCTCTTCTTACAGCTGTATGTAGTGTATATCATCTCTTCTTACAGCTGTATGTAGTGTAGATCATCTCTTCTTACAGCAGTATGTAGTGTAGATCATCTCTTCTTACAGCAGTATGTAGTATATATCATCTCTTCTTACAGCTGTATGTAGTGTAGATCATCTCTTCTTACAGCTGTATGTAGTGTATATCATCTCTTCTTACAGCAGTATGTAGTGTAGATCATCTCTTCTTACAGCTGTATGTAGTGTAGATCATCTCTTCTAACAGCTGTATGTAGTGTAGATCATCTCTTTTACCAGCAGTATGTAGTGTAGATCATCTCTTCTTACAGCTGTATGTAGTATATATCATCTCTTCTTACAGCTGTATGTAGTGTAGATCATCTCTTCTTACAGCTGTATGTAGTATATATCATCTCTTCTTACAGCTGTATGTAGTGTAGATCATCTCTTCTTACAGCTGTATGTAGTGTATATCATCTCTTCTTACAGCAGTATGTAGTGTAGATCATCTCTTCTTACAGCTGTATGTAGTGTAGATCATCTCTTCTAACAGCTGTATGTAGTGTAGATCATCTCTTTTACCAGCAGTATGTAGTGTAGATCATCTCTTCTTACAGCAGTATGTAGTATATATCATCTCTTCTTACAGCTGTATGTAGTGTAGATCATCTCTTCTTACAGCAGTATGTAGTGTAGATCATCTCTTCTTACAGCAGTATGTAGTGTAGATCATCTCTTCTTACAGCAGTATGTAGTATATATCATCTCTTCTTACAGCAGTATGTAGTATATATCATCTCTTCTTACAGCAGTATGTAGTATATATCATCTCTTCTTACAGCTGTATGTAGTGTAGATCATCTCTTCTTACAGCTGTATGTAGTATATATCATCTCTTCTTACAGCTGTATGTAGTGTAGATCATCTCTTCTTACAGCTGTATGTAGTGTATATCATCTCTTCTTACAGCAGTATGTAGTGTAGATCATCTCTTCTTACAGCTGTATGTAGTGTAGATCATCTCTTCTAACAGCTGTATGTAGTGTAGATCATCTCTTTTACCAGCAGTATGTAGTGTAGATCATCTCTTCTTACAGCAGTATGTAGTATATATCATCTCTTCTTACAGCTGTATGTAGTGTAGATCATCTCTTCTTACAGCAGTATGTAGTGTAGATCATCTCTTCTTACAGCAGTATGTAGTGTAGATCATCTCTTCTTACAGCAGTATGTAGTGTATATCATCTCTTCTTACAGCTGTATGTAGTGTATATCATCTCTTTTACCAGCAGTATGTAGTGTAGATCATCTCTTCTACCAGCAGTATGTACATAGTTACATAGTTCCATAGTTGATAAGGCCGAAAAAAGCCAAGCGTCCATCCAGTTCAGCCTATTTGTTGTGCACTGCAGCTATTCCGCTATTCCTATACCATGCGGGATAGGCCAATTGACATCACTGATGAAAAATTCACTTCCCGACACCAATCTGGCAGTCAGATTAAATCCCTGGATTAATTAACTATCACTAAGCATAAGATGTAATTTTCTTGTTCTCCAGAAAGGCGTCCAGGCCTCTCTTGAACTCATTAAGTGAGTTGGACATCACCACTTCCTCTCCCAGAGAGTTCCAGAGTCTCACGGCTCTGACCGTAAAGAATCCCCTTCTATGCTGGTGCAGGAACCTCCTTTCCTCCAGACGCATAGTGTGCCCCCTCGTCTTTGTCACCATCCTTGGTCTAAACAGGTCATGGGAGAGATCTCTGTACTGCCCCCTGATGTATTTCTACATGTTTATGAGGTCTCCCCTAAGCCTTCTCTTTTCCAATGTAACTAGGCCTAATTTTGACAACCTCTCTGGGTATTCTAGTCCCTCCATTCCCTTTCTTACCTTAGTCGCCCTCCTTTGTACCCTCTCTAGCTCCAATATGTGTTTCCTGAGCACCGGAGGCCAGAACTGTGCCCAATATTGTAAGTGCGGCCTTACCAGCGCTTTATACAGAGGAAGAACAATGTTCTCATCATATGCCCCTATTCCTCTTCTGATGCATGCCATGACTCTATTTGCCTTGGCAGCTGCTGCCTGACACTGGGCACTCCAATTGAATTTGCTGTTAACCAAGACGCCCAGGTCCTTCTCCATGTCCGATTTCCCCAACGGTTTCCCATTTAATATGTATGGGTGACTGCTGTTTTTCTTTCCCATGTGCATGACCTTACATTTATCGGCATTGAACCCCATTTGCCATTTTTTGGCCCAACTCCCCAATTTATCTAAATCCTCCTGTAGCTGTGCCCTATCCTCATCTGTATTAACTACTTTACAAAGTTTAGTATCATCTGCAAATATTGCTATTTTACTATGCAACCCTTCCACTAGATCATTAATAAATATATTAAATAATATAGGGCCCAAGACAGACCCTTGAGGCCCCCCGCTAGTAACCCTGACACCTCCTGAGCTTACTCCATTGATAACCACCCTCTGCTTTCTATCACTCAGCCAGCTATTTACCCACTTGCACACATTATCCCCCAGACCAAGCATTCTCATTTTATCGACCAACCTTTTGTGTGGCACGGTATCAAACGCTTTGGAGAAGTCAAGGTCTACAACATCCACTGACTCTCCCCGGTCCAGCTGTGAGCTCACCTCCTCGTAGAAGGCGATCAGGAGCGATCCCTCATGAATCCATGTTGATATGGAGTTAGACAGTTCTTCTCATTAAGATATTCTACAATAGCATCTCTAAGAAATCCTTCAAACAATTTACCCACAACAGACGTTAAGCTGACTGCTCTCTAGTTCCCAGGGTCACTTTTAGACCCCTTTTTGAATATTGGTCCCACATTTGCTTGGCGCCAGTCTAGTGGGACAGTCCCTGTCCATAAAGAGTGCTTGAATCTAAGATACAGCGGCCTGTCTATCACATGACTTAATTCTTTTAGTACCCGGGGGTGTATGTCATCTGGGCCTGGTGACTTGTCTATTTTGATATTCTTTAGGCGTTTCTGAGCTTCCTCCTGGGTTAGGTGGGTGATATTTAGCGGAGGATTTACTTTATCACTCTGCATTTCCTGCGATAAATTGAGTAGGTTTGCTTTCCCCTCATCGCCCTCTAGGATTTTACCCAGGTTATTTTTCAATGGGCCAACGCCATCAGTTTGAATCCTTTTACTGTTTCTATAGTTAATGAACAGTTTGGGATTGGTTTTACTTTCCTTGGCAATTAGTCTCTCTGTCTCCTCTTTTGCTATTCTTCTTTGTTTCTTCCAGATTTAGTTTTTTTCCCTCTAAGATATTAGCGCTTCCTGTAGTGTGATCATCTCTTCTAACATCTCATGTTGAAACGATTCTATGTCACTGTGTCCTTCCATCATTGTAGACTTTATCTGATGGTGAAAGGTGTGATACTGTGTGAGGCATAGTGTGTTAGGTCTGTGTCTTTGATCAGGCCTCCACTCCCCTGGTGAGCTGAACAGCTGGCAATTTAGTCCCAAGCAGCTCCCACAATCCCTCTCACCTGATGCTATAGTCCTTCCTATAAATCTCGATGCATTGTAAGGGGTGCACGTGGTGTGGGGTGCATGCACGTGTCCTTATTCAGCAAAGTGTCCTATTCGACAAGTGTCTCTGACAGTCATTTCAATGGCAGTATGTAGTGTATATCATCTCTTCTAACAGCAGTATGTAGTGTAGATCATCTCTCTCCTCTCTTCTTCTTCACACAGGTATTTAATCCATCCATCCGTTTGTGTGCTGTCTGATAAGTGTGAACAGAGTCAGATTCTCTAGCAACATTTTTCCATGGTATTTAATTGTTTGGTCCTGCATCTTTTTGTCTTTTTGTTTCTATTTTCAAATGTTCAAAGCCTTCTCTTTCATTGGTTTATGGCCTCTGTGTTTATCTTACCTAGCATTGCCTGCTCTAGCCCAGTGCTAATTGGCTAATTACTCAGTATGACCAACTGGTGCTGGCCTCTAGGAGACATTTCATTTCATATATATTCAGCACTGGCTGCAAATAGCACGCGTGCGGGGTCACGCGTGCAATAGATTCTAAGTGCAATAATTACAAGTGCAGTTAGACCATGGCAGTTGGACAGGGCAGGAGACAGGGAAGGTGCATAAAACTTTCATCCAAACATGCTTCTCGGTCACTAATACTGCATTATGCATTAGTCTTATCAATCGGCTTTTTATTTGTTTTCACTGCTGCTTTCTCACATCTCGCCCGCCCTTCAAAACATTCTGTGCACTCTCTCTATATCAGCCCTTCCCTTCTCCCCTCTCCCATGTAGAACTCTGAGGCTCTACTGACATTCCTCACCCACTGCAAACCATCCACTACCTCCATACAGCACTCAAAACGTTCAGACAAATCATTGCACCACCTGATCTTTCTCTTCTTTCTCCTTTTACTAGTCGCAGGCGACATCTCCCCCAACCCTGGGCCCCCCTCCACTAGCGTACACCACTCTCCTCCAGCTGCATATAGAAACCCTGCTAATCTTATTAACGTTCAGTGCATGCCCTCTCCTATTGATTTCCATTGCGCTCTCTGCAACGCACGGTCTGTGTGGAACAAACTAACTTACATCCATGATTTTTTCCTCTCTAATTCTCTTAACCTTCTGGCTATCACAGAAACCTGGATTCAGCAGCTAGACACCACCGCTGCTGCTGCTCTCTCGTTTGGTGGGCTGAAATTTTCACAGACCGCCAGACATGGCAACAGACAGGGTGGAGGGGTTGGTCTGCTCCTTTCCTCACAATGTGCTTTCCAGGTCATCCCCCCGGTTCCCTCACTTAGGTTTCCTTCCTTTGAAGTCCACACCATCACACTCTTTAAACCCTTCTCCCTGTGAGTGGCAGTCGTGTATCGCCCTCCAGGCTCCCCCCGCCACTTCTTGGATCACTTTGCCACCTGGCTTCCTCACTTTCTATCCTGTGACATCCCCACCCTCATCATGGGCGACTTTAACATCCCCATCGATGACCCCCTCTCCCAATCGGCCTCTCATCTACTTTCTCAAACTTCTTCATTCCGTCTCTCACAGTTTACTAATTCTCCTACCCATGAAGACGGGAACACTCTGGACCTGGTTTTTGCCAGGCTCTGCTTGCTGGATGACTTGACCAACTCCCCTCTCCCGCTCTCGGACCACAACCTTCTTTCCTTCTCTGTTAAGAATTGTCTCTTCACCCGGGACACCCCCACTTACCACACTTAGAGGAATACACGTACCATTAATACCCAGCAGCTTATGGACAATCTCCACACATCTTTAGCCCCCATCTCCTCCTTCTCCTGTCCACACTTGGCATTGTCACACTACAACAATACACTGAAGTGCGCCCTAGATGAAGCAGCTCCTTCTACTCGCAGAAAGATCCCACACAGACAACGGCAGCCCTGGCACACGATGCAAACACGTTTTCTCCAGCGTTGCTCAAGGTGTGCTGAGCGTCAGTGAAGAAAATCTCTTTTAGAAGAGGACTTCATCCACTATCAATTCATGCTCAAAACCTAGAACTCTGCCCTTCATCTGGCCAAACAATCCGATTTCACCACCCTCATCACTTCAATGTCCAACAACCCAAAACGACTTTTCCAAACCGTAAAACTCCCTCCTGAAACCTAAAGCACAGGCCCTCACCACCAACCTCAGCAGTGAGGATCTGGCCACTTATTTCTTGGAAAAAATCAACCACATCCATCAGGACATCTCAGCCCAATCTCCTCAGTGCCTGGATCCCCTTCCCTACCGCACTTCAAGCTCACTAGCCATCTTTGAGCCTGTCACACAAGAAGAGGTTACCCAGCTCCTCGCTTCTTCTCGGCCTACAACCTGCAACAGTGACCCCATTCCTTCACATCTCCTGCAGTCCCTCTCACCGGTGGTCACCACTCACCTGACTAAAAGATTGAACCTCTCTCTTTCTTCAGGTATCTTTCCCTCCTCATTTAAACATGCCATCATAACCCTTTGACTTAAAAAGCCATCCCTGGACCAGAACTGCACTGCTAACTACAGACCGCTCTCTAATCTTCCTTTCATCTCTAAACTCCTGGAACGCTTGCTTCACTCCCGTCTAATCCGCTATCTCTCAGATAACTCTCTCCTCGACCCTTTACAATCTGGTTTCCGCTCCTCACACTCTACTGAAACTGCCCTCACTAAAGTCTCGAATGATCTACTAACAGCCAAATCCAAAGGTCACTGCTCCCTGCTGATCTCCTGGATCTCTCTGCAGCATTCGACACTGTGGATCACCAGCTCCTCCTCACTATGCTCCTCTCTATTGGCCTCAAGGAAACCGTTCTCTCCTGGTTCTCCTCCTACCTCTCTGACCGCTCCTTCACTGTGTCTTTTGCCGGCTCTTCTTCCCCTCCTCATCCCCTTACTATCGGGGATCCTCAGGGCTCAGTCCTAGGCCCCCTCCTCTTCTCTCTATACACTACCCCTTATTGGACAAACTATCAGCAGATTTGGCTTCCAGTATCATCTCGATGCTGACGACACCCAACTATACACTTCTTCCCCTGACATCACCCCTACCCTAATACAAAACACCAAGGATTGTTTATCTGCTGGGTCTAGCATCATGTCCCCGCTTAATTGTAAAGTGCTGTGGAATATGTTGGCGCTATAGAAATAAAAATTAGTATTATTATTATAACAGCTGTATGTAGTGTATATCATCTCTTCTTACAGCAGTATGTAGTGTATATCATCTCTTCTTACAGCAGTATGTAGTATATATCATCTCTTCTTACAGCTGTATGTAGTGTAGATCATCTCTTCTTACAGCAGTATGTAGTGTATATCATCTCTTCTTACAGCAGTATGTAGTATATATCATCTCTTCTTACAGCTGTATGTAGTGTAGATCATCTCTTCTTACAGCAGTATGTAGTGTAGATCATCTCTTCTTACAGCAGTATGTAGTGTAGATCATCTCTTCTTACAGCAGTATGTAGTATATATCATCTCTTCTTACAGCTGTATGTAGTGTAGATCATCTCTTCTTACAGCAGTATGTAGTGTATATCATCTCTTCTTACAGCAGTATGTAGTATATATCATCTCTTCTTACAGCTGTATGTAGTGTAGATCATCTCTTCTTACAGCAGTATGTAGTGTAGATCATCTCTTCTTACAGCAGTATGTAGTGTAGATCATCTCTTCTTACAGCAGTATGTAGTATATATCATCTCTTCTTACAGCTGTATGTAGTGTAGATCATCTCTTCTTACAGCAGTATGTAGTGTATATCATCTCTTCTTACAGCAGTATGTAGTGTATATCATCTCTTCTTACAGCTGTATGTAGTGTAGATCATCTCTTCTTACAGCTGTATGTAGTGTATATCATCTCTTCTTACAGCTGTATGTAGTGTAGATCATCTCTTCTTACAGCAGTATGTAGTGTAGATCATCTCTTCTTACAGCAGTATGTAGTGTAGATCATCTCTTCTTACAGCAGTATGTAGTATATATCATCTCTTCTTACAGCTGTATGTAGTGTAGATCATCTCTTCTTACAGCAGTATGTAGTGTATATCATCTCTTCTTACAGCAGTATGTAGTATATATCATCTCTTCTTACAGCTGTATGTAGTGTAGATCATCTCTTCTTACAGCAGTATGTAGTGTATATCATCTCTTCTTACAGCTGTATGTAGTGTAGATCATCTCTTCTTACAGCAGTATGTAGTGTATATCATCTCTTCTTACAGCAGTATGTAGTGTAGATCATCTCTTTTACCAGCAGTATGTAGTGTAGATCATCTCTTCTAACAGCAGTATGTAGTGTATATCATCTCTTCTTACAGCTGTATGTAGTGTATATCATCTCTTCTTACAGCAGTATGTAGTGTAGATCATCTCTTCTTACAGCTGTATGTAGTATATATCATCTCTTCTTACAGCAGTATGTAGTGTAGATCATCTCTTCTTACAGCTGTATGTAGTGTAGATCATCTCTTCTTACAGCAGTATGTAGTGTAGATCATCTCTTCTTACAGCAGTATGTAGTGTAGATCATCTCTTTTACCAGCAGTATGTAGTGTATATCATCTCTTCTTACAGCTGTATGTAGTGTAGATCATCTCTTCTTACAGCAGTATGTAGTATATATCATCTCTTCTTACAGCAGTATGTAGTATATATCATCTCTTCTTACAGCTGTATGTAGTGTAGATCATCTCTTCTTACAGCTGTATGTAGTGTAGATCATCTCTTCTTACAGCAGTATGTAGTGTAGATCATCTCTTCTTACAGCAGTATGTAGTATATATCATCTCTTTTACCAGCAGTATGTAGTGTAGATCATCTCTTCTTACAGCTGTATGTAGTGTATATCATCTCTTCTTACAGCTGTATGTAGTGTATATCATCTCTTCTTACAGCTGTATGTAGTGTATATCATCTCTTCTTACAGCAGTATGTAGTGTAGATCATCTCTTCTTACAGCTGTATGTAGTATATATCATCTCTTCTAACAGCTGTATGTAGTGTATATCATCTCTTCTTACAGCAGTATGTAGTGTAGATCATCTCTTCTTACAGCTGTATGTAGTATATATCATCTCTTCTAACAGCTGTATGTAGTGTAGATCATCTCTTCTTACAGCTGTATGTAGTGTAGATCATCTCTTCTTACAGCAGTATGTAGTATATATCATCTCTTCTTACAGCAGTATGTAGTATATATCATCTCTTCTTACAGCTGTATGTAGTGTAGATCATCTCTTCTTACAGCTGTATGTAGTGTAGATCATCTCTTCTTACAGCAGTATGTAGTGTAGATCATCTCTTCTTACAGCAGTATGTAGTATATATCATCTCTTTTACCAGCAGTATGTAGTGTAGATCATCTCTTCTTACAGCAGTATGTAGTGTATATCATCTCTTCTTACAGCAGTATGTAGTGTATATCATCTCTTCTTACAGCTGTATGTAGTGTAGATCATCTCTTCTTACAGCAGTATGTAGTGTAGATCATCTCTTCTTACAGCAGTATGTAGTATATATCATCTCTTTTACCAGCAGTATGTAGTGTATATCATCTCTTCTTACAGCTGTATGTAGTGTATATCATCTCTTTTACCAGCAGTATGTAGTGTATATCATCTCTTCTTACAGCTGTATGTAGTGTATATCATCTCTTTTACCAGCAGTATGTAGTGTATATCATCTCTTCTTACAGCTGTATGTAGTGTATATCATCTCTTTTACCAGCAGTATGTAGTGTATATCATCTCTTCTTACAGCAGTATGTAGTGTATATCATCTCTTTTACCAGCAGTATGTAGTGTATATCATCTCTTCTTACAGCTGTATGTAGTGTATATCATCTCTTTTACCAGCAGTATGTAGTGTATATCATCTCTTCTTACAGCAGTATGTAGTGTATATCATCTCTTCTTACAGCTGTATGTAGTGTATATCATCTCTTCTAACAGCAGTATGTAGTGTAGATCATCTCTTCTTACAGCAGTATGTAGTATATATCATCTCTTTTACCAGCAGTATGTAGTATATATCATCTCTTCTAACAGCAGTATGTAGTGTAGATCATCTCTTCTTACAGCAGTATGTAGTGTAGATCATCTCTTCTTACAGCAGTATGTAGTATATATCATCTCTTTTACCAGCAGTATGTAGTGTAGATCATCTCTTTTACCAGCAGTATGTAGTGTAGATCATCTCTTCTTACAGCTGTATGTAGTGTAGATCATCTCTTCTTACAGCAGTATGTAGTATATATCATCTCTTTTACCAGCAGTATGTAGTGTATATCATCTCTTTTACCAGCAGTATGTAGTGTAGATCATCTCTTCTACCAGCAGTATGTACATAGTTACATAGTTCCATAGTTGATAAGGCCGAAAAAAGCCAAGCGTCCATCCAGTTCAGCCTATTTGTTGTGCACTGCAGCTATTCCGCTATTCCTATACCATGCGGGATAGGCCAATTGACATCACTGATGAAAAATTCACTTCCCGACACCAATCTGGCAGTCAGATTAAATCCCTGGATTAATTAACTATCACTAAGCATAAGATGTAATTTTCTTGTTCTCCAGAAAGGCGTCCAGGCCTCTCTTGAACTCATTAAGTGAGTTGGACATCACCACTTCCTCTCCCAGAGAGTTCCAGAGTCTCACGGCTCTGACCGTAAAGAATCCCCTTCTATGCTGGTGCAGGAACCTCCTTTCCTCCAGACGCATAGTGTGCCCCCTCGTCTTTGTCACCATCCTTGGTCTAAACAGGTCATGGGAGAGATCTCTGTACTGCCCCCTGATGTATTTCTACATGTTTATGAGGTCTCCCCTAAGCCTTCTCTTTTCCAATGTAACTAGGCCTAATTTTGACAACCTCTCTGGGTATTCTAGTCCCTCCATTCCCTTTCTTACCTTAGTCGCCCTCCTTTGTACCCTCTCTAGCTCCAATATGTGTTTCCTGAGCACCGGAGGCCAGAACTGTGCCCAATATTGTAAGTGCGGCCTTACCAGCGCTTTATACAGAGGAAGAACAATGTTCTCATCATATGCCCCTATTCCTCTTCTGATGCATGCCATGACTCTATTTGCCTTGGCAGCTGCTGCCTGACACTGGGCACTCCAATTGAATTTGCTGTTAACCAAGACGCCCAGGTCCTTCTCCATGTCCGATTTCCCCAACGGTTTCCCATTTAATATGTATGGGTGACTGCTGTTTTTCTTTCCCATGTGCATGACCTTACATTTATCGGCATTGAACCCCATTTGCCATTTTTTGGCCCAACTCCCCAATTTATCTAAATCCTCCTGTAGCTGTGCCCTATCCTCATCTGTATTAACTACTTTACAAAGTTTAGTATCATCTGCAAATATTGCTATTTTACTATGCAACCCTTCCACTAGATCATTAATAAATATATTAAATAATATAGGGCCCAAGACAGACCCTTGAGGCCCCCCGCTAGTAACCCTGACACCTCCTGAGCTTACTCCATTGATAACCACCCTCTGCTTTCTATCACTCAGCCAGCTATTTACCCACTTGCACACATTATCCCCCAGACCAAGCATTCTCATTTTATCGACCAACCTTTTGTGTGGCACGGTATCAAACGCTTTGGAGAAGTCAAGGTCTACAACATCCACTGACTCTCCCCGGTCCAGCTGTGAGCTCACCTCCTCGTAGAAGGCGATCAGGAGCGATCCCTCATGAATCCATGTTGATATGGAGTTAGACAGTTCTTCTCATTAAGATATTCTACAATAGCATCTCTAAGAAATCCTTCAAACAATTTACCCACAACAGACGTTAAGCTGACTGCTCTCTAGTTCCCAGGGTCACTTTTAGACCCCTTTTTGAATATTGGTCCCACATTTGCTTGGCGCCAGTCTAGTGGGACAGTCCCTGTCCATAAAGAGTGCTTGAATCTAAGATACAGCGGCCTGTCTATCACATGACTTAATTCTTTTAGTACCCGGGGGTGTATGTCATCTGGGCCTGGTGACTTGTCTATTTTGATATTCTTTAGGCGTTTCTGAGCTTCCTCCTGGGTTAGGTGGGTGATATTTAGCGGAGGATTTACTTTATCACTCTGCATTTCCTGCGATAAATTGAGTAGGTTTGCTTTCCCCTCATCGCCCTCTAGGATTTTACCCAGGTTATTTTTCAATGGGCCAACGCCATCAGTTTGAATCCTTTTACTGTTTCTATAGTTAATGAACAGTTTGGGATTGGTTTTACTTTCCTTGGCAATTAGTCTCTCTGTCTCCTCTTTTGCTATTCTTCTTTGTTTCTTCCAGATTTAGTTTTTTTCCCTCTAAGATATTAGCGCTTCCTGTAGTGTGATCATCTCTTCTAACATCTCATGTTGAAACGATTCTATGTCACTGTGTCCTTCCATCATTGTAGACTTTATCTGATGGTGAAAGGTGTGATACTGTGTGAGGCATAGTGTGTTAGGTCTGTGTCTTTGATCAGGCCTCCACTCCCCTGGTGAGCTGAACAGCTGGCAATTTAGTCCCAAGCAGCTCCCACAATCCCTCTCACCTGATGCTATAGTCCTTCCTATAAATCTCGATGCATTGTAAGGGGTGCACGTGGTGTGGGGTGCATGCACGTGTCCTTATTCAGCAAAGTGTCCTATTCGACAAGTGTCTCTGACAGTCATTTCAATGGCAGTATGTAGTGTATATCATCTCTTCTAACAGCAGTATGTAGTGTAGATCATCTCTCTCCTCTCTTCTTCTTCACACAGGTATTTAATCCATCCATCCGTTTGTGTGCTGTCTGATAAGTGTGAACAGAGTCAGATTCTCTAGCAACATTTTTCCATGGTATTTAATTGTTTGGTCCTGCATCTTTTTGTCTTTTTGTTTCTATTTTCAAATGTTCAAAGCCTTCTCTTTCATTGGTTTATGGCCTCTGTGTTTATCTTACCTAGCATTGCCTGCTCTAGCCCAGTGCTAATTGGCTAATTACTCAGTATGACCAACTGGTGCTGGCCTCTAGGAGACATTTCATTTCATATATATTCAGCACTGGCTGCAAATAGCACGCGTGCGGGGTCACGCGTGCAATAGATTCTAAGTGCAATAATTACAAGTGCAGTTAGACCATGGCAGTTGGACAGGGCAGGAGACAGGGAAGGTGCATAAAACTTTCATCCAAACATGCTTCTCGGTCACTAATACTGCATTATGCATTAGTCTTATCAATCGGCTTTTTATTTGTTTTCACTGCTGCTTTCTCACATCTCGCCCGCCCTTCAAAACATTCTGTGCACTCTCTCTATATCAGCCCTTCCCTTCTCCCCTCTCCCATGTAGAACTCTGAGGCTCTACTGACATTCCTCACCCACTGCAAACCATCCACTACCTCCATACAGCACTCAAAACGTTCAGACAAATCATTGCACCACCTGATCTTTCTCTTCTTTCTCCTTTTACTAGTCGCAGGCGACATCTCCCCCAACCCTGGGCCCCCCTCCACTAGCGTACACCACTCTCCTCCAGCTGCATATAGAAACCCTGCTAATCTTATTAACGTTCAGTGCATGCCCTCTCCTATTGATTTCCATTGCGCTCTCTGCAACGCACGGTCTGTGTGGAACAAACTAACTTACATCCATGATTTTTTCCTCTCTAATTCTCTTAACCTTCTGGCTATCACAGAAACCTGGATTCAGCAGCTAGACACCACCGCTGCTGCTGCTCTCTCGTTTGGTGGGCTGAAATTTTCACAGACCGCCAGACATGGCAACAGACAGGGTGGAGGGGTTGGTCTGCTCCTTTCCTCACAATGTGCTTTCCAGGTCATCCCCCCGGTTCCCTCACTTAGGTTTCCTTCCTTTGAAGTCCACACCATCACACTCTTTAAACCCTTCTCCCTGTGAGTGGCAGTCGTGTATCGCCCTCCAGGCTCCCCCCGCCACTTCTTGGATCACTTTGCCACCTGGCTTCCTCACTTTCTATCCTGTGACATCCCCACCCTCATCATGGGCGACTTTAACATCCCCATCGATGACCCCCTCTCCCAATCGGCCTCTCATCTACTTTCTCAAACTTCTTCATTCCGTCTCTCACAGTTTACTAATTCTCCTACCCATGAAGACGGGAACACTCTGGACCTGGTTTTTGCCAGGCTCTGCTTGCTGGATGACTTGACCAACTCCCCTCTCCCGCTCTCGGACCACAACCTTCTTTCCTTCTCTGTTAAGAATTGTCTCTTCACCCGGGACACCCCCACTTACCACACTTAGAGGAATACACGTACCATTAATACCCAGCAGCTTATGGACAATCTCCACACATCTTTAGCCCCCATCTCCTCCTTCTCCTGTCCACACTTGGCATTGTCACACTACAACAATACACTGAAGTGCGCCCTAGATGAAGCAGCTCCTTCTACTCGCAGAAAGATCCCACACAGACAACGGCAGCCCTGGCACACGATGCAAACACGTTTTCTCCAGCGTTGCTCAAGGTGTGCTGAGCGTCAGTGAAGAAAATCTCTTTTAGAAGAGGACTTCATCCACTATCAATTCATGCTCAAAACCTAGAACTCTGCCCTTCATCTGGCCAAACAATCCGATTTCACCACCCTCATCACTTCAATGTCCAACAACCCAAAACGACTTTTCCAAACCGTAAAACTCCCTCCTGAAACCTAAAGCACAGGCCCTCACCACCAACCTCAGCAGTGAGGATCTGGCCACTTATTTCTTGGAAAAAATCAACCACATCCATCAGGACATCTCAGCCCAATCTCCTCAGTGCCTGGATCCCCTTCCCTACCGCACTTCAAGCTCACTAGCCATCTTTGAGCCTGTCACACAAGAAGAGGTTACCCAGCTCCTCGCTTCTTCTCGGCCTACAACCTGCAACAGTGACCCCATTCCTTCACATCTCCTGCAGTCCCTCTCACCGGTGGTCACCACTCACCTGACTAAAAGATTGAACCTCTCTCTTTCTTCAGGTATCTTTCCCTCCTCATTTAAACATGCCATCATAACCCTTTGACTTAAAAAGCCATCCCTGGACCAGAACTGCACTGCTAACTACAGACCGCTCTCTAATCTTCCTTTCATCTCTAAACTCCTGGAACGCTTGCTTCACTCCCGTCTAATCCGCTATCTCTCAGATAACTCTCTCCTCGACCCTTTACAATCTGGTTTCCGCTCCTCACACTCTACTGAAACTGCCCTCACTAAAGTCTCGAATGATCTACTAACAGCCAAATCCAAAGGTCACTGCTCCCTGCTGATCTCCTGGATCTCTCTGCAGCATTCGACACTGTGGATCACCAGCTCCTCCTCACTATGCTCCTCTCTATTGGCCTCAAGGAAACCGTTCTCTCCTGGTTCTCCTCCTACCTCTCTGACCGCTCCTTCACTGTGTCTTTTGCCGGCTCTTCTTCCCCTCCTCATCCCCTTACTATCGGGGATCCTCAGGGCTCAGTCCTAGGCCCCCTCCTCTTCTCTCTATACACTACCCCTTATTGGACAAACTATCAGCAGATTTGGCTTCCAGTATCATCTCGATGCTGACGACACCCAACTATACACTTCTTCCCCTGACATCACCCCTACCCTAATACAAAACACCAAGGATTGTTTATCTGCTGGGTCTAGCATCATGTCCCCGCTTAATTGTAAAGTGCTGTGGAATATGTTGGCGCTATAGAAATAAAAATTAGTATTATTATTATAACAGCTGTATGTAGTGTATATCATCTCTTCTTACAGCAGTATGTAGTGTATATCATCTCTTCTTACAGCAGTATGTAGTATATATCATCTCTTCTTACAGCTGTATGTAGTGTAGATCATCTCTTCTTACAGCAGTATGTAGTGTATATCATCTCTTCTTACAGCAGTATGTAGTATATATCATCTCTTCTTACAGCTGTATGTAGTGTAGATCATCTCTTCTTACAGCAGTATGTAGTGTAGATCATCTCTTCTTACAGCAGTATGTAGTGTAGATCATCTCTTCTTACAGCAGTATGTAGTATATATCATCTCTTCTTACAGCTGTATGTAGTGTAGATCATCTCTTCTTACAGCTGTATGTAGTGTATATCATCTCTTCTTACAGCAGTATGTAGTATATATCATCTCTTCTTACAGCTGTATGTAGTGTAGATCATCTCTTCTTACAGCAGTATGTAGTGTATATCATCTCTTCTTACAGCTGTATGTAGTATATATCATCTCTTCTTACAGCAGTATGTAGTGTAGATCATCTCTTCTTACAGCTGTATGTAGTATATATCATCTCTTCTTACAGCTGTATGTAGTGTAGATCATCTCTTCTTACAGCAGTATGTAGTGTAGATCATCTCTTCTTACAGCTGTATGTAGTGTAGATCATCTCTTCTTACAGCTGTATGTAGTGTAGATCATCTCTTCTAACAGCTGTATGTAGTGTATATCATCTCTTCTTACAGCAGTATGTAGTGTAGATCATCTCTTCTTACAGCTGTATGTAGTGTAGATCATCTCTTTTACCAGCAGTATGTAGTGTAGATCATCTCTTCTTACAGCTGTATGTAGTGTATATCATCTCTTCTTTCAGCTGTATGTAGTGTAGATCATCTCTTCTTACAGCTGTATGTAGTGTATATCATCTCTTCTTACAGCTGTATGTAGTGTAGATCATCTCTTCTTACAGCTGTATGTAGTATATATCATCTCTTCTTACAGCTGTATGTAGTGTAGATCATCTCTTCTTACAGCTGTATGTAGTGTATATCATCTCTTCTTACAGCTGTATGTAGTGTATATCATCTCTTCTTACAGCTGTATGTAGTGTATATCATCTCTTTTACCAGCAGTATGTAGTATATATCATCTCTTCTTACAGCTGTATGTAGTGTAGATCATCTCTTCTTACACCAGTATGTAGTGTAGATCATCTCTTCTTACAGCTGTATGTAGTATATATCATCTCTTACACCAGTATGTAGTGTAGATCATCTCTTCTTACAGCAGTATGTAGTGTAGATCATCTCTTCTTACAGCAGTATGTAGTGTATATCATCTCTTCTTACAGCAGTATGTAGTGTAGATCATCTCTTCTTACAGCTGTATGTAGTGTAGATCATCTCTTTTACCAGCAGTATGTAGTGTATATCATCTCTTCTTACAGCTGTATGTAGTATATATCATCTCTTCTTTCAGCTGTATGTAGTGTAGATCATCTCTTCTTACAGCTGTATGTAGTGTAGATCATCTCTTCTTACAGCTGTATGTAGTGTAGATCATCTCTTCTTACAGCTGTATGTAGTATATATCATCTCTTCTTACAGCTGTATGTAGTATATATCATCTCTTCTTACAGCTGTATGTAGTATATATCATCTCTTCTTACAGCAGTATGTAGTATATATCATCTCTTTTACCAGCAGTATGTAGTGTATATCATCTCTTCTTACAGCTGTATGTAGTGTATATCATCTCTTTTACCAGCAGTATGTAGTATATATCATCTCTTCTTACAGCTGTATGTAGTGTAGATCATCTCTTCTTACACCAGTATGTAGTGTAGATCATCTCTTCTTACAGCTGTATGTAGTATATATCATCTCTTACACCAGTATGTAGTGTAGATCATCTCTTCTTACAGCTGTATGTAGTATATATCATCTCTTACACCAGTATGTAGTGTAGATCATCTCTTCTTACAGCAGTATGTAGTATATATCATCTCTTTTACCAGCAGTATGTAGTGTATATCATCTCTTCTTACAGCTGTATGTAGTGTATATCATCTCTTTTACCAGCAGTATGTAGTATATATCATCTCTTCTTACAGCTGTATGTAGTGTAGATCATCTCTTCTTACACCAGTATGTAGTGTAGATCATCTCTTCTTACAGCTGTATGTAGTATATATCATCTCTTACACCAGTATGTAGTGTAGATCATCTCTTCTTACAGCTGTATGTAGTATATATCATCTCTTCTTACAGCTGTATGTAGTATATATCATCTCTTCTTACAGCAGTATGTAGTGTAGATCATCTCTTCTTACAGCTGTATGTAGTGTAGATCATCTCTTCTTACAGCTGTATGTAGTGTAGATCATCTCTTCTAACAGCTGTATGTAGTGTAGATCATCTCTTCTTACAGCAGTATGTAGTGTAGATCATCTCTTCTTACAGCAGTATGTAGTGTATATCATCTCTTCTTACAGCAGTATGTAGTGTAGATCATCTCTTCTTACAGCTGTATGTAGTGTAGATCATCTCTTTTACCAGCAGTATGTAGTGTATATCATCTCTTCTTACAGCTGTATGTAGTATATATCATCTCTTCTTTCAGCTGTATGTAGTGTAGATCATCTCTTCTTACAGCTGTATGTAGTGTAGATCATCTCTTCTTACAGCTGTATGTAGTGTAGATCATCTCTTCTTACAGCTGTATGTAGTATATATCATCTCTTCTTACAGCTGTATGTAGTATATATCATCTCTTCTTACAGCTGTATGTAGTGTATATCATCTCTTCTTACAGCTGTATGTAGTGTATATCATCTCTTCTTACAGCTGTATGTAGTGTAGATCATCTCTTCTTACAGCTGTATGTAGTATATATCATCTCTTCTTACAGCTGTATGTAGTATATATCATCTCTTCTTACAGCTGTATGTAGTGTATATCATCTCTTCTTACAGCTGTATGTAGTATATATCATCTCTTCTTACAGCAGTATGTAGTGTAGATCATCTCTTCTTACAGCAGTATGTAGTGTATATCATCTCTTCTTACAGCTGTATGTAGTATATATCATCTCTTCTTACAGCAGTATGTAGTGTATATCATCTCTTCTTACACCAGTATGTAGTGTATATCATCTCTTCTTACAGCAGTATGTAGTGTATATCATCTCTTCTTACACCAGTATGTAGTGTATATCATCTCTTCTTACAGCTGTATGTAGTATATATCATCTCTTCTTTCAGCTGTATGTAGTGTAGATCATCTCTTCTTACAGCTGTATGTAGTATATATCATCTCTTCTTACAGCTGTATGTAGTGTAGATCATCTCTTCTTACAGCAGTATGTAGTATATATCATCTCTTTTACCAGCAGTATGTAGTGTAGATCATCTCTTCTTACAGCAGTATGTAGTATATATCATCTCTTTTACCAGCAGTATGTAGTGTATATCATCTCTTTTACCAGCAGTATGTAGTATATATCATCTCTTCTTACACCAGTATGTAGTGTATATCATCTCTTCTTACAGCTGTATGTAGTGTAGATCATCTCTTCTTACAGCTGTATGTAGTATATATCATCTCTTACACCAGTATGTAGTGTAGATCATCTCTTCTTACAGCAGTATGTAGTATATATCATCTCTTTTACCAGCAGTATGTAGTGTATATCATCTCTTCTTACAGCTGTATGTAGTGTAGATCATCTCTTCTTACAGCAGTATGTAGTATATATCATCTCTTTTACCAGCAGTATGTAGTATATATCATCTCTTCTTACAGCTGTATGTAGTGTAGATCATCTCTTCTTACACCAGTATGTAGTGTAGATCATCTCTTCTTACAGCTGTATGTAGTATATATCATCTCTTACACCAGTATGTAGTGTAGATCATCTCTTCTTACAGCTGTATGTAGTATATATCATCTCTTCTTACAGCAGTATGTAGTGTATATCATCTCTTCTTACACCAGTATGTAGTGTATATCATCTCTTCTTACAGCTGTATGTAGTGTATATCATCTCTTCTTACAGCTGTATGTAGTGTAGATCATCTCTTCTTACAGCTGTATGTAGTATATATCATCTCTTCTTACAGCTGTATGTAGTGTATATCATCTCTTCTTACAGCTGTATGTAGTATATATCATCTCTTCTTACAGCAGTATGTAGTGTAGATCATCTCTTCTTACAGCAGTATGTAGTGTATATCATCTCTTCTTACAGCTGTATGTAGTGTATATCATCTCTTCTTACAGCAGTATGTAGTGTAGATCATCTCTTCTTACAGCAGTATGTAGTGTAGATCATCTCTTCTTACAGCAGTATGTAGTGTATATCATCTCTTCTTACAGCTGTATGTAGTGTAGATCATCTCTTCTTACAGCAGTATGTAGTGTATATCATCTCTTCTTACAGCTGTATGTAGTGTATATCATCTCTTCTTACAGCTGTATGTAGTGTAGATCATCTCTTCTTACAGCAGTATGTAGTGTATATCATCTCTTCTTACAGCAGTATGTAGTGTAGATCATCTCTTCTTACAGCTGTATGTAGTGTAGATCATCTCTTCTTACAGCAGTATGTAGTGTATATCATCTCTTCTTACAGCTGTATGTAGTATATATCATCTCTTCTTACAGCAGTATGTAGTGTAGATCATCTCTTCTTACAGCAGTATGTAGTGTATATCATCTCTTCTTACAGCTGTATGTAGTGTATATCATCTCTTCTTACAGCTGTATGTAGTGTAGATCATCTCTTCTTACAGCAGTATGTAGTGTATATCATCTCTTCTTACAGCAGTATGTAGTGTAGATCATCTCTTCTTACAGCTGTATGTAGTGTAGATCATCTCTTCTTACAGCAGTATGTAGTATATATCATCTCTTTTACCAGCAGTATGTAGTGTATATCATCTCTTTTACCAGCAGTATGTAGTGTAGATCATCTCTTCTACCAGCAGTATGTACATAGTTACATAGTTCCATAGTTGATAAGGCCGAAAAAAGCCAAGCGTCCATCCAGTTCAGCCTATTTGTTGTGCACTGCAGCTATTCCGCTATTCCTATACCATGCGGGATAGGCCAATTGACATCACTGATGAAAAATTCACTTCCCGACACCAATCTGGCAGTCAGATTAAATCCCTGGATTAATTAACTATCACTAAGCATAAGATGTAATTTTCTTGTTCTCCAGAAAGGCGTCCAGGCCTCTCTTGAACTCATTAAGTGAGTTGGACATCACCACTTCCTCTCCCAGAGAGTTCCAGAGTCTCACGGCTCTGACCGTAAAGAATCCCCTTCTATGCTGGTGCAGGAACCTCCTTTCCTCCAGACGCATAGTGTGCCCCCTCGTCTTTGTCACCATCCTTGGTCTAAACAGGTCATGGGAGAGATCTCTGTACTGCCCCCTGATGTATTTCTACATGTTTATGAGGTCTCCCCTAAGCCTTCTCTTTTCCAATGTAACTAGGCCTAATTTTGACAACCTCTCTGGGTATTCTAGTCCCTCCATTCCCTTTCTTACCTTAGTCGCCCTCCTTTGTACCCTCTCTAGCTCCAATATGTGTTTCCTGAGCACCGGAGGCCAGAACTGTGCCCAATATTGTAAGTGCGGCCTTACCAGCGCTTTATACAGAGGAAGAACAATGTTCTCATCATATGCCCCTATTCCTCTTCTGATGCATGCCATGACTCTATTTGCCTTGGCAGCTGCTGCCTGACACTGGGCACTCCAATTGAATTTGCTGTTAACCAAGACGCCCAGGTCCTTCTCCATGTCCGATTTCCCCAACGGTTTCCCATTTAATATGTATGGGTGACTGCTGTTTTTCTTTCCCATGTGCATGACCTTACATTTATCGGCATTGAACCCCATTTGCCATTTTTTGGCCCAACTCCCCAATTTATCTAAATCCTCCTGTAGCTGTGCCCTATCCTCATCTGTATTAACTACTTTACAAAGTTTAGTATCATCTGCAAATATTGCTATTTTACTATGCAACCCTTCCACTAGATCATTAATAAATATATTAAATAATATAGGGCCCAAGACAGACCCTTGAGGCCCCCCGCTAGTAACCCTGACACCTCCTGAGCTTACTCCATTGATAACCACCCTCTGCTTTCTATCACTCAGCCAGCTATTTACCCACTTGCACACATTATCCCCCAGACCAAGCATTCTCATTTTATCGACCAACCTTTTGTGTGGCACGGTATCAAACGCTTTGGAGAAGTCAAGGTCTACAACATCCACTGACTCTCCCCGGTCCAGCTGTGAGCTCACCTCCTCGTAGAAGGCGATCAGGAGCGATCCCTCATGAATCCATGTTGATATGGAGTTAGACAGTTCTTCTCATTAAGATATTCTACAATAGCATCTCTAAGAAATCCTTCAAACAATTTA
The DNA here is from genome assembly GCF_046119375.1 of Phyllobates terribilis. Taxonomy (NCBI): domain Eukaryota; kingdom Metazoa; phylum Chordata; class Amphibia; order Anura; family Dendrobatidae; genus Phyllobates; species Phyllobates terribilis. The sequence goes on along the minus strand of NW_027362785.1, from coordinate 18,567,631 downwards.
CCCACAACAGACGTTAAGCTGACTGCTCTCTAGTTCCCAGGGTCACTTTTAGACCCCTTTTTGAATATTGGTCCCACATTTGCTTGGCGCCAGTCTAGTGGGACAGTCCCTGTCCATAAAGAGTGCTTGAATCTAAGATACAGCGGCCTGTCTATCACATGACTTAATTCTTTTAGTACCCGGGGGTGTATGTCATCTGGGCCTGGTGACTTGTCTATTTTGATATTCTTTAGGCGTTTCTGAGCTTCCTCCTGGGTTAGGTGGGTGATATTTAGCGGAGGATTTACTTTATCACTCTGCATTTCCTGCGATAAATTGAGTAGGTTTGCTTTCCCCTCATCGCCCTCTAGGATTTTACCCAGGTTATTTTTCAATGGGCCAACGCCATCAGTTTGAATCCTTTTACTGTTTCTATAGTTAATGAACAGTTTGGGATTGGTTTTACTTTCCTTGGCAATTAGTCTCTCTGTCTCCTCTTTTGCTATTCTTCTTTGTTTCTTCCAGATTTAGTTTTTTTCCCTCTAAGATATTAGCGCTTCCTGTAGTGTGATCATCTCTTCTAACATCTCATGTTGAAACGATTCTATGTCACTGTGTCCTTCCATCATTGTAGACTTTATCTGATGGTGAAAGGTGTGATACTGTGTGAGGCATAGTGTGTTAGGTCTGTGTCTTTGATCAGGCCTCCACTCCCCTGGTGAGCTGAACAGCTGGCAATTTAGTCCCAAGCAGCTCCCACAATCCCTCTCACCTGATGCTATAGTCCTTCCTATAAATCTCGATGCATTGTAAGGGGTGCACGTGGTGTGGGGTGCATGCACGTGTCCTTATTCAGCAAAGTGTCCTATTCGACAAGTGTCTCTGACAGTCATTTCAATGGCAGTATGTAGTGTATATCATCTCTTCTAACAGCAGTATGTAGTGTAGATCATCTCTCTCCTCTCTTCTTCTTCACACAGGTATTTAATCCATCCATCCGTTTGTGTGCTGTCTGATAAGTGTGAACAGAGTCAGATTCTCTAGCAACATTTTTCCATGGTATTTAATTGTTTGGTCCTGCATCTTTTTGTCTTTTTGTTTCTATTTTCAAATGTTCAAAGCCTTCTCTTTCATTGGTTTATGGCCTCTGTGTTTATCTTACCTAGCATTGCCTGCTCTAGCCCAGTGCTAATTGGCTAATTACTCAGTATGACCAACTGGTGCTGGCCTCTAGGAGACATTTCATTTCATATATATTCAGCACTGGCTGCAAATAGCACGCGTGCGGGGTCACGCGTGCAATAGATTCTAAGTGCAATAATTACAAGTGCAGTTAGACCATGGCAGTTGGACAGGGCAGGAGACAGGGAAGGTGCATAAAACTTTCATCCAAACATGCTTCTCGGTCACTAATACTGCATTATGCATTAGTCTTATCAATCGGCTTTTTATTTGTTTTCACTGCTGCTTTCTCACATCTCGCCCGCCCTTCAAAACATTCTGTGCACTCTCTCTATATCAGCCCTTCCCTTCTCCCCTCTCCCATGTAGAACTCTGAGGCTCTACTGACATTCCTCACCCACTGCAAACCATCCACTACCTCCATACAGCACTCAAAACGTTCAGACAAATCATTGCACCACCTGATCTTTCTCTTCTTTCTCCTTTTACTAGTCGCAGGCGACATCTCCCCCAACCCTGGGCCCCCCTCCACTAGCGTACACCACTCTCCTCCAGCTGCATATAGAAACCCTGCTAATCTTATTAACGTTCAGTGCATGCCCTCTCCTATTGATTTCCATTGCGCTCTCTGCAACGCACGGTCTGTGTGGAACAAACTAACTTACATCCATGATTTTTTCCTCTCTAATTCTCTTAACCTTCTGGCTATCACAGAAACCTGGATTCAGCAGCTAGACACCACCGCTGCTGCTGCTCTCTCGTTTGGTGGGCTGAAATTTTCACAGACCGCCAGACATGGCAACAGACAGGGTGGAGGGGTTGGTCTGCTCCTTTCCTCACAATGTGCTTTCCAGGTCATCCCCCCGGTTCCCTCACTTAGGTTTCCTTCCTTTGAAGTCCACACCATCACACTCTTTAAACCCTTCTCCCTGTGAGTGGCAGTCGTGTATCGCCCTCCAGGCTCCCCCCGCCACTTCTTGGATCACTTTGCCACCTGGCTTCCTCACTTTCTATCCTGTGACATCCCCACCCTCATCATGGGCGACTTTAACATCCCCATCGATGACCCCCTCTCCCAATCGGCCTCTCATCTACTTTCTCAAACTTCTTCATTCCGTCTCTCACAGTTTACTAATTCTCCTACCCATGAAGACGGGAACACTCTGGACCTGGTTTTTGCCAGGCTCTGCTTGCTGGATGACTTGACCAACTCCCCTCTCCCGCTCTCGGACCACAACCTTCTTTCCTTCTCTGTTAAGAATTGTCTCTTCACCCGGGACACCCCCACTTACCACACTTAGAGGAATACACGTACCATTAATACCCAGCAGCTTATGGACAATCTCCACACATCTTTAGCCCCCATCTCCTCCTTCTCCTGTCCACACTTGGCATTGTCACACTACAACAATACACTGAAGTGCGCCCTAGATGAAGCAGCTCCTTCTACTCGCAGAAAGATCCCACACAGACAACGGCAGCCCTGGCACACGATGCAAACACGTTTTCTCCAGCGTTGCTCAAGGTGTGCTGAGCGTCAGTGAAGAAAATCTCTTTTAGAAGAGGACTTCATCCACTATCAATTCATGCTCAAAACCTAGAACTCTGCCCTTCATCTGGCCAAACAATCCGATTTCACCACCCTCATCACTTCAATGTCCAACAACCCAAAACGACTTTTCCAAACCGTAAAACTCCCTCCTGAAACCTAAAGCACAGGCCCTCACCACCAACCTCAGCAGTGAGGATCTGGCCACTTATTTCTTGGAAAAAATCAACCACATCCATCAGGACATCTCAGCCCAATCTCCTCAGTGCCTGGATCCCCTTCCCTACCGCACTTCAAGCTCACTAGCCATCTTTGAGCCTGTCACACAAGAAGAGGTTACCCAGCTCCTCGCTTCTTCTCGGCCTACAACCTGCAACAGTGACCCCATTCCTTCACATCTCCTGCAGTCCCTCTCACCGGTGGTCACCACTCACCTGACTAAAAGATTGAACCTCTCTCTTTCTTCAGGTATCTTTCCCTCCTCATTTAAACATGCCATCATAACCCTTTGACTTAAAAAGCCATCCCTGGACCAGAACTGCACTGCTAACTACAGACCGCTCTCTAATCTTCCTTTCATCTCTAAACTCCTGGAACGCTTGCTTCACTCCCGTCTAATCCGCTATCTCTCAGATAACTCTCTCCTCGACCCTTTACAATCTGGTTTCCGCTCCTCACACTCTACTGAAACTGCCCTCACTAAAGTCTCGAATGATCTACTAACAGCCAAATCCAAAGGTCACTGCTCCCTGCTGATCTCCTGGATCTCTCTGCAGCATTCGACACTGTGGATCACCAGCTCCTCCTCACTATGCTCCTCTCTATTGGCCTCAAGGAAACCGTTCTCTCCTGGTTCTCCTCCTACCTCTCTGACCGCTCCTTCACTGTGTCTTTTGCCGGCTCTTCTTCCCCTCCTCATCCCCTTACTATCGGGGATCCTCAGGGCTCAGTCCTAGGCCCCCTCCTCTTCTCTCTATACACTACCCCTTATTGGACAAACTATCAGCAGATTTGGCTTCCAGTATCATCTCGATGCTGACGACACCCAACTATACACTTCTTCCCCTGACATCACCCCTACCCTAATACAAAACACCAAGGATTGTTTATCTGCTGGGTCTAGCATCATGTCCCCGCTTAATTGTAAAGTGCTGTGGAATATGTTGGCGCTATAGAAATAAAAATTAGTATTATTATTATAACAGCTGTATGTAGTGTATATCATCTCTTCTTACAGCAGTATGTAGTGTATATCATCTCTTCTTACAGCAGTATGTAGTATATATCATCTCTTCTTACAGCTGTATGTAGTGTATATCATCTCTTCTTACAGCTGTATGTAGTGTACATCATCTCTTCTTACAGCAGTATGTAGTATATATCATCTCTTCTTACAGCTGTATGTAGTGTATATCATCTCTTCTTACAGCAGTATGTAGTGTATATCATCTCTTCTTACAGCAGTATGTAGTATATATCATCTCTTCTTACAGCTGTATGTAGTGTAGATCATCTCTTCTTACAGCAGTATGTAGTGTAGATCATCTCTTCTTACAGCAGTATGTAGTGTATATCATCTCTTTTACCAGCAGTATGTAGTGTAGATCATCTCTTCTTACAGCAGTATGTAGTGTAGATCATCTCTTCTTACAGCAGTATGTAGTGTAGATCATCTCTTTTACCAGCAGTATGTAGTGTAGATCATCTCTTCTTACAGCTGTATGTAGTATATATCATCTCTTCTTACAGCAGTATGTAGTGTAGATCATCTCTTCTTACAGCTGTATGTAGTGTAGATCATCTCTTCTTACAGCTGTATGTAGTGTAGATCATCTCTTCTTACAGCTGTATGTAGTATATATCATCTCTTCTTACAGCAGTATGTAGTATATATCATCTCTTCTTACAGCTGTATGTAGTGTAGATCATCTCTTCTTACAGCTGTATGTAGTGTAGATCATCTCTTCTTACAGCAGTATGTAGTATATATCATCTCTTCTTACAGCAGTATGTAGTATATATCATCTCTTCTTACAGCTGTATGTAGTGTAGATCATCTCTTCTTACAGCTGTATGTAGTGTATATCATCTCTTCTTACAGCAGTATGTAGTGTAGATCATCTCTTCTTACAGCAGTATGTAGTGTATATCATCTCTTCTTACAGCTGTATGTAGTGTAGATCATCTCTTCTTACAGCTGTATGTAGTGTAGATCATCTCTTCTTACAGCTGTATGTAGTGTATATCATCTCTTCTTACAGCAGTATGTAGTATATATCATCTCTTCTTACAGCTGTATGTAGTGTAGATCATCTCTTCTTACAGCAGTATGTAGTGTAGATCATCTCTTCTTACAGCAGTATGTAGTATATATCATCTCTTTTACCAGCAGTATGTAGTGTATATCATCTCTTTTACCAGCAGTATGTAGTGTAGATCATCTCTTTTACCAGCAGTATGTAGTGTATATCATCTCTTCTTACAGCAGTATGTAGTGTATATCATCTCTTCTTACAGCTGTATGTAGTGTAGATCATCTCTTCTTACAGCAGTATGTAGTGTAGATCATCTCTTCTTACAGCAGTATGTAGTATATATCATCTCTTTTACCAGCAGTATGTAGTGTATATCATCTCTTCTTACAGCTGTATGTAGTGTATATCATCTCTTTTACCAGCAGTATGTAGTGTATATCATCTCTTCTTACAGCTGTATGTAGTATATATCATCTCTTCTTACAGCAGTATGTAGTGTATATCATCTCTTCTTACAGCTGTATGTAGTGTATATCATCTCTTCTTACAGCAGTATGTAGTGTAGATCATCTCTTCTTACAGCAGTATGTAGTATATATCATCTCTTCTTACAGCAGTATGTAGTGTATATCATCTCTTCTTACAGCAGTATGTAGTGTATATCATCTCTTCTTACAGCTGTATGTAGTGTAGATCATCTCTTCTTACAGCTGTATGTAGTATATATCATCTCTTCTTACAGCAGTATGTAGTATATATCATCTCTTCTTACAGCAGTATGTAGTATATATCATCTCTTCTTACAGCTGTATGTAGTGTAGATCATCTCTTCTTACAGCTGTATGTAGTGTATATCATCTCTTCTTACAGCTGTATGTAGTGTAGATCATCTCTTCTTACAGCAGTATGTAGTGTATATCATCTCTTCTTACAGCTGTATGTAGTGTAGATCATCTCTTCTTACAGCAGTATGTAGTGTAGATCATCTCTTCTTACAGCTGTATGTAGTATATATCATCTCTTACACCAGTATGTAGTGTAGATCATCTCTTCTAACAGCTGTATGTAGTGTATATCATCTCTTCTTACAGCAGTATGTAGTGTAGATCATCTCTTCTTACAGCTGTATGTAGTGTAGATCATCTCTTCTAACAGCTGTATGTAGTGTAGATCATCTCTTTTACCAGCAGTATGTAGTGTATATCATCTCTTCTTACAGCAGTATGTAGTGTATATCATCTCTTCTTACAGCTGTATGTAGTGTAGATCATCTCTTCTTACAGCAGTATGTAGTATATATCATCTCTTCTTACAGCAGTATGTAGTGTAGATCATCTCTTCTTACAGCTGTATGTAGTGTAGATCATCTCTTCTTACAGCTGTATGTAGTGTAGATCATCTCTTCTTACAGCTGTATGTAGTGTATATCATCTCTTCTTACAGCAGTATGTAGTATATATCATCTCTTCTTACAGCTGTATGTAGTGTAGATCATCTCTTCTTACAGCTGTATGTAGTGTATATCATCTCTTCTTACAGCTGTATGTAGTGTAGATCATCTCTTCTTACAGCAGTATGTAGTGTAGATCATCTCTTCTTACAGCAGTATGTAGTGTATATCATCTCTTTTACCAGCAGTATGTAGTGTATATCATCTCTTCTTACAGCTGTATGTAGTGTATATCATCTCTTCTTACAGCTGTATGTAGTGTAGATCATCTCTTCTTACAGCAGTATGTAGTGTAGATCATCTCTACTTACAGCAGTATGTAGTGTATATCATCTCTTCTTACAGCAGTATGTAGTATATATCATCTCTTCTTACAGCAGTATGTAGTGTATATCATCTCTTCTTACAGCTGTATGTAGTATATATCATCTCTTCTTACAGCAGTATGTAGTGTATATCATCTCTTCTTACAGCTGTATGTAGTGTATATCATCTCTTCTTACAGCTGTATGTAGTATATATCATCTCTTCTTACAGCAGTATGTAGTGTATATCATCTCTTCTTACAGCTGTATGTAGTGTATATCATCTCTTCTTACAGCAGTATGTAGTGTATATCATCTCTTCTTACAGCTGTATGTAGTGTATATCATCTCTTCTTACAGCTGTATGTAGTGTATATCATCTCTTCTTACAGCAGTATGTAGTATATATCATCTCTTCTTACAGCAGTATGTAGTGTATATCATCTCTTCTTACAGCTGTATGTAGTGTATATCATCTCTTCTTACAGCTGTATGTAGTGTATATCATCTCTTCTTACAGCAGTATGTAGTGTATATCATCTCTTCTTACAGCTGTATGTAGTATATATCATCTCTTCTTACAGCTGTATGTAGTGTAGATCATCTCTTCTTACAGCAGTATGTAGTATATATCATCTCTTTTACCAGCAGTATGTAGTGTATATCATCTCTTCTTACAGCTGTATGTAGTATATATCATCTCTTTTACCAGCAGTATGTAGTGTATATCATCTCTTCTTACAGCTGTATGTAGTGTATATCATCTCTTTTACCAGCAGTATGTAGTGTATATCATCTCTTCTTACAGCAGTATGTAGTGTATATCATCTCTTTTACCAGCAGTATGTAGTGTATATCATCTCTTCTTACAGCAGTATGTAGTATATATCATCTCTTTTACCAGCAGTATGTAGTGTATATCATCTCTTCTTACAGCTGTATGTAGTATATATCATCTCTTCTTACAGCTGTATGTAGTGTAGATCATCTCTTCTTACAGCAGTATGTAGTATATATCATCTCTTTTACCAGCAGTATGTAGTGTATATCATCTCTTCTTACAGCTGTATGTAGTGTAGATCATCTCTTCTTACAGCAGTATGTAGTATATATCATCTCTTCTTACAGCAGTATGTAGTATATATCATCTCTTACACCAGTATGTAGTGTAGATCATCTCTTCTTACAGCTGTATGTAGTGTAGATCATCTCTTCTTACAGCTGTATGTAGTGTAGATCATCTCTTCTTACAGCTGTATGTAGTATATATCATCTCTTCTTACAGCTGTATGTAGTATATATCATCTCTTCTTACAGCTGTATGTAGTGTAGATCATCTCTTTTACCAGCAGTATGTAGTGTAGATCATCTCTTCTTACAGCAGTATGTAGTGTATATCATCTCTTCTTACAGCAGTATGTAGTGTATATCATCTCTTCTTACAGCTGTATGTAGTGTAGATCATCTCTTCTTACAGCAGTATGTAGTGTAGATCATCTCTTCTTACAGCAGTATGTAGTATATATCATCTCTTTTACCAGCAGTATGTAGTGTATATCATCTCTTCTTACAGCTGTATGTAGTGTATATCATCTCTTTTACCAGCAGTATGTAGTGTATATCATCTCTTCTTACAGCTGTATGTAGTGTATATCATCTCTTCTTACAGCAGTATGTAGTGTATATCATCTCTTCTTACAGCTGTATGTAGTATATATCATCTCTTCTTACAGCTGTATGTAGTGTAGATCATCTCTTCTTACAGCAGTATGTAGTATATATCATCTCTTTTACCAGCAGTATGTAGTGTATATCATCTCTTCTTACAGCTGTATGTAGTATATATCATCTCTTCTTACAGCTGTATGTAGTGTAGATCATCTCTTCTTACAGCAGTATGTAGTATATATCATCTCTTTTACCAGCAGTATGTAGTGTATATCATCTCTTCTTACAGCTGTATGTAGTGTATATCATCTCTTTTACCAGCAGTATGTAGTGTATATCATCTCTTCTTACAGCTGTATGTAGTGTATATCATCTCTTTTACCAGCAGTATGTAGTGTATATCATCTCTTCTTACAGCTGTATGTAGTGTATATCATCTCTTTTACCAGCAGTATGTAGTGTATATCATCTCTTCTTACAGCAGTATGTAGTGTATATCATCTCTTTTACCAGCAGTATGTAGTGTATATCATCTCTTCTTACAGCTGTATGTAGTGTATATCATCTCTTTTACCAGCAGTATGTAGTGTATATCATCTCTTCTTACAGCAGTATGTAGTGTATATCATCTCTTCTTACAGCTGTATGTAGTGTATATCATCTCTTCTAACAGCAGTATGTAGTGTAGATCATCTCTTCTTACAGCAGTATGTAGTATATATCATCTCTTTTACCAGCAGTATGTAGTATATATCATCTCTTCTAACAGCAGTATGTAGTGTAGATCATCTCTTCTTACAGCAGTATGTAGTGTAGATCATCTCTTCTTACAGCAGTATGTAGTATATATCATCTCTTTTACCAGCAGTATGTAGTGTATATCATCTCTTTTACCAGCAGTATGTAGTGTAGATCATCTCTTCTACCAGCAGTATGTACATAGTTACATAGTTCCATAGTTGATAAGGCCGAAAAAAGCCAAGCGTCCATCCAGTTCAGCCTATTTGTTGTGCACTGCAGCTATTCCGCTATTCCTATACCATGCGGGATAGGCCAATTGACATCACTGATGAAAAATTCACTTCCCGACACCAATCTGGCAGTCAGATTAAATCCCTGGATTAATTAACTATCACTAAGCATAAGATGTAATTTTCTTGTTCTCCAGAAAGGCGTCCAGGCCTCTCTTGAACTCATTAAGTGAGTTGGACATCACCACTTCCTCTCCCAGAGAGTTCCAGAGTCTCACGGCTCTGACCGTAAAGAATCCCCTTCTATGCTGGTGCAGGAACCTCCTTTCCTCCAGACGCATAGTGTGCCCCCTCGTCTTTGTCACCATCCTTGGTCTAAACAGGTCATGGGAGAGATCTCTGTACTGCCCCCTGATGTATTTCTACATGTTTATGAGGTCTCCCCTAAGCCTTCTCTTTTCCAATGTAACTAGGCCTAATTTTGACAACCTCTCTGGGTATTCTAGTCCCTCCATTCCCTTTCTTACCTTAGTCGCCCTCCTTTGTACCCTCTCTAGCTCCAATATGTGTTTCCTGAGCACCGGAGGCCAGAACTGTGCCCAATATTGTAAGTGCGGCCTTACCAGCGCTTTATACAGAGGAAGAACAATGTTCTCATCATATGCCCCTATTCCTCTTCTGATGCATGCCATGACTCTATTTGCCTTGGCAGCTGCTGCCTGACACTGGGCACTCCAATTGAATTTGCTGTTAACCAAGACGCCCAGGTCCTTCTCCATGTCCGATTTCCCCAACGGTTTCCCATTTAATATGTATGGGTGACTGCTGTTTTTCTTTCCCATGTGCATGACCTTACATTTATCGGCATTGAACCCCATTTGCCATTTTTTGGCCCAACTCCCCAATTTATCTAAATCCTCCTGTAGCTGTGCCCTATCCTCATCTGTATTAACTACTTTACAAAGTTTAGTATCATCTGCAAATATTGCTATTTTACTATGCAACCCTTCCACTAGATCATTAATAAATATATTAAATAATATAGGGCCCAAGACAGACCCTTGAGGCCCCCCGCTAGTAACCCTGACACCTCCTGAGCTTACTCCATTGATAACCACCCTCTGCTTTCTATCACTCAGCCAGCTATTTACCCACTTGCACACATTATCCCCCAGACCAAGCATTCTCATTTTATCGACCAACCTTTTGTGTGGCACGGTATCAAACGCTTTGGAGAAGTCAAGGTCTACAACATCCACTGACTCTCCCCGGTCCAGCTGTGAGCTCACCTCCTCGTAGAAGGCGATCAGGAGCGATCCCTCATGAATCCATGTTGATATGGAGTTAGACAGTTCTTCTCATTAAGATATTCTACAATAGCATCTCTAAGAAATCCTTCAAACAATTTACCCACAACAGACGTTAAGCTGACTGCTCTCTAGTTCCCAGGGTCACTTTTAGACCCCTTTTTGAATATTGGTCCCACATTTGCTTGGCGCCAGTCTAGTGGGACAGTCCCTGTCCATAAAGAGTGCTTGAATCTAAGATACAGCGGCCTGTCTATCACATGACTTAATTCTTTTAGTACCCGGGGGTGTATGTCATCTGGGCCTGGTGACTTGTCTATTTTGATATTCTTTAGGCGTTTCTGAGCTTCCTCCTGGGTTAGGTGGGTGATATTTAGCGGAGGATTTACTTTATCACTCTGCATTTCCTGCGATAAATTGAGTAGGTTTGCTTTCCCCTCATCGCCCTCTAGGATTTTACCCAGGTTATTTTTCAATGGGCCAACGCCATCAGTTTGAATCCTTTTACTGTTTCTATAGTTAATGAACAGTTTGGGATTGGTTTTACTTTCCTTGGCAATTAGTCTCTCTGTCTCCTCTTTTGCTATTCTTCTTTGTTTCTTCCAGATTTAGTTTTTTTCCCTCTAAGATATTAGCGCTTCCTGTAGTGTGATCATCTCTTCTAACATCTCATGTTGAAACGATTCTATGTCACTGTGTCCTTCCATCATTGTAGACTTTATCTGATGGTGAAAGGTGTGATACTGTGTGAGGCATAGTGTGTTAGGTCTGTGTCTTTGATCAGGCCTCCACTCCCCTGGTGAGCTGAACAGCTGGCAATTTAGTCCCAAGCAGCTCCCACAATCCCTCTCACCTGATGCTATAGTCCTTCCTATAAATCTCGATGCATTGTAAGGGGTGCACGTGGTGTGGGGTGCATGCACGTGTCCTTATTCAGCAAAGTGTCCTATTCGACAAGTGTCTCTGACAGTCATTTCAATGGCAGTATGTAGTGTATATCATCTCTTCTAACAGCAGTATGTAGTGTAGATCATCTCTCTCCTCTCTTCTTCTTCACACAGGTATTTAATCCATCCATCCGTTTGTGTGCTGTCTGATAAGTGTGAACAGAGTCAGATTCTCTAGCAACATTTTTCCATGGTATTTAATTGTTTGGTCCTGCATCTTTTTGTCTTTTTGTTTCTATTTTCAAATGTTCAAAGCCTTCTCTTTCATTGGTTTATGGCCTCTGTGTTTATCTTACCTAGCATTGCCTGCTCTAGCCCAGTGCTAATTGGCTAATTACTCAGTATGACCAACTGGTGCTGGCCTCTAGGAGACATTTCATTTCATATATATTCAGCACTGGCTGCAAATAGCACGCGTGCGGGGTCACGCGTGCAATAGATTCTAAGTGCAATAATTACAAGTGCAGTTAGACCATGGCAGTTGGACAGGGCAGGAGACAGGGAAGGTGCATAAAACTTTCATCCAAACATGCTTCTCGGTCACTAATACTGCATTATGCATTAGTCTTATCAATCGGCTTTTTATTTGTTTTCACTGCTGCTTTCTCACATCTCGCCCGCCCTTCAAAACATTCTGTGCACTCTCTCTATATCAGCCCTTCCCTTCTCCCCTCTCCCATGTAGAACTCTGAGGCTCTACTGACATTCCTCACCCACTGCAAACCATCCACTACCTCCATACAGCACTCAAAACGTTCAGACAAATCATTGCACCACCTGATCTTTCTCTTCTTTCTCCTTTTACTAGTCGCAGGCGACATCTCCCCCAACCCTGGGCCCCCCTCCACTAGCGTACACCACTCTCCTCCAGCTGCATATAGAAACCCTGCTAATCTTATTAACGTTCAGTGCATGCCCTCTCCTATTGATTTCCATTGCGCTCTCTGCAACGCACGGTCTGTGTGGAACAAACTAACTTACATCCATGATTTTTTCCTCTCTAATTCTCTTAACCTTCTGGCTATCACAGAAACCTGGATTCAGCAGCTAGACACCACCGCTGCTGCTGCTCTCTCGTTTGGTGGGCTGAAATTTTCACAGACCGCCAGACATGGCAACAGACAGGGTGGAGGGGTTGGTCTGCTCCTTTCCTCACAATGTGCTTTCCAGGTCATCCCCCCGGTTCCCTCACTTAGGTTTCCTTCCTTTGAAGTCCACACCATCACACTCTTTAAACCCTTCTCCCTGTGAGTGGCAGTCGTGTATCGCCCTCCAGGCTCCCCCCGCCACTTCTTGGATCACTTTGCCACCTGGCTTCCTCACTTTCTATCCTGTGACATCCCCACCCTCATCATGGGCGACTTTAACATCCCCATCGATGACCCCCTCTCCCAATCGGCCTCTCATCTACTTTCTCAAACTTCTTCATTCCGTCTCTCACAGTTTACTAATTCTCCTACCCATGAAGACGGGAACACTCTGGACCTGGTTTTTGCCAGGCTCTGCTTGCTGGATGACTTGACCAACTCCCCTCTCCCGCTCTCGGACCACAACCTTCTTTCCTTCTCTGTTAAGAATTGTCTCTTCACCCGGGACACCCCCACTTACCACACTTAGAGGAATACACGTACCATTAATACCCAGCAGCTTATGGACAATCTCCACACATCTTTAGCCCCCATCTCCTCCTTCTCCTGTCCACACTTGGCATTGTCACACTACAACAATACACTGAAGTGCGCCCTAGATGAAGCAGCTCCTTCTACTCGCAGAAAGATCCCACACAGACAACGGCAGCCCTGGCACACGATGCAAACACGTTTTCTCCAGCGTTGCTCAAGGTGTGCTGAGCGTCAGTGAAGAAAATCTCTTTTAGAAGAGGACTTCATCCACTATCAATTCATGCTCAAAACCTAGAACTCTGCCCTTCATCTGGCCAAACAATCCGATTTCACCACCCTCATCACTTCAATGTCCAACAACCCAAAACGACTTTTCCAAACCGTAAAACTCCCTCCTGAAACCTAAAGCACAGGCCCTCACCACCAACCTCAGCAGTGAGGATCTGGCCACTTATTTCTTGGAAAAAATCAACCACATCCATCAGGACATCTCAGCCCAATCTCCTCAGTGCCTGGATCCCCTTCCCTACCGCACTTCAAGCTCACTAGCCATCTTTGAGCCTGTCACACAAGAAGAGGTTACCCAGCTCCTCGCTTCTTCTCGGCCTACAACCTGCAACAGTGACCCCATTCCTTCACATCTCCTGCAGTCCCTCTCACCGGTGGTCACCACTCACCTGACTAAAAGATTGAACCTCTCTCTTTCTTCAGGTATCTTTCCCTCCTCATTTAAACATGCCATCATAACCCTTTGACTTAAAAAGCCATCCCTGGACCAGAACTGCACTGCTAACTACAGACCGCTCTCTAATCTTCCTTTCATCTCTAAACTCCTGGAACGCTTGCTTCACTCCCGTCTAATCCGCTATCTCTCAGATAACTCTCTCCTCGACCCTTTACAATCTGGTTTCCGCTCCTCACACTCTACTGAAACTGCCCTCACTAAAGTCTCGAATGATCTACTAACAGCCAAATCCAAAGGTCACTGCTCCCTGCTGATCTCCTGGATCTCTCTGCAGCATTCGACACTGTGGATCACCAGCTCCTCCTCACTATGCTCCTCTCTATTGGCCTCAAGGAAACCGTTCTCTCCTGGTTCTCCTCCTACCTCTCTGACCGCTCCTTCACTGTGTCTTTTGCCGGCTCTTCTTCCCCTCCTCATCCCCTTACTATCGGGGATCCTCAGGGCTCAGTCCTAGGCCCCCTCCTCTTCTCTCTATACACTACCCCTTATTGGACAAACTATCAGCAGATTTGGCTTCCAGTATCATCTCGATGCTGACGACACCCAACTATACACTTCTTCCCCTGACATCACCCCTACCCTAATACAAAACACCAAGGATTGTTTATCTGCTGGGTCTAGCATCATGTCCCCGCTTAATTGTAAAGTGCTGTGGAATATGTTGGCGCTATAGAAATAAAAATTAGTATTATTATTATAACAGCTGTATGTAGTGTATATCATCTCTTCTTACAGCAGTATGTAGTGTATATCATCTCTTCTTACAGCAGTATGTAGTATATATCATCTCTTCTTACAGCTGTATGTAGTGTAGATCATCTCTTCTTACAGCAGTATGTAGTGTATATCATCTCTTCTTACAGCAGTATGTAGTATATATCATCTCTTCTTACAGCTGTATGTAGTGTAGATCATCTCTTCTTACAGCAGTATGTAGTGTAGATCATCTCTTCTTACAGCAGTATGTAGTGTAGATCATCTCTTCTTACAGCAGTATGTAGTGTATATCATCTCTTCTTACAGCTGTATGTAGTATATATCATCTCTTCTTACAGCAGTATGTAGTGTAGATCATCTCTTTTACCAGCAGTATGTAGTGTAGATCATCTCTTTTACCAGCAGTATGTAGTGTAGATCATCTCTTCTTACAGCAGTATGTAGTGTATATCATCTCTTCTTACAGCTGTATGTAGTGTATATCATCTCTTCTAACAGCAGTATGTAGTGTATATCATCTCTTCTTACAGCTGTATGTAGTGTATATCATCTCTTCTAACAGCAGTATGTAGTGTAGATCATCTCTTCTTACAGCAGTATGTAGTATATATCATCTCTTTTACCAGCAGTATGTAGTATATATCATCTCTTCTAACAGCAGTATGTAGTGTAGATCATCTCTTCTTACAGCAGTATGTAGTGTAGATCATCTCTTCTTACAGCAGTATGTAGTATATATCATCTCTTTTACCAGCAGTATGTAGTGTATATCATCTCTTCTTACAGCTGTATGTAGTGTATATCATCTCTTTTACCAGCAGTATGTAGTGTATATCATCTCTTCTTACAGCAGTATGTAGTGTATATCATCTCTTCTTACAGCAGTATGTAGTATATATCATCTCTTACACCAGTATGTAGTGTAGATCATCTCTTCTTACAGCAGTATGTAGTGTAGATCATCTCTTCTTACAGCAGTATGTAGTGTAGATCATCTCTTCTTACAGCTGTATGTAGTATATATCATCTCTTCTTACAGCAGTATGTAGTGTAGATCATCTCTTCTTACAGCAGTATGTAGTGTAGATCATCTCTTCTTACAGCTGTATGTAGTGTAGATCATCTCTTCTTACAGCAGTATGTAGTGTATATCATCTCTTCTTACAGCTGTATGTAGTGTAGATCATCTCTTCTTACAGCAGTATGTAGTGTAGATCATCTCTTCTTACAGCTGTATGTAGTATATATCATCTCTTACACCAGTATGTAGTGTAGATCATCTCTTCTAACAGCTGTATGTAGTGTATATCATCTCTTCTTACAGCAGTATGTAGTGTAGATCATCTCTTCTTACAGCTGTATGTAGTGTAGATCATCTCTTCTAACAGCTGTATGTAGTGTAGATCATCTCTTTTACCAGCAGTATGTAGTGTATATCATCTCTTCTTACAGCAGTATGTAGTGTATATCATCTCTTCTTACAGCTGTATGTAGTGTAGATCATCTCTTCTTACAGCAGTATGTAGTATATATCATCTCTTCTTACAGCAGTATGTAGTGTAGATCATCTCTTCTTACAGCTGTATGTAGTGTAGATCATCTCTTCTTACAGCTGTATGTAGTGTAGATCATCTCTTCTTACAGCTGTATGTAGTGTATATCATCTCTTCTTACAGCAGTATGTAGTATATATCATCTCTTCTTACAGCTGTATGTAGTGTAGATCATCTCTTCTTACAGCTGTATGTAGTGTATATCATCTCTTCTTACAGCTGTATGTAGTGTAGATCATCTCTTCTTACAGCAGTATGTAGTGTAGATCATCTCTTCTTACAGCAGTATGTAGTGTATATCATCTCTTTTACCAGCAGTATGTAGTGTATATCATCTCTTCTTACAGCTGTATGTAGTGTATATCATCTCTTCTTACAGCTGTATGTAGTGTAGATCATCTCTTCTTACAGCAGTATGTAGTGTAGATCATCTCTACTTACAGCAGTATGTAGTGTATATCATCTCTTCTTACAGCAGTATGTAGTATATATCATCTCTTCTTACAGCAGTATGTAGTGTATATCATCTCTTCTTACAGCTGTATGTAGTATATATCATCTCTTCTTACAGCAGTATGTAGTGTATATCATCTCTTCTTACAGCTGTATGTAGTGTATATCATCTCTTCTTACAGCTGTATGTAGTATATATCATCTCTTCTTACAGCAGTATGTAGTGTATATCATCTCTTCTTACAGCTGTATGTAGTGTATATCATCTCTTCTTACAGCAGTATGTAGTGTATATCATCTCTTCTTACAGCTGTATGTAGTGTATATCATCTCTTCTTACAGCTGTATGTAGTGTATATCATCTCTTCTTACAGCAGTATGTAGTATATATCATCTCTTCTTACAGCAGTATGTAGTGTATATCATCTCTTCTTACAGCTGTATGTAGTGTATATCATCTCTTCTTACAGCTGTATGTAGTGTATATCATCTCTTCTTACAGCAGTATGTAGTGTATATCATCTCTTCTTACAGCTGTATGTAGTATATATCATCTCTTCTTACAGCTGTATGTAGTGTAGATCATCTCTTCTTACAGCAGTATGTAGTATATATCATCTCTTTTACCAGCAGTATGTAGTGTATATCATCTCTTCTTACAGCTGTATGTAGTATATATCATCTCTTTTACCAGCAGTATGTAGTGTATATCATCTCTTCTTACAGCTGTATGTAGTGTATATCATCTCTTTTACCAGCAGTATGTAGTGTATATCATCTCTTCTTACAGCAGTATGTAGTGTATATCATCTCTTTTACCAGCAGTATGTAGTGTATATCATCTCTTCTTACAGCAGTATGTAGTATATATCATCTCTTTTACCAGCAGTATGTAGTGTATATCATCTCTTCTTACAGCTGTATGTAGTATATATCATCTCTTCTTACAGCTGTATGTAGTGTAGATCATCTCTTCTTACAGCAGTATGTAGTATATATCATCTCTTTTACCAGCAGTATGTAGTGTATATCATCTCTTCTTACAGCTGTATGTAGTGTAGATCATCTCTTCTTACAGCAGTATGTAGTATATATCATCTCTTCTTACAGCAGTATGTAGTATATATCATCTCTTACACCAGTATGTAGTGTAGATCATCTCTTCTTACAGCTGTATGTAGTGTAGATCATCTCTTCTTACAGCTGTATGTAGTGTAGATCATCTCTTCTTACAGCTGTATGTAGTATATATCATCTCTTCTTACAGCTGTATGTAGTATATATCATCTCTTCTTACAGCTGTATGTAGTGTAGATCATCTCTTTTACCAGCAGTATGTAGTGTAGATCATCTCTTCTTACAGCAGTATGTAGTGTATATCATCTCTTCTTACAGCAGTATGTAGTGTATATCATCTCTTCTTACAGCTGTATGTAGTGTAGATCATCTCTTCTTACAGCAGTATGTAGTGTAGATCATCTCTTCTTACAGCAGTATGTAGTATATATCATCTCTTTTACCAGCAGTATGTAGTGTATATCATCTCTTCTTACAGCTGTATGTAGTGTATATCATCTCTTTTACCAGCAGTATGTAGTGTATATCATCTCTTCTTACAGCTGTATGTAGTGTATATCATCTCTTCTTACAGCAGTATGTAGTGTATATCATCTCTTCTTACAGCTGTATGTAGTATATATCATCTCTTCTTACAGCTGTATGTAGTGTAGATCATCTCTTCTTACAGCAGTATGTAGTATATATCATCTCTTTTACCAGCAGTATGTAGTGTATATCATCTCTTCTTACAGCTGTATGTAGTATATATCATCTCTTCTTACAGCTGTATGTAGTGTAGATCATCTCTTCTTACAGCAGTATGTAGTATATATCATCTCTTTTACCAGCAGTATGTAGTGTATATCATCTCTTCTTACAGCTGTATGTAGTGTATATCATCTCTTTTACCAGCAGTATGTAGTGTATATCATCTCTTCTTACAGCTGTATGTAGTGTATATCATCTCTTTTACCAGCAGTATGTAGTGTATATCATCTCTTCTTACAGCTGTATGTAGTGTATATCATCTCTTTTACCAGCAGTATGTAGTGTATATCATCTCTTCTTACAGCAGTATGTAGTGTATATCATCTCTTTTACCAGCAGTATGTAGTGTATATCATCTCTTCTTACAGCTGTATGTAGTGTATATCATCTCTTTTACCAGCAGTATGTAGTGTATATCATCTCTTCTTACAGCAGTATGTAGTGTATATCATCTCTTCTTACAGCTGTATGTAGTGTATATCATCTCTTCTAACAGCAGTATGTAGTGTAGATCATCTCTTCTTACAGCAGTATGTAGTATATATCATCTCTTTTACCAGCAGTATGTAGTATATATCATCTCTTCTAACAGCAGTATGTAGTGTAGATCATCTCTTCTTACAGCAGTATGTAGTGTAGATCATCTCTTCTTACAGCAGTATGTAGTATATATCATCTCTTTTACCAGCAGTATGTAGTGTATATCATCTCTTTTACCAGCAGTATGTAGTGTAGATCATCTCTTCTACCAGCAGTATGTACATAGTTACATAGTTCCATAGTTGATAAGGCCGAAAAAAGCCAAGCGTCCATCCAGTTCAGCCTATTTGTTGTGCACTGCAGCTATTCCGCTATTCCTATACCATGCGGGATAGGCCAATTGACATCACTGATGAAAAATTCACTTCCCGACACCAATCTGGCAGTCAGATTAAATCCCTGGATTAATTAACTATCACTAAGCATAAGATGTAATTTTCTTGTTCTCCAGAAAGGCGTCCAGGCCTCTCTTGAACTCATTAAGTGAGTTGGACATCACCACTTCCTCTCCCAGAGAGTTCCAGAGTCTCACGGCTCTGACCGTAAAGAATCCCCTTCTATGCTGGTGCAGGAACCTCCTTTCCTCCAGACGCATAGTGTGCCCCCTCGTCTTTGTCACCATCCTTGGTCTAAACAGGTCATGGGAGAGATCTCTGTACTGCCCCCTGATGTATTTCTACATGTTTATGAGGTCTCCCCTAAGCCTTCTCTTTTCCAATGTAACTAGGCCTAATTTTGACAACCTCTCTGGGTATTCTAGTCCCTCCATTCCCTTTCTTACCTTAGTCGCCCTCCTTTGTACCCTCTCTAGCTCCAATATGTGTTTCCTGAGCACCGGAGGCCAGAACTGTGCCCAATATTGTAAGTGCGGCCTTACCAGCGCTTTATACAGAGGAAGAACAATGTTCTCATCATATGCCCCTATTCCTCTTCTGATGCATGCCATGACTCTATTTGCCTTGGCAGCTGCTGCCTGACACTGGGCACTCCAATTGAATTTGCTGTTAACCAAGACGCCCAGGTCCTTCTCCATGTCCGATTTCCCCAACGGTTTCCCATTTAATATGTATGGGTGACTGCTGTTTTTCTTTCCCATGTGCATGACCTTACATTTATCGGCATTGAACCCCATTTGCCATTTTTTGGCCCAACTCCCCAATTTATCTAAATCCTCCTGTAGCTGTGCCCTATCCTCATCTGTATTAACTACTTTACAAAGTTTAGTATCATCTGCAAATATTGCTATTTTACTATGCAACCCTTCCACTAGATCATTAATAAATATATTAAATAATATAGGGCCCAAGACAGACCCTTGAGGCCCCCCGCTAGTAACCCTGACACCTCCTGAGCTTACTCCATTGATAACCACCCTCTGCTTTCTATCACTCAGCCAGCTATTTACCCACTTGCACACATTATCCCCCAGACCAAGCATTCTCATTTTATCGACCAACCTTTTGTGTGGCACGGTATCAAACGCTTTGGAGAAGTCAAGGTCTACAACATCCACTGACTCTCCCCGGTCCAGCTGTGAGCTCACCTCCTCGTAGAAGGCGATCAGGAGCGATCCCTCATGAATCCATGTTGATATGGAGTTAGACAGTTCTTCTCATTAAGATATTCTACAATAGCATCTCTAAGAAATCCTTCAAACAATTTACCCACAACAGACGTTAAGCTGACTGCTCTCTAGTTCCCAGGGTCACTTTTAGACCCCTTTTTGAATATTGGTCCCACATTTGCTTGGCGCCAGTCTAGTGGGACAGTCCCTGTCCATAAAGAGTGCTTGAATCTAAGATACAGCGGCCTGTCTATCACATGACTTAATTCTTTTAGTACCCGGGGGTGTATGTCATCTGGGCCTGGTGACTTGTCTATTTTGATATTCTTTAGGCGTTTCTGAGCTTCCTCCTGGGTTAGGTGGGTGATATTTAGCGGAGGATTTACTTTATCACTCTGCATTTCCTGCGATAAATTGAGTAGGTTTGCTTTCCCCTCATCGCCCTCTAGGATTTTACCCAGGTTATTTTTCAATGGGCCAACGCCATCAGTTTGAATCCTTTTACTGTTTCTATAGTTAATGAACAGTTTGGGATTGGTTTTACTTTCCTTGGCAATTAGTCTCTCTGTCTCCTCTTTTGCTATTCTTCTTTGTTTCTTCCAGATTTAGTTTTTTTCCCTCTAAGATATTAGCGCTTCCTGTAGTGTGATCATCTCTTCTAACATCTCATGTTGAAACGATTCTATGTCACTGTGTCCTTCCATCATTGTAGACTTTATCTGATGGTGAAAGGTGTGATACTGTGTGAGGCATAGTGTGTTAGGTCTGTGTCTTTGATCAGGCCTCCACTCCCCTGGTGAGCTGAACAGCTGGCAATTTAGTCCCAAGCAGCTCCCACAATCCCTCTCACCTGATGCTATAGTCCTTCCTATAAATCTCGATGCATTGTAAGGGGTGCACGTGGTGTGGGGTGCATGCACGTGTCCTTATTCAGCAAAGTGTCCTATTCGACAAGTGTCTCTGACAGTCATTTCAATGGCAGTATGTAGTGTATATCATCTCTTCTAACAGCAGTATGTAGTGTAGATCATCTCTCTCCTCTCTTCTTCTTCACACAGGTATTTAATCCATCCATCCGTTTGTGTGCTGTCTGATAAGTGTGAACAGAGTCAGATTCTCTAGCAACATTTTTCCATGGTATTTAATTGTTTGGTCCTGCATCTTTTTGTCTTTTTGTTTCTATTTTCAAATGTTCAAAGCCTTCTCTTTCATTGGTTTATGGCCTCTGTGTTTATCTTACCTAGCATTGCCTGCTCTAGCCCAGTGCTAATTGGCTAATTACTCAGTATGACCAACTGGTGCTGGCCTCTAGGAGACATTTCATTTCATATATATTCAGCACTGGCTGCAAATAGCACGCGTGCGGGGTCACGCGTGCAATAGATTCTAAGTGCAATAATTACAAGTGCAGTTAGACCATGGCAGTTGGACAGGGCAGGAGACAGGGAAGGTGCATAAAACTTTCATCCAAACATGCTTCTCGGTCACTAATACTGCATTATGCATTAGTCTTATCAATCGGCTTTTTATTTGTTTTCACTGCTGCTTTCTCACATCTCGCCCGCCCTTCAAAACATTCTGTGCACTCTCTCTATATCAGCCCTTCCCTTCTCCCCTCTCCCATGTAGAACTCTGAGGCTCTACTGACATTCCTCACCCACTGCAAACCATCCACTACCTCCATACAGCACTCAAAACGTTCAGACAAATCATTGCACCACCTGATCTTTCTCTTCTTTCTCCTTTTACTAGTCGCAGGCGACATCTCCCCCAACCCTGGGCCCCCCTCCACTAGCGTACACCACTCTCCTCCAGCTGCATATAGAAACCCTGCTAATCTTATTAACGTTCAGTGCATGCCCTCTCCTATTGATTTCCATTGCGCTCTCTGCAACGCACGGTCTGTGTGGAACAAACTAACTTACATCCATGATTTTTTCCTCTCTAATTCTCTTAACCTTCTGGCTATCACAGAAACCTGGATTCAGCAGCTAGACACCACCGCTGCTGCTGCTCTCTCGTTTGGTGGGCTGAAATTTTCACAGACCGCCAGACATGGCAACAGACAGGGTGGAGGGGTTGGTCTGCTCCTTTCCTCACAATGTGCTTTCCAGGTCATCCCCCCGGTTCCCTCACTTAGGTTTCCTTCCTTTGAAGTCCACACCATCACACTCTTTAAACCCTTCTCCCTGTGAGTGGCAGTCGTGTATCGCCCTCCAGGCTCCCCCCGCCACTTCTTGGATCACTTTGCCACCTGGCTTCCTCACTTTCTATCCTGTGACATCCCCACCCTCATCATGGGCGACTTTAACATCCCCATCGATGACCCCCTCTCCCAATCGGCCTCTCATCTACTTTCTCAAACTTCTTCATTCCGTCTCTCACAGTTTACTAATTCTCCTACCCATGAAGACGGGAACACTCTGGACCTGGTTTTTGCCAGGCTCTGCTTGCTGGATGACTTGACCAACTCCCCTCTCCCGCTCTCGGACCACAACCTTCTTTCCTTCTCTGTTAAGAATTGTCTCTTCACCCGGGACACCCCCACTTACCACACTTAGAGGAATACACGTACCATTAATACCCAGCAGCTTATGGACAATCTCCACACATCTTTAGCCCCCATCTCCTCCTTCTCCTGTCCACACTTGGCATTGTCACACTACAACAATACACTGAAGTGCGCCCTAGATGAAGCAGCTCCTTCTACTCGCAGAAAGATCCCACACAGACAACGGCAGCCCTGGCACACGATGCAAACACGTTTTCTCCAGCGTTGCTCAAGGTGTGCTGAGCGTCAGTGAAGAAAATCTCTTTTAGAAGAGGACTTCATCCACTATCAATTCATGCTCAAAACCTAGAACTCTGCCCTTCATCTGGCCAAACAATCCGATTTCACCACCCTCATCACTTCAATGTCCAACAACCCAAAACGACTTTTCCAAACCGTAAAACTCCCTCCTGAAACCTAAAGCACAGGCCCTCACCACCAACCTCAGCAGTGAGGATCTGGCCACTTATTTCTTGGAAAAAATCAACCACATCCATCAGGACATCTCAGCCCAATCTCCTCAGTGCCTGGATCCCCTTCCCTACCGCACTTCAAGCTCACTAGCCATCTTTGAGCCTGTCACACAAGAAGAGGTTACCCAGCTCCTCGCTTCTTCTCGGCCTACAACCTGCAACAGTGACCCCATTCCTTCACATCTCCTGCAGTCCCTCTCACCGGTGGTCACCACTCACCTGACTAAAAGATTGAACCTCTCTCTTTCTTCAGGTATCTTTCCCTCCTCATTTAAACATGCCATCATAACCCTTTGACTTAAAAAGCCATCCCTGGACCAGAACTGCACTGCTAACTACAGACCGCTCTCTAATCTTCCTTTCATCTCTAAACTCCTGGAACGCTTGCTTCACTCCCGTCTAATCCGCTATCTCTCAGATAACTCTCTCCTCGACCCTTTACAATCTGGTTTCCGCTCCTCACACTCTACTGAAACTGCCCTCACTAAAGTCTCGAATGATCTACTAACAGCCAAATCCAAAGGTCACTGCTCCCTGCTGATCTCCTGGATCTCTCTGCAGCATTCGACACTGTGGATCACCAGCTCCTCCTCACTATGCTCCTCTCTATTGGCCTCAAGGAAACCGTTCTCTCCTGGTTCTCCTCCTACCTCTCTGACCGCTCCTTCACTGTGTCTTTTGCCGGCTCTTCTTCCCCTCCTCATCCCCTTACTATCGGGGATCCTCAGGGCTCAGTCCTAGGCCCCCTCCTCTTCTCTCTATACACTACCCCTTATTGGACAAACTATCAGCAGATTTGGCTTCCAGTATCATCTCGATGCTGACGACACCCAACTATACACTTCTTCCCCTGACATCACCCCTACCCTAATACAAAACACCAAGGATTGTTTATCTGCTGGGTCTAGCATCATGTCCCCGCTTAATTGTAAAGTGCTGTGGAATATGTTGGCGCTATAGAAATAAAAATTAGTATTATTATTATAACAGCTGTATGTAGTGTATATCATCTCTTCTTACAGCAGTATGTAGTGTATATCATCTCTTCTTACAGCAGTATGTAGTATATATCATCTCTTCTTACAGCTGTATGTAGTGTAGATCATCTCTTCTTACAGCAGTATGTAGTGTAGATCATCTCTTCTTACAGCAGTATGTAGTATATATCATCTCTTCTTACAGCTGTATGTAGTGTAGATCATCTCTTCTTACAGCAGTATGTAGTGTAGATCATCTCTTCTTACAGCAGTATGTAGTGTAGATCATCTCTTCTTACAGCAGTATGTAGTATATATCATCTCTTCTTACAGCTGTATGTAGTGTAGATCATCTCTTCTTACAGCTGTATGTAGTGTATATCATCTCTTCTTACAGCAGTATGTAGTATATATCATCTCTTCTTACAGCTGTATGTAGTGTAGATCATCTCTTCTTACAGCAGTATGTAGTGTATATCATCTCTTCTTACAGCTGTATGTAGTATATATCATCTCTTCTTACAGCAGTATGTAGTGTAGATCATCTCTTCTTACAGCTGTATGTAGTATATATCATCTCTTCTTACAGCTGTATGTAGTGTAGATCATCTCTTCTTACAGCAGTATGTAGTGTAGATCATCTCTTCTTACAGCTGTATGTAGTGTAGATCATCTCTTCTTACAGCAGTATGTAGTGTAGATCATCTCTTTTACCAGCAGTATGTAGTGTAGATCATCTCTTCTTACAGCTGTATGTAGTATATATCATCTCTTCTTACAGCTGTATGTAGTGTAGATCATCTCTTCTTACAGCAGTATGTAGTGTAGATCATCTCTTCTTACAGCTGTATGTAGTGTAGATCATCTCTTCTTACAGCTGTATGTAGTGTAGATCATCTCTTCTTACAGCAGTATGTAGTATATATCATCTCTTCTTACAGCAGTATGTAGTATATATCATCTCTTACACCAGTATGTAGTGTAGATCATCTCTTCTTACAGCTGTATGTAGTGTAGATCATCTCTTCTTACAGCAGTATGTAGTATATATCATCTCTTCTTACAGCTGTATGTAGTATATATCATCTCTTCTTACAGCTGTATGTAGTGTAGATCATCTCTTCTTACAGCAGTATGTAGTGTAGATCATCTCTTCTTACAGCTGTATGTAGTGTAGATCATCTCTTCTTACAGCAGTATGTAGTGTATATCATCTCTTCTTACAGCAGTATGTAGTGTAGATCATCTCTTCTTACAGCAGTATGTAGTGTAGATCATCTCTTCTTACAGCTGTATGTAGTATATATCATCTCTTCTTACAGCAGTATGTAGTGTAGATCATCTCTTCTTACAGCAGTATGTAGTGTAGATCATCTCTTCTTACAGCAGTATGTAGTATATATCATCTCTTCTTACAGCTGTATGTAGTATATATCATCTCTTCTTACAGCTGTATGTAGTGTAGATCATCTCTTCTTACAGCAGTATGTAGTGTAGATCATCTCTTTTACCAGCAGTATGTAGTGTAGATCATCTCTTCTTACAGCTGTATGTAGTATATATCATCTCTTCTTACAGCTGTATGTAGTGTAGATCATCTCTTCTTACAGCAGTATGTAGTGTAGATCATCTCTTCTTACAGCTGTATGTAGTGTAGATCATCTCTTCTTACAGCAGTATGTAGTGTAGATCATCTCTTCTTACAGCTGTATGTAGTGTAGATCATCTCTTCTTACAGCTGTATGTAGTGTAGATCATCTCTTCTTACAGCAGTATGTAGTATATATCATCTCTTCTTACAGCAGTATGTAGTATATATCATCTCTTACACCAGTATGTAGTGTAGATCATCTCTTCTTACAGCTGTATGTAGTGTAGATCATCTCTTCTTACAGCAGTATGTAGTATATATCATCTCTTCTTACAGCTGTATGTAGTATATATCATCTCTTCTTACAGCTGTATGTAGTGTAGATCATCTCTTCTTACAGCAGTATGTAGTATATATCATCTCTTCTTACAGCAGTATGTAGTATATATCATCTCTTACACCAGTATGTAGTGTAGATCATCTCTTCTTACAGCTGTATGTAGTGTAGATCATCTCTTCTTACAGCAGTATGTAGTATATATCATCTCTTCTTACAGCTGTATGTAGTATATATCATCTCTTCTTACAGCTGTATGTAGTGTAGATCATCTCTTTTACCAGCAGTATGTAGTGTAGATCATCTCTTCTTACAGCAGTATGTAGTGTATATCATCTCTTCTTACAGCAGTATGTAGTGTATATCATCTCTTCTTACAGCTGTATGTAGTGTAGATCATCTCTTCTTACAGCAGTATGTAGTGTAGATCATCTCTTCTTACAGCAGTATGTAGTATATATCATCTCTTTTACCAGCAGTATGTAGTGTATATCATCTCTTCTTACAGCTGTATGTAGTGTATATCATCTCTTTTACCAGCAGTATGTAGTGTATATCATCTCTTCTTACAGCTGTATGTAGTGTATATCATCTCTTTTACCAGCAGTATGTAGTGTATATCATCTCTTCTTACAGCTGTATGTAGTGTATATCATCTCTTTTACCAGCAGTATGTAGTGTATATCATCTCTTCTTACAGCAGTATGTAGTGTATATCATCTCTTTTACCAGCAGTATGTAGTGTATATCATCTCTTCTTACAGCAGTATGTAGTGTATATCATCTCTTCTTACAGCTGTATGTAGTGTATATCATCTCTTCTAACAGCAGTATGTAGTGTAGATCATCTCTTCTTACAGCAGTATGTAGTGTATATCATCTCTTTTACCAGCAGTATGTAGTGTATATCATCTCTTCTAACAGCAGTATGTAGTGTAGATCATCTCTTCTTACAGCAGTATGTAGTGTATATCATCTCTTCTTACAGCAGTATGTAGTGTATATCATCTCTTCTTACAGCTGTATGTAGTATATATCATCTCTTCTTACAGCAGTATGTAGTGTAGATCATCTCTTCTTACAGCAGTATGTAGTGTATATCATCTCTTCTTACAGCAGTATGTAGTGTATATCATCTCTTCTTACAGCTGTATGTAGTATATATCATCTCTTCTTACAGCTGTATGTAGTGTAGATCATCTCTTCTTACAGCAGTATGTAGTATATATCATCTCTTTTACCAGCAGTATGTAGTGTATATCATCTCTTCTTACAGCTGTATGTAGTGTATATCATCTCTTCTTACAGCAGTATGTAGTGTATATCATCTCTTCTTACAGCTGTATGTAGTATATATCATCTCTTCTTACAGCTGTATGTAGTGTAGATCATCTCTTCTTACAGCAGTATGTAGTATATATCATCTCTTTTACCAGCAGTATGTAGTGTATATCATCTCTTCTTACAGCTGTATGTAGTATATATCATCTCTTCTTACAGCTGTATGTAGTGTAGATCATCTCTTCTTACAGCAGTATGTAGTATATATCATCTCTTTTACCAGCAGTATGTAGTGTATATCATCTCTTCTTACAGCTGTATGTAGTGTATATCATCTCTTTTACCAGCAGTATGTAGTGTATATCATCTCTTCTTACAGCTGTATGTAGTGTATATCATCTCTTTTACCAGCAGTATGTAGTGTATATCATCTCTTCTTACAGCTGTATGTAGTGTATATCATCTCTTTTACCAGCAGTATGTAGTGTATATCATCTCTTCTTACAGCAGTATGTAGTGTATATCATCTCTTTTACCAGCAGTATGTAGTGTATATCATCTCTTCTTACAGCTGTATGTAGTGTATATCATCTCTTTTACCAGCAGTATGTAGTGTATATCATCTCTTCTTACAGCAGTATGTAGTGTATATCATCTCTTCTTACAGCTGTATGTAGTGTATATCATCTCTTCTAACAGCAGTATGTAGTGTAGATCATCTCTTCTTACAGCAGTATGTAGTATATATCATCTCTTTTACCAGCAGTATGTAGTATATATCATCTCTTCTAACAGCAGTATGTAGTGTAGATCATCTCTTCTTACAGCAGTATGTAGTGTAGATCATCTCTTCTTACAGCAGTATGTAGTATATATCATCTCTTTTACCAGCAGTATGTAGTGTATATCATCTCTTTTACCAGCAGTATGTAGTGTAGATCATCTCTTCTACCAGCAGTATGTACATAGTTACATAGTTCCATAGTTGATAAGGCCGAAAAAAGCCAAGCGTCCATCCAGTTCAGCCTATTTGTTGTGCACTGCAGCTATTCCGCTATTCCTATACCATGCGGGATAGGCCAATTGACATCACTGATGAAAAATTCACTTCCCGACACCAATCTGGCAGTCAGATTAAATCCCTGGATTAATTAACTATCACTAAGCATAAGATGTAATTTTCTTGTTCTCCAGAAAGGCGTCCAGGCCTCTCTTGAACTCATTAAGTGAGTTGGACATCACCACTTCCTCTCCCAGAGAGTTCCAGAGTCTCACGGCTCTGACCGTAAAGAATCCCCTTCTATGCTGGTGCAGGAACCTCCTTTCCTCCAGACGCATAGTGTGCCCCCTCGTCTTTGTCACCATCCTTGGTCTAAACAGGTCATGGGAGAGATCTCTGTACTGCCCCCTGATGTATTTCTACATGTTTATGAGGTCTCCCCTAAGCCTTCTCTTTTCCAATGTAACTAGGCCTAATTTTGACAACCTCTCTGGGTATTCTAGTCCCTCCATTCCCTTTCTTACCTTAGTCGCCCTCCTTTGTACCCTCTCTAGCTCCAATATGTGTTTCCTGAGCACCGGAGGCCAGAACTGTGCCCAATATTGTAAGTGCGGCCTTACCAGCGCTTTATACAGAGGAAGAACAATGTTCTCATCATATGCCCCTATTCCTCTTCTGATGCATGCCATGACTCTATTTGCCTTGGCAGCTGCTGCCTGACACTGGGCACTCCAATTGAATTTGCTGTTAACCAAGACGCCCAGGTCCTTCTCCATGTCCGATTTCCCCAACGGTTTCCCATTTAATATGTATGGGTGACTGCTGTTTTTCTTTCCCATGTGCATGACCTTACATTTATCGGCATTGAACCCCATTTGCCATTTTTTGGCCCAACTCCCCAATTTATCTAAATCCTCCTGTAGCTGTGCCCTATCCTCATCTGTATTAACTACTTTACAAAGTTTAGTATCATCTGCAAATATTGCTATTTTACTATGCAACCCTTCCACTAGATCATTAATAAATATATTAAATAATATAGGGCCCAAGACAGACCCTTGAGGCCCCCCGCTAGTAACCCTGACACCTCCTGAGCTTACTCCATTGATAACCACCCTCTGCTTTCTATCACTCAGCCAGCTATTTACCCACTTGCACACATTATCCCCCAGACCAAGCATTCTCATTTTATCGACCAACCTTTTGTGTGGCACGGTATCAAACGCTTTGGAGAAGTCAAGGTCTACAACATCCACTGACTCTCCCCGGTCCAGCTGTGAGCTCACCTCCTCGTAGAAGGCGATCAGGAGCGATCCCTCATGAATCCATGTTGATATGGAGTTAGACAGTTCTTCTCATTAAGATATTCTACAATAGCATCTCTAAGAAATCCTTCAAACAATTTACCCACAACAGACGTTAAGCTGACTGCTCTCTAGTTCCCAGGGTCACTTTTAGACCCCTTTTTGAATATTGGTCCCACATTTGCTTGGCGCCAGTCTAGTGGGACAGTCCCTGTCCATAAAGAGTGCTTGAATCTAAGATACAGCGGCCTGTCTATCACATGACTTAATTCTTTTAGTACCCGGGGGTGTATGTCATCTGGGCCTGGTGACTTGTCTATTTTGATATTCTTTAGGCGTTTCTGAGCTTCCTCCTGGGTTAGGTGGGTGATATTTAGCGGAGGATTTACTTTATCACTCTGCATTTCCTGCGATAAATTGAGTAGGTTTGCTTTCCCCTCATCGCCCTCTAGGATTTTACCCAGGTTATTTTTCAATGGGCCAACGCCATCAGTTTGAATCCTTTTACTGTTTCTATAGTTAATGAACAGTTTGGGATTGGTTTTACTTTCCTTGGCAATTAGTCTCTCTGTCTCCTCTTTTGCTATTCTTCTTTGTTTCTTCCAGATTTAGTTTTTTTCCCTCTAAGATATTAGCGCTTCCTGTAGTGTGATCATCTCTTCTAACATCTCATGTTGAAACGATTCTATGTCACTGTGTCCTTCCATCATTGTAGACTTTATCTGATGGTGAAAGGTGTGATACTGTGTGAGGCATAGTGTGTTAGGTCTGTGTCTTTGATCAGGCCTCCACTCCCCTGGTGAGCTGAACAGCTGGCAATTTAGTCCCAAGCAGCTCCCACAATCCCTCTCACCTGATGCTATAGTCCTTCCTATAAATCTCGATGCATTGTAAGGGGTGCACGTGGTGTGGGGTGCATGCACGTGTCCTTATTCAGCAAAGTGTCCTATTCGACAAGTGTCTCTGACAGTCATTTCAATGGCAGTATGTAGTGTATATCATCTCTTCTAACAGCAGTATGTAGTGTAGATCATCTCTCTCCTCTCTTCTTCTTCACACAGGTATTTAATCCATCCATCCGTTTGTGTGCTGTCTGATAAGTGTGAACAGAGTCAGATTCTCTAGCAACATTTTTCCATGGTATTTAATTGTTTGGTCCTGCATCTTTTTGTCTTTTTGTTTCTATTTTCAAATGTTCAAAGCCTTCTCTTTCATTGGTTTATGGCCTCTGTGTTTATCTTACCTAGCATTGCCTGCTCTAGCCCAGTGCTAATTGGCTAATTACTCAGTATGACCAACTGGTGCTGGCCTCTAGGAGACATTTCATTTCATATATATTCAGCACTGGCTGCAAATAGCACGCGTGCGGGGTCACGCGTGCAATAGATTCTAAGTGCAATAATTACAAGTGCAGTTAGACCATGGCAGTTGGACAGGGCAGGAGACAGGGAAGGTGCATAAAACTTTCATCCAAACATGCTTCTCGGTCACTAATACTGCATTATGCATTAGTCTTATCAATCGGCTTTTTATTTGTTTTCACTGCTGCTTTCTCACATCTCGCCCGCCCTTCAAAACATTCTGTGCACTCTCTCTATATCAGCCCTTCCCTTCTCCCCTCTCCCATGTAGAACTCTGAGGCTCTACTGACATTCCTCACCCACTGCAAACCATCCACTACCTCCATACAGCACTCAAAACGTTCAGACAAATCATTGCACCACCTGATCTTTCTCTTCTTTCTCCTTTTACTAGTCGCAGGCGACATCTCCCCCAACCCTGGGCCCCCCTCCACTAGCGTACACCACTCTCCTCCAGCTGCATATAGAAACCCTGCTAATCTTATTAACGTTCAGTGCATGCCCTCTCCTATTGATTTCCATTGCGCTCTCTGCAACGCACGGTCTGTGTGGAACAAACTAACTTACATCCATGATTTTTTCCTCTCTAATTCTCTTAACCTTCTGGCTATCACAGAAACCTGGATTCAGCAGCTAGACACCACCGCTGCTGCTGCTCTCTCGTTTGGTGGGCTGAAATTTTCACAGACCGCCAGACATGGCAACAGACAGGGTGGAGGGGTTGGTCTGCTCCTTTCCTCACAATGTGCTTTCCAGGTCATCCCCCCGGTTCCCTCACTTAGGTTTCCTTCCTTTGAAGTCCACACCATCACACTCTTTAAACCCTTCTCCCTGTGAGTGGCAGTCGTGTATCGCCCTCCAGGCTCCCCCCGCCACTTCTTGGATCACTTTGCCACCTGGCTTCCTCACTTTCTATCCTGTGACATCCCCACCCTCATCATGGGCGACTTTAACATCCCCATCGATGACCCCCTCTCCCAATCGGCCTCTCATCTACTTTCTCAAACTTCTTCATTCCGTCTCTCACAGTTTACTAATTCTCCTACCCATGAAGACGGGAACACTCTGGACCTGGTTTTTGCCAGGCTCTGCTTGCTGGATGACTTGACCAACTCCCCTCTCCCGCTCTCGGACCACAACCTTCTTTCCTTCTCTGTTAAGAATTGTCTCTTCACCCGGGACACCCCCACTTACCACACTTAGAGGAATACACGTACCATTAATACCCAGCAGCTTATGGACAATCTCCACACATCTTTAGCCCCCATCTCCTCCTTCTCCTGTCCACACTTGGCATTGTCACACTACAACAATACACTGAAGTGCGCCCTAGATGAAGCAGCTCCTTCTACTCGCAGAAAGATCCCACACAGACAACGGCAGCCCTGGCACACGATGCAAACACGTTTTCTCCAGCGTTGCTCAAGGTGTGCTGAGCGTCAGTGAAGAAAATCTCTTTTAGAAGAGGACTTCATCCACTATCAATTCATGCTCAAAACCTAGAACTCTGCCCTTCATCTGGCCAAACAATCCGATTTCACCACCCTCATCACTTCAATGTCCAACAACCCAAAACGACTTTTCCAAACCGTAAAACTCCCTCCTGAAACCTAAAGCACAGGCCCTCACCACCAACCTCAGCAGTGAGGATCTGGCCACTTATTTCTTGGAAAAAATCAACCACATCCATCAGGACATCTCAGCCCAATCTCCTCAGTGCCTGGATCCCCTTCCCTACCGCACTTCAAGCTCACTAGCCATCTTTGAGCCTGTCACACAAGAAGAGGTTACCCAGCTCCTCGCTTCTTCTCGGCCTACAACCTGCAACAGTGACCCCATTCCTTCACATCTCCTGCAGTCCCTCTCACCGGTGGTCACCACTCACCTGACTAAAAGATTGAACCTCTCTCTTTCTTCAGGTATCTTTCCCTCCTCATTTAAACATGCCATCATAACCCTTTGACTTAAAAAGCCATCCCTGGACCAGAACTGCACTGCTAACTACAGACCGCTCTCTAATCTTCCTTTCATCTCTAAACTCCTGGAACGCTTGCTTCACTCCCGTCTAATCCGCTATCTCTCAGATAACTCTCTCCTCGACCCTTTACAATCTGGTTTCCGCTCCTCACACTCTACTGAAACTGCCCTCACTAAAGTCTCGAATGATCTACTAACAGCCAAATCCAAAGGTCACTGCTCCCTGCTGATCTCCTGGATCTCTCTGCAGCATTCGACACTGTGGATCACCAGCTCCTCCTCACTATGCTCCTCTCTATTGGCCTCAAGGAAACCGTTCTCTCCTGGTTCTCCTCCTACCTCTCTGACCGCTCCTTCACTGTGTCTTTTGCCGGCTCTTCTTCCCCTCCTCATCCCCTTACTATCGGGGATCCTCAGGGCTCAGTCCTAGGCCCCCTCCTCTTCTCTCTATACACTACCCCTTATTGGACAAACTATCAGCAGATTTGGCTTCCAGTATCATCTCGATGCTGACGACACCCAACTATACACTTCTTCCCCTGACATCACCCCTACCCTAATACAAAACACCAAGGATTGTTTATCTGCTGGGTCTAGCATCATGTCCCCGCTTAATTGTAAAGTGCTGTGGAATATGTTGGCGCTATAGAAATAAAAATTAGTATTATTATTATAACAGCTGTATGTAGTGTATATCATCTCTTCTTACAGCAGTATGTAGTGTATATCATCTCTTCTTACAGCAGTATGTAGTATATATCATCTCTTCTTACAGCTGTATGTAGTGTAGATCATCTCTTCTTACAGCAGTATGTAGTGTATATCATCTCTTCTTACAGCAGTATGTAGTATATATCATCTCTTCTTACAGCTGTATGTAGTGTAGATCATCTCTTCTTACAGCAGTATGTAGTGTAGATCATCTCTTCTTACAGCAGTATGTAGTGTAGATCATCTCTTCTTACAGCAGTATGTAGTATATATCATCTCTTCTTACAGCTGTATGTAGTGTAGATCATCTCTTCTTACAGCAGTATGTAGTGTATATCATCTCTTCTTACAGCAGTATGTAGTATATATCATCTCTTCTTACAGCTGTATGTAGTGTAGATCATCTCTTCTTACAGCAGTATGTAGTGTAGATCATCTCTTCTTACAGCAGTATGTAGTGTAGATCATCTCTTCTTACAGCAGTATGTAGTATATATCATCTCTTCTTACAGCTGTATGTAGTGTAGATCATCTCTTCTTACAGCAGTATGTAGTGTATATCATCTCTTCTTACAGCAGTATGTAGTGTATATCATCTCTTCTTACAGCTGTATGTAGTGTAGATCATCTCTTCTTACAGCTGTATGTAGTGTATATCATCTCTTCTTACAGCTGTATGTAGTGTAGATCATCTCTTCTTACAGCAGTATGTAGTGTAGATCATCTCTTCTTACAGCAGTATGTAGTGTATATCATCTCTTCTTACAGCTGTATGTAGTGTATATCATCTCTTCTTACAGCTGTATGTAGTGTATATCATCTCTTCTTACAGCAGTATGTAGTGTATATCATCTCTTCTTACAGCTGTATGTAGTATATATCATCTCTTTTACCAGCAGTATGTAGTGTATATCATCTCTTCTTACAGCAGTATGTAGTGTATATCATCTCTTCTTACAGCTGTATGTAGTGTATATCATCTCTTCTTACAGCTGTATGTAGTGTATATCATCTCTTCTTACAGCTGTATGTAGTGTATATCATCTCTTCTTACAGCTGTATGTAGTGTATATCATCTCTTCTTACAGCTGTATGTAGTGTATATCATCTCTTCTTACAGCAGTATGTAGTGTATATCATCTCTTCTTACAGCTGTATGTAGTGTAGATCATCTCTTCTTACAGCAGTATGTAGTGTATATCATCTCTTCTTACAGCAGTATGTAGTGTATATCATCTCTTCTTACAGCTGTATGTAGTGTATATCATCTCTTCTTACAGCTGTATGTAGTGTATATCATCTCTTCTTACAGCTGTATGTAGTGTAGATCATCTCTTCTTACAGCTGTATGTAGTATATATCATCTCTTCTTACAGCTGTATGTAGTGTAGATCATCTCTTCTTACAGCAGTATGTAGTGTATATCATCTCTTCTTACAGCAGTATGTAGTATATATCATCTCTTCTTACAGCTGTATGTAGTGTAGATCATCTCTTCTTACAGCTGTATGTAGTATATATCATCTCTTCTTACAGCTGTATGTAGTGTAGATCATCTCTTCTTACAGCAGTATGTAGTGTATATCATCTCTTCTTACAGCTGTATGTAGTGTAGATCATCTCTTCTTACAGCAGTATGTAGTGTAGATCATCTCTTCTTACAGCAGTATGTAGTGTATATCATCTCTTTTACCAGCAGTATGTAGTGTATATCATCTCTTCTTACAGCTGTATGTAGTGTAGATCATCTCTACTTACAGCAGTATGTAGTGTATATCATCTCTTCTTACAGCAGTATGTAGTATATATCATCTCTTCTTACAGCTGTATGTAGTATATATCATCTCTTCTTACAGCAGTATGTAGTGTATATCATCTCTTCTTACAGCAGTATGTAGTGTAGATCATCTCTTTTACCAGCAGTATGTAGTGTAGATCATCTCTTCTTACAGCAGTATGTAGTGTATATCATCTCTTCTTACAGCAGTATGTAGTGTATATCATCTCTTCTTACAGCTGTATGTAGTGTATATCATCTCTTCTTACAGCAGTATGTAGTATATATCATCTCTTTTACCAGCAGTATGTAGTGTATATCATCTCTTCTTACAGCTGTATGTAGTGTAGATCATCTCTTCTTACAGCTGTATGTAGTGTAGATCATCTCTTCTACCAGCAGTATGTACATAGTTACATAGTTCCATAGTTGATAAGGCCGAAAAAAGCCAAGCGTCCATCCAGTTCAGCCTATTTGTTGTGCACTGCAGCTATTCCGCTATTCCTATACCATGCGGGATAGGCCAATTGACATCACTGATGAAAAATTCACTTCCCGACACCAATCTGGCAGTCAGATTAAATCCCTGGATTAATTAACTATCACTAAGCATAAGATGTAATTTTCTTGTTCTCCAGAAAGGCGTCCAGGCCTCTCTTGAACTCATTAAGTGAGTTGGACATCACCACTTCCTCTCCCAGAGAGTTCCAGAGTCTCACGGCTCTGACCGTAAAGAATCCCCTTCTATGCTGGTGCAGGAACCTCCTTTCCTCCAGACGCATAGTGTGCCCCCTCGTCTTTGTCACCATCCTTGGTCTAAACAGGTCATGGGAGAGATCTCTGTACTGCCCCCTGATGTATTTCTACATGTTTATGAGGTCTCCCCTAAGCCTTCTCTTTTCCAATGTAACTAGGCCTAATTTTGACAACCTCTCTGGGTATTCTAGTCCCTCCATTCCCTTTCTTACCTTAGTCGCCCTCCTTTGTACCCTCTCTAGCTCCAATATGTGTTTCCTGAGCACCGGAGGCCAGAACTGTGCCCAATATTGTAAGTGCGGCCTTACCAGCGCTTTATACAGAGGAAGAACAATGTTCTCATCATATGCCCCTATTCCTCTTCTGATGCATGCCATGACTCTATTTGCCTTGGCAGCTGCTGCCTGACACTGGGCACTCCAATTGAATTTGCTGTTAACCAAGACGCCCAGGTCCTTCTCCATGTCCGATTTCCCCAACGGTTTCCCATTTAATATGTATGGGTGACTGCTGTTTTTCTTTCCCATGTGCATGACCTTACATTTATCGGCATTGAACCCCATTTGCCATTTTTTGGCCCAACTCCCCAATTTATCTAAATCCTCCTGTAGCTGTGCCCTATCCTCATCTGTATTAACTACTTTACAAAGTTTAGTATCATCTGCAAATATTGCTATTTTACTATGCAACCCTTCCACTAGATCATTAATAAATATATTAAATAATATAGGGCCCAAGACAGACCCTTGAGGCCCCCCGCTAGTAACCCTGACACCTCCTGAGCTTACTCCATTGATAACCACCCTCTGCTTTCTATCACTCAGCCAGCTATTTACCCACTTGCACACATTATCCCCCAGACCAAGCATTCTCATTTTATCGACCAACCTTTTGTGTGGCACGGTATCAAACGCTTTGGAGAAGTCAAGGTCTACAACATCCACTGACTCTCCCCGGTCCAGCTGTGAGCTCACCTCCTCGTAGAAGGCGATCAGGAGCGATCCCTCATGAATCCATGTTGATATGGAGTTAGACAGTTCTTCTCATTAAGATATTCTACAATAGCATCTCTAAGAAATCCTTCAAACAATTTACCCACAACAGACGTTAAGCTGACTGCTCTCTAGTTCCCAGGGTCACTTTTAGACCCCTTTTTGAATATTGGTCCCACATTTGCTTGGCGCCAGTCTAGTGGGACAGTCCCTGTCCATAAAGAGTGCTTGAATCTAAGATACAGCGGCCTGTCTATCACATGACTTAATTCTTTTAGTACCCGGGGGTGTATGTCATCTGGGCCTGGTGACTTGTCTATTTTGATATTCTTTAGGCGTTTCTGAGCTTCCTCCTGGGTTAGGTGGGTGATATTTAGCGGAGGATTTACTTTATCACTCTGCATTTCCTGCGATAAATTGAGTAGGTTTGCTTTCCCCTCATCGCCCTCTAGGATTTTACCCAGGTTATTTTTCAATGGGCCAACGCCATCAGTTTGAATCCTTTTACTGTTTCTATAGTTAATGAACAGTTTGGGATTGGTTTTACTTTCCTTGGCAATTAGTCTCTCTGTCTCCTCTTTTGCTATTCTTCTTTGTTTCTTCCAGATTTAGTTTTTTTCCCTCTAAGATATTAGCGCTTCCTGTAGTGTGATCATCTCTTCTAACATCTCATGTTGAAACGATTCTATGTCACTGTGTCCTTCCATCATTGTAGACTTTATCTGATGGTGAAAGGTGTGATACTGTGTGAGGCATAGTGTGTTAGGTCTGTGTCTTTGATCAGGCCTCCACTCCCCTGGTGAGCTGAACAGCTGGCAATTTAGTCCCAAGCAGCTCCCACAATCCCTCTCACCTGATGCTATAGTCCTTCCTATAAATCTCGATGCATTGTAAGGGGTGCACGTGGTGTGGGGTGCATGCACGTGTCCTTATTCAGCAAAGTGTCCTATTCGACAAGTGTCTCTGACAGTCATTTCAATGGCAGTATGTAGTGTATATCATCTCTTCTAACAGCAGTATGTAGTGTAGATCATCTCTCTCCTCTCTTCTTCTTCACACAGGTATTTAATCCATCCATCCGTTTGTGTGCTGTCTGATAAGTGTGAACAGAGTCAGATTCTCTAGCAACATTTTTCCATGGTATTTAATTGTTTGGTCCTGCATCTTTTTGTCTTTTTGTTTCTATTTTCAAATGTTCAAAGCCTTCTCTTTCATTGGTTTATGGCCTCTGTGTTTATCTTACCTAGCATTGCCTGCTCTAGCCCAGTGCTAATTGGCTAATTACTCAGTATGACCAACTGGTGCTGGCCTCTAGGAGACATTTCATTTCATATATATTCAGCACTGGCTGCAAATAGCACGCGTGCGGGGTCACGCGTGCAATAGATTCTAAGTGCAATAATTACAAGTGCAGTTAGACCATGGCAGTTGGACAGGGCAGGAGACAGGGAAGGTGCATAAAACTTTCATCCAAACATGCTTCTCGGTCACTAATACTGCATTATGCATTAGTCTTATCAATCGGCTTTTTATTTGTTTTCACTGCTGCTTTCTCACATCTCGCCCGCCCTTCAAAACATTCTGTGCACTCTCTCTATATCAGCCCTTCCCTTCTCCCCTCTCCCATGTAGAACTCTGAGGCTCTACTGACATTCCTCACCCACTGCAAACCATCCACTACCTCCATACAGCACTCAAAACGTTCAGACAAATCATTGCACCACCTGATCTTTCTCTTCTTTCTCCTTTTACTAGTCGCAGGCGACATCTCCCCCAACCCTGGGCCCCCCTCCACTAGCGTACACCACTCTCCTCC
Source organism: Phyllobates terribilis (assembly GCF_046119375.1). Lineage (NCBI taxonomy): Eukaryota > Metazoa > Chordata > Amphibia > Anura > Dendrobatidae > Phyllobates > Phyllobates terribilis. Next base: position 18,528,093 of record NW_027362785.1, on the reverse strand, counting down.
AGCTGCATATAGAAACCCTGCTAATCTTATTAACGTTCAGTGCATGCCCTCTCCTATTGATTTCCATTGCGCTCTCTGCAACGCACGGTCTGTGTGGAACAAACTAACTTACATCCATGATTTTTTCCTCTCTAATTCTCTTAACCTTCTGGCTATCACAGAAACCTGGATTCAGCAGCTAGACACCACCGCTGCTGCTGCTCTCTCGTTTGGTGGGCTGAAATTTTCACAGACCGCCAGACATGGCAACAGACAGGGTGGAGGGGTTGGTCTGCTCCTTTCCTCACAATGTGCTTTCCAGGTCATCCCCCCGGTTCCCTCACTTAGGTTTCCTTCCTTTGAAGTCCACACCATCACACTCTTTAAACCCTTCTCCCTGTGAGTGGCAGTCGTGTATCGCCCTCCAGGCTCCCCCCGCCACTTCTTGGATCACTTTGCCACCTGGCTTCCTCACTTTCTATCCTGTGACATCCCCACCCTCATCATGGGCGACTTTAACATCCCCATCGATGACCCCCTCTCCCAATCGGCCTCTCATCTACTTTCTCAAACTTCTTCATTCCGTCTCTCACAGTTTACTAATTCTCCTACCCATGAAGACGGGAACACTCTGGACCTGGTTTTTGCCAGGCTCTGCTTGCTGGATGACTTGACCAACTCCCCTCTCCCGCTCTCGGACCACAACCTTCTTTCCTTCTCTGTTAAGAATTGTCTCTTCACCCGGGACACCCCCACTTACCACACTTAGAGGAATACACGTACCATTAATACCCAGCAGCTTATGGACAATCTCCACACATCTTTAGCCCCCATCTCCTCCTTCTCCTGTCCACACTTGGCATTGTCACACTACAACAATACACTGAAGTGCGCCCTAGATGAAGCAGCTCCTTCTACTCGCAGAAAGATCCCACACAGACAACGGCAGCCCTGGCACACGATGCAAACACGTTTTCTCCAGCGTTGCTCAAGGTGTGCTGAGCGTCAGTGAAGAAAATCTCTTTTAGAAGAGGACTTCATCCACTATCAATTCATGCTCAAAACCTAGAACTCTGCCCTTCATCTGGCCAAACAATCCGATTTCACCACCCTCATCACTTCAATGTCCAACAACCCAAAACGACTTTTCCAAACCGTAAAACTCCCTCCTGAAACCTAAAGCACAGGCCCTCACCACCAACCTCAGCAGTGAGGATCTGGCCACTTATTTCTTGGAAAAAATCAACCACATCCATCAGGACATCTCAGCCCAATCTCCTCAGTGCCTGGATCCCCTTCCCTACCGCACTTCAAGCTCACTAGCCATCTTTGAGCCTGTCACACAAGAAGAGGTTACCCAGCTCCTCGCTTCTTCTCGGCCTACAACCTGCAACAGTGACCCCATTCCTTCACATCTCCTGCAGTCCCTCTCACCGGTGGTCACCACTCACCTGACTAAAAGATTGAACCTCTCTCTTTCTTCAGGTATCTTTCCCTCCTCATTTAAACATGCCATCATAACCCTTTGACTTAAAAAGCCATCCCTGGACCAGAACTGCACTGCTAACTACAGACCGCTCTCTAATCTTCCTTTCATCTCTAAACTCCTGGAACGCTTGCTTCACTCCCGTCTAATCCGCTATCTCTCAGATAACTCTCTCCTCGACCCTTTACAATCTGGTTTCCGCTCCTCACACTCTACTGAAACTGCCCTCACTAAAGTCTCGAATGATCTACTAACAGCCAAATCCAAAGGTCACTGCTCCCTGCTGATCTCCTGGATCTCTCTGCAGCATTCGACACTGTGGATCACCAGCTCCTCCTCACTATGCTCCTCTCTATTGGCCTCAAGGAAACCGTTCTCTCCTGGTTCTCCTCCTACCTCTCTGACCGCTCCTTCACTGTGTCTTTTGCCGGCTCTTCTTCCCCTCCTCATCCCCTTACTATCGGGGATCCTCAGGGCTCAGTCCTAGGCCCCCTCCTCTTCTCTCTATACACTACCCCTTATTGGACAAACTATCAGCAGATTTGGCTTCCAGTATCATCTCGATGCTGACGACACCCAACTATACACTTCTTCCCCTGACATCACCCCTACCCTAATACAAAACACCAAGGATTGTTTATCTGCTGGGTCTAGCATCATGTCCCCGCTTAATTGTAAAGTGCTGTGGAATATGTTGGCGCTATAGAAATAAAAATTAGTATTATTATTATAACAGCTGTATGTAGTGTATATCATCTCTTCTTACAGCAGTATGTAGTGTATATCATCTCTTCTTACAGCAGTATGTAGTGTATATCATCTCTTCTTACAGCTGTATGTAGTGTAGATCATCTCTTCTTACAGCTGTATGTAGTGTAGATCATCTCTTCTTACAGCAGTATGTAGTGTATATCATCTCTTCTTACAGCAGTATGTAGTATATATCATCTCTTCTTACAGCAGTATGTAGTATATATCATCTCTTCTTACAGCTGTATGTAGTGTAGATCATCTCTTCTTACAGCAGTATGTAGTATATATCATCTCTTCTTACAGCTGTATGTAGTGTAGATCATCTCTTCTTACAGCTGTATGTAGTGTATATCATCTCTTCTTACAGCTGTATGTAGTGTATATCATCTCTTCTTACAGCTGTATGTAGTGTAGATCATCTCTTCTTACAGCAGTATGTAGTGTAGATCATCTCTTCTTACAGCAGTATGTAGTATATATCATCTCTTCTTACAGCTGTATGTAGTGTAGATCATCTCTTCTTACAGCTGTATGTAGTGTATATCATCTCTTCTTACAGCAGTATGTAGTGTAGATCATCTCTTCTTACAGCTGTATGTAGTGTAGATCATCTCTTCTAACAGCTGTATGTAGTGTAGATCATCTCTTTTACCAGCAGTATGTAGTGTAGATCATCTCTTCTTACAGCAGTATGTAGTATATATCATCTCTTCTTACAGCAGTATGTAGTGTAGATCATCTCTTCTTACAGCTGTATGTAGTATATATCATCTCTTCTTACAGCAGTATGTAGTATATATCATCTCTTCTTACAGCAGTATGTAGTGTAGATCATCTCTTCTTACAGCTGTATGTAGTGTATATCATCTCTTCTTACAGCTGTATGTAGTATATATCATCTCTTCTTACAGCTGTATGTAGTATATATCATCTCTTCTTACAGCTGTATGTAGTGTAGATCATCTCTTCTTACAGCTGTATGTAGTGTATATCATCTCTTCTTACAGCAGTATGTAGTGTAGATCATCTCTTCTTACAGCTGTATGTAGTGTAGATCATCTCTTCTAACAGCTGTATGTAGTGTAGATCATCTCTTTTACCAGCAGTATGTAGTGTAGATCATCTCTTCTTACAGCAGTATGTAGTATATATCATCTCTTTTACCAGCAGTATGTAGTGTATATCATCTCTTCTTACAGCTGTATGTAGTGTAGATCATCTCTTCTTACAGCAGTATGTAGTATATATCATCTCTTCTTACAGCTGTATGTAGTGTAGATCATCTCTTCTTACAGCTGTATGTAGTGTAGATCATCTCTTCTTACAGCTGTATGTAGTGTAGATCATCTCTTCTTACAGCAGTATGTAGTATATATCATCTCTTCTTACAGCTGTATGTAGTGTAGATCATCTCTTCTTACAGCTGTATGTAGTGTATATCATCTCTTCTTACAGCTGTATGTAGTATATATCATCTCTTCTTACAGCAGTATGTAGTATATATCATCTCTTCTTACAGCAGTATGTAGTGTATATCATCTCTTCTTACAGCTGTATGTAGTGTAGATCATCTCTTCTTACAGCAGTATGTAGTGTATATCATCTCTTCTTACAGCAGTATGTAGTATATATCATCTCTTCTTACAGCTGTATGTAGTGTAGATCATCTCTTCTTACAGCTGTATGTAGTATATATCATCTCTTCTTACAGCTGTATGTAGTGTAGATCATCTCTTCTTACAGCTGTATGTAGTGTATATCATCTCTTCTTACAGCAGTATGTAGTGTAGATCATCTCTTCTTACAGCTGTATGTAGTGTAGATCATCTCTTCTAACAGCTGTATGTAGTGTAGATCATCTCTTTTACCAGCAGTATGTAGTGTAGATCATCTCTTCTTACAGCAGTATGTAGTATATATCATCTCTTCTTACAGCTGTATGTAGTGTAGATCATCTCTTCTTACAGCAGTATGTAGTGTAGATCATCTCTTCTTACAGCAGTATGTAGTGTAGATCATCTCTTCTTACAGCAGTATGTAGTATATATCATCTCTTCTTACAGCTGTATGTAGTGTAGATCATCTCTTCTTACAGCTGTATGTAGTGTAGATCATCTCTTCTTACAGCTGTATGTAGTGTAGATCATCTCTTCTTACAGCAGTATGTAGTATATATCATCTCTTTTACCAGCAGTATGTAGTGTATATCATCTCTTCTTACAGCTGTATGTAGTGTATATCATCTCTTTTACCAGCAGTATGTAGTATATATCATCTCTTCTTACAGCTGTATGTAGTGTAGATCATCTCTTCTTACAGCTGTATGTAGTGTAGATCATCTCTACTTACAGCAGTATGTAGTGTATATCATCTCTTCTTACAGCAGTATGTAGTATATATCATCTCTTCTTACAGCAGTATGTAGTGTATATCATCTCTTCTTACAGCAGTATGTAGTGTATATCATCTCTTCTTACAGCAGTATGTAGTATATATCATCTCTTCTTACAGCTGTATGTAGTGTAGATCATCTCTTCTTACAGCAGTATGTAGTGTATATCATCTCTTCTTACAGCAGTATGTAGTATATATCATCTCTTCTTACAGCAGTATGTAGTGTATATCATCTCTTCTTACAGCAGTATGTAGTATATATCATCTCTTCTTACAGCTGTATGTAGTGTAGATCATCTCTTCTTACAGCAGTATGTAGTGTATATCATCTCTTCTTACAGCAGTATGTAGTATATATCATCTCTTCTTACAGCTGTATGTAGTGTAGATCATCTCTACTTACAGCAGTATGTAGTGTATATCATCTCTTCTTACAGCTGTATGTAGTGTAGATCATCTCTTCTTACAGCAGTATGTAGTGTATATCATCTCTTCTTACAGCAGTATGTAGTATATATCATCTCTTCTTACAGCTGTATGTAGTGTAGATCATCTCTTCTTACAGCAGTATGTAGTATATATCATCTCTTCTTACAGCTGTATGTAGTATATATCATCTCTTCTTACAGCTGTATGTAGTGTAGATCATCTCTTCTTACAGCTGTATGTAGTGTAGATCATCTCTACTTACAGCAGTATGTAGTGTATATCATCTCTTCTTACAGCTGTATGTAGTGTAGATCATCTCTTCTTACAGCAGTATGTAGTGTATATCATCTCTTCTTACAGCAGTATGTAGTATATATCATCTCTTCTTACAGCTGTATGTAGTGTAGATCATCTCTTCTTACAGCAGTATGTAGTATATATCATCTCTTTTACCAGCAGTATGTAGTGTATATCATCTCTTTTACCAGCAGTATGTAGTGTAGATCATCTCTTTTACCAGCAGTATGTAGTGTAGATCATCTCTTCTTACAGCAGTATGTAGTATATATCATCTCTTCTTACAGCTGTATGTAGTGTAGATCATCTCTTCTTACAGCAGTATGTAGTGTAGATCATCTCTTCTTACAGCAGTATGTAGTGTAGATCATCTCTTCTTACAGCAGTATGTAGTATATATCATCTCTTCTTACAGCTGTATGTAGTGTAGATCATCTCTTCTTACAGCTGTATGTAGTGTAGATCATCTCTTCTTACAGCTGTATGTAGTGTAGATCATCTCTTCTTACAGCAGTATGTAGTATATATCATCTCTTTTACCAGCAGTATGTAGTGTATATCATCTCTTCTTACAGCTGTATGTAGTGTAGATCATCTCTTCTTACAGCAGTATGTAGTATATATCATCTCTTCTTACAGCTGTATGTAGTGTAGATCATCTCTTCTTACAGCTGTATGTAGTGTAGATCATCTCTTCTTACAGCAGTATGTAGTATATATCATCTCTTCTTACAGCTGTATGTAGTGTAGATCATCTCTTCTTACAGCAGTATGTAGTGTAGATCATCTCTTCTTACAGCAGTATGTAGTGTAGATCATCTCTTCTTACAGCAGTATGTAGTGTAGATCATCTCTTCTTACAGCAGTATGTAGTATATATCATCTCTTTTACCAGCAGTATGTAGTGTAGATCATCTCTTCTTACAGCTGTATGTAGTATATATCATCTCTTCTTACAGCAGTATGTAGTGTAGATCATCTCTTCTTACAGCTGTATGTAGTATATATCATCTCTTCTAACAGCTGTATGTAGTGTATATCATCTCTTCTTACAGCAGTATGTACTGTAGATCATCTCTTCTTACAGCTGTATGTAGTGTAGATCATCTCTTTTACCAGCAGTATGTAGTGTAGATCATCTCTTCTTACAGCTGTATGTAGTGTAGATCATCTCTACTTACAGCAGTATGTAGTGTATATCATCTCTTCTTACAGCAGTATGTAGTGTAGATCATCTCTTCTTACAGCTGTATGTAGTGTAGATCATCTCTTTTACCAGCAGTATGTAGTGTATATCATCTCTTCTTACAGCTGTATGTAGTGTAGATCATCTCTACTTACAGCAGTATGTAGTGTATATCATCTCTTCTTACAGCAGTATGTAGTGTAGATCATCTCTTCTTACAGCAGTATGTAGTATATATCATCTCTTCTTACAGCTGTATGTAGTGTAGATCATCTCTACTTACAGCAGTATGTAGTGTATATCATCTCTTCTTACAGCAGTATGTAGTGTAGATCATCTCTTCTTACAGCTGTATGTAGTGTAGATCATCTCTTCTTACAGCAGTATGTAGTATATATCATCTCTTCTTACAGCTGTATGTAGTGTATATCATCTCTTCTTACAGCTGTATGTAGTATATATCATCTCTTCTTACAGCAGTATGTAGTATATATCATCTCTTTTACCAGCAGTATGTAGTGTAGATCATCTCTTCTTACAGCTGTATGTAGTATATATCATCTCTTCTTACAGCAGTATCTAGTGTAGATCATCTCTTCTTACAGCTGTATGTAGTATATATCATCTCTTCTAACAGCTGTATGTAGTGTATATCATCTCTTCTTACAGCAGTATGTAGTGTAGATCATCTCTTCTTACAGCTGTATGTAGTGTAGATCATCTCTTTTACCAGCAGTATGTAGTGTATATCATCTCTTCTTACAGCAGTATGTAGTATATATCATCTCTTCTTACAGCTGTATGTAGTGTATATCATCTCTTCTTACAGCTGTATGTAGTGTAGATCATCTCTTCTTACAGCAGTATGTAGTGTATATCATCTCTTCTTACAGCAGTATGTAGTGTATATCATCTCTTTTACCAGCAGTATGTAGTGTATATCATCTCTTCTTACAGCTGTATGTAGTGTAGATCATCTCTACTTACAGCAGTATGTAGTGTATATCATCTCTTCTTACAGCAGTATGTAGTGTAGATCATCTCTTCTTACAGCAGTATGTAGTGTATATCATCTCTTCTTACAGCTGTATGTAGTGTAGATCATCTCTTCTTACAGCAGTATGTAGTATATATCATCTCTTCTTACAGCTGTATGTAGTGTAGATCATCTCTTCTTACAGCAGTATGTAGTATATATCATCTCTTCTTACAGCTGTATGTAGTGTAGATCATCTCTTTTACCAGCAGTATGTAGTGTAGATCATCTCTTCTTACAGCAGTATGTAGTGTATATCATCTCTTCTTACAGCAGTATGTAGTGTATATCATCTCTTCTTACAGCAGTATGTAGTGTATATCATCTCTTCTTACAGCAGTATGTAGTATATATCATCTCTTCTTACAGCTGTATGTAGTGTAGATCATCTCTTCTTACAGCAGTATGTAGTATATATCATCTCTTCTTACAGCAGTATGTAGTGTAGATCATCTCTTCTTACAGCTGTATGTAGTGTAGATCATCTCTACTTACAGCAGTATGTAGTGTATATCATCTCTTCTTACAGCAGTATGTAGTATATATCATCTCTTCTTACAGCAGTATGTAGTGTAGATCATCTCTTTTACCAGCAGTATGTAGTGTATATCATCTCTTCTTACAGCAGTATGTAGTATATATCATCTCTTCTTACACCAGTATGTAGTGTAGATCATCTCTTCTTACAGCTGTATGTAGTGTATATCATCTCTTCTTACAGCTGTATGTAGTGTATATCATCTCTTCTTACAGCTGTATGTAGTGTATATCATCTCTTCTTACAGCTGTATGTAGTGTATATCATCTCTTCTTACAGCTGTATGTAGTATATATCATCTCTTCTTACAGCTGTATGTAGTATATATCATCTCTTCTTACAGCTGTATGTAGTATATATCATCTCTTCTTACAGCTGTATGTAGTGTATATCATCTCTTCTTACAGCAGTATGTAGTGTATATCATCTCTTCTTACAGCAGTATGTAGTGTATATCATCTCTTCTTACAGCAGTATGTAGTGTATATCATCTCTTCTTACAGCTGTATGTAGTATATATCATCTCTTCTTACAGCAGTATGTAGTGTATATCATCTCTTCTTACAGCAGTATGTAGTGTAGATCATCTCTTCTTACAGCAGTATGTAGTGTATATCATCTCTTCTTACAGCTGTATGTAGTGTAGATCATCTCTTCTAACAGCTGTATGTAGTGTAGATCATCTCTTTTACCAGCAGTATGTAGTGTAGATCATCTCTTCTTACAGCAGTATGTAGTATATATCATCTCTTCTTACAGCTGTATGTAGTGTAGATCATCTCTTCTTACAGCTGTATGTAGTATATATCATCTCTTCTTACAGCTGTATGTAGTGTAGATCATCTCTTCTTACAGCTGTATGTAGTGTATATCATCTCTTCTTACAGCAGTATGTAGTGTAGATCATCTCTTCTTACAGCTGTATGTAGTGTAGATCATCTCTTCTAACAGCTGTATGTAGTGTAGATCATCTCTTTTACCAGCAGTATGTAGTGTAGATCATCTCTTCTTACAGCAGTATGTAGTATATATCATCTCTTCTTACAGCTGTATGTAGTGTAGATCATCTCTTCTTACAGCAGTATGTAGTGTAGATCATCTCTTCTTACAGCAGTATGTAGTGTAGATCATCTCTTCTTACAGCAGTATGTAGTATATATCATCTCTTCTTACAGCAGTATGTAGTATATATCATCTCTTCTTACAGCAGTATGTAGTATATATCATCTCTTCTTACAGCTGTATGTAGTGTAGATCATCTCTTCTTACAGCTGTATGTAGTATATATCATCTCTTCTTACAGCTGTATGTAGTGTAGATCATCTCTTCTTACAGCTGTATGTAGTGTATATCATCTCTTCTTACAGCAGTATGTAGTGTAGATCATCTCTTCTTACAGCTGTATGTAGTGTAGATCATCTCTTCTAACAGCTGTATGTAGTGTAGATCATCTCTTTTACCAGCAGTATGTAGTGTAGATCATCTCTTCTTACAGCAGTATGTAGTATATATCATCTCTTCTTACAGCTGTATGTAGTGTAGATCATCTCTTCTTACAGCAGTATGTAGTGTAGATCATCTCTTCTTACAGCAGTATGTAGTGTAGATCATCTCTTCTTACAGCAGTATGTAGTATATATCATCTCTTCTTACAGCTGTATGTAGTGTAGATCATCTCTTCTTACAGCTGTATGTAGTGTAGATCATCTCTTCTTACAGCAGTATGTAGTGTATATCATCTCTTCTTACAGCAGTATGTAGTATATATCATCTCTTCTTACAGCAGTATGTAGTGTATATCATCTCTTCTTACAGCAGTATGTAGTATATATCATCTCTTCTTACAGCTGTATGTAGTGTAGATCATCTCTTCTTACAGCAGTATGTAGTGTATATCATCTCTTCTTACAGCAGTATGTAGTGTATATCATCTCTTCTTACAGCAGTATGTAGTGTATATCATCTCTTCTTACAGCTGTATGTAGTATATATCATCTCTTCTTACAGCTGTATGTAGTGTAGATCATCTCTTCTTACAGCAGTATGTAGTATATATCATCTCTTCTTACAGCTGTATGTAGTGTAGATCATCTCTTCTTACAGCAGTATGTAGTGTAGATCATCTCTTCTAACAGCTGTATGTAGTGTAGATCATCTCTTTTACCAGCAGTATGTAGTGTATATCATCTCTTCTTACACCAGTATGTAGTGTATATCATCTCTTCTTACAGCTGTATGTAGTATATATCATCTCTTCTTTCAGCTGTATGTAGTGTAGATCATCTCTTCTTACAGCTGTATGTAGTATATATCATCTCTTCTTACAGCTGTATGTAGTGTAGATCATCTCTTCTTACAGCAGTATGTAGTATATATCATCTCTTTTACCAGCAGTATGTAGTGTATATCATCTCTTTTACCAGCAGTATGTAGTGTAGATCATCTCTTCTACCAGCAGTATGTACATAGTTACATAGTTCCATAGTTGATAAGGCCGAAAAAAGCCAAGCGTCCATCCAGTTCAGCCTATTTGTTGTGCACTGCAGCTATTCCGCTATTCCTATACCATGCGGGATAGGCCAATTGACATCACTGATGAAAAATTCACTTCCCGACACCAATCTGGCAGTCAGATTAAATCCCTGGATTAATTAACTATCACTAAGCATAAGATGTAATTTTCTTGTTCTCCAGAAAGGCGTCCAGGCCTCTCTTGAACTCATTAAGTGAGTTGGACATCACCACTTCCTCTCCCAGAGAGTTCCAGAGTCTCACGGCTCTGACCGTAAAGAATCCCCTTCTATGCTGGTGCAGGAACCTCCTTTCCTCCAGACGCATAGTGTGCCCCCTCGTCTTTGTCACCATCCTTGGTCTAAACAGGTCATGGGAGAGATCTCTGTACTGCCCCCTGATGTATTTCTACATGTTTATGAGGTCTCCCCTAAGCCTTCTCTTTTCCAATGTAACTAGGCCTAATTTTGACAACCTCTCTGGGTATTCTAGTCCCTCCATTCCCTTTCTTACCTTAGTCGCCCTCCTTTGTACCCTCTCTAGCTCCAATATGTGTTTCCTGAGCACCGGAGGCCAGAACTGTGCCCAATATTGTAAGTGCGGCCTTACCAGCGCTTTATACAGAGGAAGAACAATGTTCTCATCATATGCCCCTATTCCTCTTCTGATGCATGCCATGACTCTATTTGCCTTGGCAGCTGCTGCCTGACACTGGGCACTCCAATTGAATTTGCTGTTAACCAAGACGCCCAGGTCCTTCTCCATGTCCGATTTCCCCAACGGTTTCCCATTTAATATGTATGGGTGACTGCTGTTTTTCTTTCCCATGTGCATGACCTTACATTTATCGGCATTGAACCCCATTTGCCATTTTTTGGCCCAACTCCCCAATTTATCTAAATCCTCCTGTAGCTGTGCCCTATCCTCATCTGTATTAACTACTTTACAAAGTTTAGTATCATCTGCAAATATTGCTATTTTACTATGCAACCCTTCCACTAGATCATTAATAAATATATTAAATAATATAGGGCCCAAGACAGACCCTTGAGGCCCCCCGCTAGTAACCCTGACACCTCCTGAGCTTACTCCATTGATAACCACCCTCTGCTTTCTATCACTCAGCCAGCTATTTACCCACTTGCACACATTATCCCCCAGACCAAGCATTCTCATTTTATCGACCAACCTTTTGTGTGGCACGGTATCAAACGCTTTGGAGAAGTCAAGGTCTACAACATCCACTGACTCTCCCCGGTCCAGCTGTGAGCTCACCTCCTCGTAGAAGGCGATCAGGAGCGATCCCTCATGAATCCATGTTGATATGGAGTTAGACAGTTCTTCTCATTAAGATATTCTACAATAGCATCTCTAAGAAATCCTTCAAACAATTTACCCACAACAGACGTTAAGCTGACTGCTCTCTAGTTCCCAGGGTCACTTTTAGACCCCTTTTTGAATATTGGTCCCACATTTGCTTGGCGCCAGTCTAGTGGGACAGTCCCTGTCCATAAAGAGTGCTTGAATCTAAGATACAGCGGCCTGTCTATCACATGACTTAATTCTTTTAGTACCCGGGGGTGTATGTCATCTGGGCCTGGTGACTTGTCTATTTTGATATTCTTTAGGCGTTTCTGAGCTTCCTCCTGGGTTAGGTGGGTGATATTTAGCGGAGGATTTACTTTATCACTCTGCATTTCCTGCGATAAATTGAGTAGGTTTGCTTTCCCCTCATCGCCCTCTAGGATTTTACCCAGGTTATTTTTCAATGGGCCAACGCCATCAGTTTGAATCCTTTTACTGTTTCTATAGTTAATGAACAGTTTGGGATTGGTTTTACTTTCCTTGGCAATTAGTCTCTCTGTCTCCTCTTTTGCTATTCTTCTTTGTTTCTTCCAGATTTAGTTTTTTTCCCTCTAAGATATTAGCGCTTCCTGTAGTGTGATCATCTCTTCTAACATCTCATGTTGAAACGATTCTATGTCACTGTGTCCTTCCATCATTGTAGACTTTATCTGATGGTGAAAGGTGTGATACTGTGTGAGGCATAGTGTGTTAGGTCTGTGTCTTTGATCAGGCCTCCACTCCCCTGGTGAGCTGAACAGCTGGCAATTTAGTCCCAAGCAGCTCCCACAATCCCTCTCACCTGATGCTATAGTCCTTCCTATAAATCTCGATGCATTGTAAGGGGTGCACGTGGTGTGGGGTGCATGCACGTGTCCTTATTCAGCAAAGTGTCCTATTCGACAAGTGTCTCTGACAGTCATTTCAATGGCAGTATGTAGTGTATATCATCTCTTCTAACAGCAGTATGTAGTGTAGATCATCTCTCTCCTCTCTTCTTCTTCACACAGGTATTTAATCCATCCATCCGTTTGTGTGCTGTCTGATAAGTGTGAACAGAGTCAGATTCTCTAGCAACATTTTTCCATGGTATTTAATTGTTTGGTCCTGCATCTTTTTGTCTTTTTGTTTCTATTTTCAAATGTTCAAAGCCTTCTCTTTCATTGGTTTATGGCCTCTGTGTTTATCTTACCTAGCATTGCCTGCTCTAGCCCAGTGCTAATTGGCTAATTACTCAGTATGACCAACTGGTGCTGGCCTCTAGGAGACATTTCATTTCATATATATTCAGCACTGGCTGCAAATAGCACGCGTGCGGGGTCACGCGTGCAATAGATTCTAAGTGCAATAATTACAAGTGCAGTTAGACCATGGCAGTTGGACAGGGCAGGAGACAGGGAAGGTGCATAAAACTTTCATCCAAACATGCTTCTCGGTCACTAATACTGCATTATGCATTAGTCTTATCAATCGGCTTTTTATTTGTTTTCACTGCTGCTTTCTCACATCTCGCCCGCCCTTCAAAACATTCTGTGCACTCTCTCTATATCAGCCCTTCCCTTCTCCCCTCTCCCATGTAGAACTCTGAGGCTCTACTGACATTCCTCACCCACTGCAAACCATCCACTACCTCCATACAGCACTCAAAACGTTCAGACAAATCATTGCACCACCTGATCTTTCTCTTCTTTCTCCTTTTACTAGTCGCAGGCGACATCTCCCCCAACCCTGGGCCCCCCTCCACTAGCGTACACCACTCTCCTCCAGCTGCATATAGAAACCCTGCTAATCTTATTAACGTTCAGTGCATGCCCTCTCCTATTGATTTCCATTGCGCTCTCTGCAACGCACGGTCTGTGTGGAACAAACTAACTTACATCCATGATTTTTTCCTCTCTAATTCTCTTAACCTTCTGGCTATCACAGAAACCTGGATTCAGCAGCTAGACACCACCGCTGCTGCTGCTCTCTCGTTTGGTGGGCTGAAATTTTCACAGACCGCCAGACATGGCAACAGACAGGGTGGAGGGGTTGGTCTGCTCCTTTCCTCACAATGTGCTTTCCAGGTCATCCCCCCGGTTCCCTCACTTAGGTTTCCTTCCTTTGAAGTCCACACCATCACACTCTTTAAACCCTTCTCCCTGTGAGTGGCAGTCGTGTATCGCCCTCCAGGCTCCCCCCGCCACTTCTTGGATCACTTTGCCACCTGGCTTCCTCACTTTCTATCCTGTGACATCCCCACCCTCATCATGGGCGACTTTAACATCCCCATCGATGACCCCCTCTCCCAATCGGCCTCTCATCTACTTTCTCAAACTTCTTCATTCCGTCTCTCACAGTTTACTAATTCTCCTACCCATGAAGACGGGAACACTCTGGACCTGGTTTTTGCCAGGCTCTGCTTGCTGGATGACTTGACCAACTCCCCTCTCCCGCTCTCGGACCACAACCTTCTTTCCTTCTCTGTTAAGAATTGTCTCTTCACCCGGGACACCCCCACTTACCACACTTAGAGGAATACACGTACCATTAATACCCAGCAGCTTATGGACAATCTCCACACATCTTTAGCCCCCATCTCCTCCTTCTCCTGTCCACACTTGGCATTGTCACACTACAACAATACACTGAAGTGCGCCCTAGATGAAGCAGCTCCTTCTACTCGCAGAAAGATCCCACACAGACAACGGCAGCCCTGGCACACGATGCAAACACGTTTTCTCCAGCGTTGCTCAAGGTGTGCTGAGCGTCAGTGAAGAAAATCTCTTTTAGAAGAGGACTTCATCCACTATCAATTCATGCTCAAAACCTAGAACTCTGCCCTTCATCTGGCCAAACAATCCGATTTCACCACCCTCATCACTTCAATGTCCAACAACCCAAAACGACTTTTCCAAACCGTAAAACTCCCTCCTGAAACCTAAAGCACAGGCCCTCACCACCAACCTCAGCAGTGAGGATCTGGCCACTTATTTCTTGGAAAAAATCAACCACATCCATCAGGACATCTCAGCCCAATCTCCTCAGTGCCTGGATCCCCTTCCCTACCGCACTTCAAGCTCACTAGCCATCTTTGAGCCTGTCACACAAGAAGAGGTTACCCAGCTCCTCGCTTCTTCTCGGCCTACAACCTGCAACAGTGACCCCATTCCTTCACATCTCCTGCAGTCCCTCTCACCGGTGGTCACCACTCACCTGACTAAAAGATTGAACCTCTCTCTTTCTTCAGGTATCTTTCCCTCCTCATTTAAACATGCCATCATAACCCTTTGACTTAAAAAGCCATCCCTGGACCAGAACTGCACTGCTAACTACAGACCGCTCTCTAATCTTCCTTTCATCTCTAAACTCCTGGAACGCTTGCTTCACTCCCGTCTAATCCGCTATCTCTCAGATAACTCTCTCCTCGACCCTTTACAATCTGGTTTCCGCTCCTCACACTCTACTGAAACTGCCCTCACTAAAGTCTCGAATGATCTACTAACAGCCAAATCCAAAGGTCACTGCTCCCTGCTGATCTCCTGGATCTCTCTGCAGCATTCGACACTGTGGATCACCAGCTCCTCCTCACTATGCTCCTCTCTATTGGCCTCAAGGAAACCGTTCTCTCCTGGTTCTCCTCCTACCTCTCTGACCGCTCCTTCACTGTGTCTTTTGCCGGCTCTTCTTCCCCTCCTCATCCCCTTACTATCGGGGATCCTCAGGGCTCAGTCCTAGGCCCCCTCCTCTTCTCTCTATACACTACCCCTTATTGGACAAACTATCAGCAGATTTGGCTTCCAGTATCATCTCGATGCTGACGACACCCAACTATACACTTCTTCCCCTGACATCACCCCTACCCTAATACAAAACACCAAGGATTGTTTATCTGCTGGGTCTAGCATCATGTCCCCGCTTAATTGTAAAGTGCTGTGGAATATGTTGGCGCTATAGAAATAAAAATTAGTATTATTATTATAACAGCTGTATGTAGTGTATATCATCTCTTCTTACAGCAGTATGTAGTGTATATCATCTCTTCTTACAGCAGTATGTAGTGTATATCATCTCTTCTTACAGCTGTATGTAGTGTATATCATCTCTTCTTACAGCAGTATGTAGTATATATCATCTCTTTTACCAGCAGTATGTAGTGTATATCATCTCTTCTTACAGCTGTATGTAGTGTATATCATCTCTTTTACCAGCAGTATGTAGTGTATATCATCTCTTCTTACAGCTGTATGTAGTGTAGATCATCTCTACTTACAGCAGTATGTAGTGTATATCATCTCTTCTTACAGCAGTATGTAGTATATATCATCTCTTCTTACAGCAGTATGTAGTGTAGATCATCTCTTTTACCAGCAGTATGTAGTATATATCATCTCTTCTTACAGCTGTATGTAGTGTAGATCATCTCTTCTTACAGCTGTATGTAGTGTAGATCATCTCTTCTTACAGCTGTATGTAGTGTAGATCATCTCTTCTTACAGCAGTATGTAGTATATATCATCTCTTCTAACAGCTGTATGTAGTGTATATCATCTCTTCTTACAGCAGTATGTAGTGTAGATCATCTCTTCTTACAGCTGTATGTAGTGTAGATCATCTCTTTTACCAGCAGTATGTAGTGTATATCATCTCTTCTTACAGCTGTATGTAGTGTAGATCATCTCTACTTACAGCTGTATGTAGTGTAGATCATCTCTACTTACAGCAGTATGTAGTATATATCATCTCTTCTTACAGCAGTATGTAGTGTATATCATCTCTTCTTACAGCTGTATGTAGTGTAGATCATCTCTTCTTACAGCAGTATGTAGTGTATATCATCTCTTCTTACAGCAGTATGTAGTATATATCATCTCTTCTTACAGCTGTATGTAGTGTAGATCATCTCTTCTTACAGCTGTATGTAGTATATATCATCTCTTCTTACAGCTGTATGTAGTGTAGATCATCTCTTCTTACAGCTGTATGTAGTGTATATCATCTCTTCTTACAGCAGTATGTAGTGTAGATCATCTCTTCTTACAGCTGTATGTAGTGTAGATCATCTCTTCTAACAGCTGTATGTAGTGTAGATCATCTCTTTTACCAGCAGTATGTAGTGTAGATCATCTCTTCTTACAGCAGTATGTAGTGTAGATCATCTCTTCTTACAGCTGTATGTAGTGTAGATCATCTCTTCTTACAGCAGTATGTAGTGTAGATCATCTCTTCTTACAGCAGTATGTAGTGTAGATCATCTCTTCTTACAGCAGTATGTAGTGTAGATCATCTCTTCTTACAGCAGTATGTAGTATATATCATCTCTTCTTACAGCTGTATGTAGTGTAGATCATCTCTTCTTACAGCTGTATGTAGTGTAGATCATCTCTTCTTACAGCTGTATGTAGTGTAGATCATCTCTTCTTACAGCAGTATGTAGTGTAGATCATCTCTTCTTACAGCAGTATGTAGTGTAGATCATCTCTTCTTACAGCAGTATGTAGTATATATCATCTCTTCTTACAGCTGTATGTAGTGTAGATCATCTCTTCTTACAGCTGTATGTAGTGTAGATCATCTCTTCTTACAGCTGTATGTAGTGTAGATCATCTCTTCTTACAGCAGTATGTAGTATATATCATCTCTTTTACCAGCAGTATGTAGTGTATATCATCTCTTCTTACAGCTGTATGTAGTGTAGATCATCTCTTCTTACAGCTGTATGTAGTATATATCATCTCTTACACCAGTATGTAGTGTAGATCATCTCTTCTTACAGCTGTATGTAGTGTATATCATCTCTTCTTACAGCTGTATGTAGTGTATATCATCTCTTCTTACAGCTGTATGTAGTGTATATCATCTCTTCTTACAGCTGTATGTAGTGTATATCATCTCTTCTTACAGCTGTATGTAGTATATATCATCTCTTCTTACAGCTGTATGTAGTATATATCATCTCTTCTTACAGCAGTATGTAGTATATATCATCTCTTCTTACAGCTGTATGTAGTGTATATCATCTCTTCTTACAGCAGTATGTAGTGTATATCATCTCTTCTTACAGCAGTATGTAGTGTATATCATCTCTTCTTACAGCAGTATGTAGTGTATATCATCTCTTCTTACAGCTGTATGTAGTATATATCATCTCTTCTTACAGCAGTATGTAGTGTATATCATCTCTTCTTACAGCAGTATGTAGTGTAGATCATCTCTTCTTACAGCAGTATGTAGTGTATATCATCTCTTCTTACAGCTGTATGTAGTGTAGATCATCTCTTCTAACAGCTGTATGTAGTGTAGATCATCTCTTTTACCAGCAGTATGTAGTGTAGATCATCTCTTCTTACAGCAGTATGTAGTATATATCATCTCTTCTTACAGCTGTATGTAGTGTAGATCATCTCTTCTTACAGCTGTATGTAGTATATATCATCTCTTCTTACAGCTGTATGTAGTGTAGATCATCTCTTCTTACAGCTGTATGTAGTGTATATCATCTCTTCTTACAGCTGTATGTAGTGTAGATCATCTCTTCTTACAGCAGTATGTAGTGTATATCATCTCTTCTTACAGCAGTATGTAGTGTATATCATCTCTTCTTACAGCAGTATGTAGTGTAGATCATCTCTTCTAACAGCTGTATGTAGTGTAGATCATCTCTTTTACCAGCAGTATGTAGTGTAGATCATCTCTTCTTACAGCAGTATGTAGTATATATCATCTCTTCTTACAGCTGTATGTAGTGTAGATCATCTCTTCTTACAGCAGTATGTAGTGTAGATCATCTCTTCTTACAGCAGTATGTAGTGTAGATCATCTCTTCTTACAGCAGTATGTAGTATATATCATCTCTTCTTACAGCAGTATGTAGTATATATCATCTCTTCTTACAGCAGTATGTAGTATATATCATCTCTTCTTACAGCTGTATGTAGTGTAGATCATCTCTTCTTACAGCTGTATGTAGTGTATATCATCTCTTCTTACAGCAGTATGTAGTGTAGATCATCTCTTTTACCAGCAGTATGTAGTATATATCATCTCTTCTTACAGCAGTATGTAGTATATATCATCTCTTCTTACAGCAGTATGTAGTATATATCATCTCTTCTTACAGCTGTATGTAGTGTAGATCATCTCTTCTTACAGCTGTATGTAGTGTAGATCATCTCTTCTAACAGCTGTATGTAGTGTAGATCATCTCTTTTACCAGCAGTATGTAGTGTAGATCATCTCTTCTTACAGCAGTATGTAGTATATATCATCTCTTCTTACAGCTGTATGTAGTGTAGATCATCTCTTCTTACAGCAGTATGTAGTGTAGATCATCTCTTCTTACAGCAGTATGTAGTGTAGATCATCTCTTCTTACAGCAGTATGTAGTATATATCATCTCTTCTTACAGCTGTATGTAGTGTAGATCATCTCTTCTTACAGCTGTATGTAGTGTAGATCATCTCTTCTTACAGCAGTATGTAGTGTATATCATCTCTTCTTACAGCAGTATGTAGTATATATCATCTCTTCTTACAGCAGTATGTAGTGTATATCATCTCTTCTTACAGCAGTATGTAGTATATATCATCTCTTCTTACAGCTGTATGTAGTGTAGATCATCTCTTTTACCAGCAGTATGTAGTGTATATCATCTCTTCTTACAGCTGTATGTAGTGTAGATCATCTCTACTTACAGCAGTATGTAGTGTATATCATCTCTTCTTACAGCAGTATGTAGTATATATCATCTCTTCTTACAGCTGTATGTAGTGTATATCATCTCTTCTTACAGCTGTATGTAGTGTAGATCATCTCTTCTTACAGCAGTATGTAGTATATATCATCTCTTCTTACAGCAGTATGTAGTGTAGATCATCTCTTCTTACAGCAGTATGTAGTATATATCATCTCTTCTTACAGCTGTATGTAGTGTAGATCATCTCTTCTTACAGCAGTATGTAGTGTAGATCATCTCTTCTTACAGCAGTATGTAGTATATATCATCTCTTCTTACAGCAGTATGTAGTGTATATCATCTCTTCTTACAGCTGTATGTAGTGTATATCATCTCTACTTACAGCAGTATGTAGTGTATATCATCTCTACTTACAGCAGTATGTAGTGTATATCATCTCTTCTTACAGCAGTATGTAGTATATATCATCTCTTCTTACAGCTGTATGTAGTGTATATCATCTCTTCTTACAGCAGTATGTAGTGTATATCATCTCTTCTTACAGCTGTATGTAGTGTAGATCATCTCTTCTTACAGCTGTATGTAGTGTAGATCATCTCTTCTTACAGCTGTATGTAGTATATATCATCTCTTCTTACAGCAGTATGTAGTGTAGATCATCTCTTCTTACAGCTGTATGTAGTATATATCATCTCTTCTTACAGCTGTATGTAGTGTAGATCATCTCTTCTTACAGCTGTATGTAGTGTAGATCATCTCTTCTTACAGCTGTATGTAGTATATATCATCTCTTCTTACAGCAGTATGTAGTGTATATCATCTCTTCTTACAGCTGTATGTAGTGTATATCATCTCTTCTTACAGCAGTATGTAGTATATATCATCTCTTCTTACAGCTGTATGTAGTGTAGATCATCTCTTCTTACAGCAGTATGTAGTATATATCATCTCTTTTACCAGCAGTATGTAGTGTATATCATCTCTTTTACCAGCAGTATGTAGTGTAGATCATCTCTTCTACCAGCAGTATGTACATAGTTACATAGTTCCATAGTTGATAAGGCCGAAAAAAGCCAAGCGTCCATCCAGTTCAGCCTATTTGTTGTGCACTGCAGCTATTCCGCTATTCCTATACCATGCGGGATAGGCCAATTGACATCACTGATGAAAAATTCACTTCCCGACACCAATCTGGCAGTCAGATTAAATCCCTGGATTAATTAACTATCACTAAGCATAAGATGTAATTTTCTTGTTCTCCAGAAAGGCGTCCAGGCCTCTCTTGAACTCATTAAGTGAGTTGGACATCACCACTTCCTCTCCCAGAGAGTTCCAGAGTCTCACGGCTCTGACCGTAAAGAATCCCCTTCTATGCTGGTGCAGGAACCTCCTTTCCTCCAGACGCATAGTGTGCCCCCTCGTCTTTGTCACCATCCTTGGTCTAAACAGGTCATGGGAGAGATCTCTGTACTGCCCCCTGATGTATTTCTACATGTTTATGAGGTCTCCCCTAAGCCTTCTCTTTTCCAATGTAACTAGGCCTAATTTTGACAACCTCTCTGGGTATTCTAGTCCCTCCATTCCCTTTCTTACCTTAGTCGCCCTCCTTTGTACCCTCTCTAGCTCCAATATGTGTTTCCTGAGCACCGGAGGCCAGAACTGTGCCCAATATTGTAAGTGCGGCCTTACCAGCGCTTTATACAGAGGAAGAACAATGTTCTCATCATATGCCCCTATTCCTCTTCTGATGCATGCCATGACTCTATTTGCCTTGGCAGCTGCTGCCTGACACTGGGCACTCCAATTGAATTTGCTGTTAACCAAGACGCCCAGGTCCTTCTCCATGTCCGATTTCCCCAACGGTTTCCCATTTAATATGTATGGGTGACTGCTGTTTTTCTTTCCCATGTGCATGACCTTACATTTATCGGCATTGAACCCCATTTGCCATTTTTTGGCCCAACTCCCCAATTTATCTAAATCCTCCTGTAGCTGTGCCCTATCCTCATCTGTATTAACTACTTTACAAAGTTTAGTATCATCTGCAAATATTGCTATTTTACTATGCAACCCTTCCACTAGATCATTAATAAATATATTAAATAATATAGGGCCCAAGACAGACCCTTGAGGCCCCCCGCTAGTAACCCTGACACCTCCTGAGCTTACTCCATTGATAACCACCCTCTGCTTTCTATCACTCAGCCAGCTATTTACCCACTTGCACACATTATCCCCCAGACCAAGCATTCTCATTTTATCGACCAACCTTTTGTGTGGCACGGTATCAAACGCTTTGGAGAAGTCAAGGTCTACAACATCCACTGACTCTCCCCGGTCCAGCTGTGAGCTCACCTCCTCGTAGAAGGCGATCAGGAGCGATCCCTCATGAATCCATGTTGATATGGAGTTAGACAGTTCTTCTCATTAAGATATTCTACAATAGCATCTCTAAGAAATCCTTCAAACAATTTACCCACAACAGACGTTAAGCTGACTGCTCTCTAGTTCCCAGGGTCACTTTTAGACCCCTTTTTGAATATTGGTCCCACATTTGCTTGGCGCCAGTCTAGTGGGACAGTCCCTGTCCATAAAGAGTGCTTGAATCTAAGATACAGCGGCCTGTCTATCACATGACTTAATTCTTTTAGTACCCGGGGGTGTATGTCATCTGGGCCTGGTGACTTGTCTATTTTGATATTCTTTAGGCGTTTCTGAGCTTCCTCCTGGGTTAGGTGGGTGATATTTAGCGGAGGATTTACTTTATCACTCTGCATTTCCTGCGATAAATTGAGTAGGTTTGCTTTCCCCTCATCGCCCTCTAGGATTTTACCCAGGTTATTTTTCAATGGGCCAACGCCATCAGTTTGAATCCTTTTACTGTTTCTATAGTTAATGAACAGTTTGGGATTGGTTTTACTTTCCTTGGCAATTAGTCTCTCTGTCTCCTCTTTTGCTATTCTTCTTTGTTTCTTCCAGATTTAGTTTTTTTCCCTCTAAGATATTAGCGCTTCCTGTAGTGTGATCATCTCTTCTAACATCTCATGTTGAAACGATTCTATGTCACTGTGTCCTTCCATCATTGTAGACTTTATCTGATGGTGAAAGGTGTGATACTGTGTGAGGCATAGTGTGTTAGGTCTGTGTCTTTGATCAGGCCTCCACTCCCCTGGTGAGCTGAACAGCTGGCAATTTAGTCCCAAGCAGCTCCCACAATCCCTCTCACCTGATGCTATAGTCCTTCCTATAAATCTCGATGCATTGTAAGGGGTGCACGTGGTGTGGGGTGCATGCACGTGTCCTTATTCAGCAAAGTGTCCTATTCGACAAGTGTCTCTGACAGTCATTTCAATGGCAGTATGTAGTGTATATCATCTCTTCTAACAGCAGTATGTAGTGTAGATCATCTCTCTCCTCTCTTCTTCTTCACACAGGTATTTAATCCATCCATCCGTTTGTGTGCTGTCTGATAAGTGTGAACAGAGTCAGATTCTCTAGCAACATTTTTCCATGGTATTTAATTGTTTGGTCCTGCATCTTTTTGTCTTTTTGTTTCTATTTTCAAATGTTCAAAGCCTTCTCTTTCATTGGTTTATGGCCTCTGTGTTTATCTTACCTAGCATTGCCTGCTCTAGCCCAGTGCTAATTGGCTAATTACTCAGTATGACCAACTGGTGCTGGCCTCTAGGAGACATTTCATTTCATATATATTCAGCACTGGCTGCAAATAGCACGCGTGCGGGGTCACGCGTGCAATAGATTCTAAGTGCAATAATTACAAGTGCAGTTAGACCATGGCAGTTGGACAGGGCAGGAGACAGGGAAGGTGCATAAAACTTTCATCCAAACATGCTTCTCGGTCACTAATACTGCATTATGCATTAGTCTTATCAATCGGCTTTTTATTTGTTTTCACTGCTGCTTTCTCACATCTCGCCCGCCCTTCAAAACATTCTGTGCACTCTCTCTATATCAGCCCTTCCCTTCTCCCCTCTCCCATGTAGAACTCTGAGGCTCTACTGACATTCCTCACCCACTGCAAACCATCCACTACCTCCATACAGCACTCAAAACGTTCAGACAAATCATTGCACCACCTGATCTTTCTCTTCTTTCTCCTTTTACTAGTCGCAGGCGACATCTCCCCCAACCCTGGGCCCCCCTCCACTAGCGTACACCACTCTCCTCCAGCTGCATATAGAAACCCTGCTAATCTTATTAACGTTCAGTGCATGCCCTCTCCTATTGATTTCCATTGCGCTCTCTGCAACGCACGGTCTGTGTGGAACAAACTAACTTACATCCATGATTTTTTCCTCTCTAATTCTCTTAACCTTCTGGCTATCACAGAAACCTGGATTCAGCAGCTAGACACCACCGCTGCTGCTGCTCTCTCGTTTGGTGGGCTGAAATTTTCACAGACCGCCAGACATGGCAACAGACAGGGTGGAGGGGTTGGTCTGCTCCTTTCCTCACAATGTGCTTTCCAGGTCATCCCCCCGGTTCCCTCACTTAGGTTTCCTTCCTTTGAAGTCCACACCATCACACTCTTTAAACCCTTCTCCCTGTGAGTGGCAGTCGTGTATCGCCCTCCAGGCTCCCCCCGCCACTTCTTGGATCACTTTGCCACCTGGCTTCCTCACTTTCTATCCTGTGACATCCCCACCCTCATCATGGGCGACTTTAACATCCCCATCGATGACCCCCTCTCCCAATCGGCCTCTCATCTACTTTCTCAAACTTCTTCATTCCGTCTCTCACAGTTTACTAATTCTCCTACCCATGAAGACGGGAACACTCTGGACCTGGTTTTTGCCAGGCTCTGCTTGCTGGATGACTTGACCAACTCCCCTCTCCCGCTCTCGGACCACAACCTTCTTTCCTTCTCTGTTAAGAATTGTCTCTTCACCCGGGACACCCCCACTTACCACACTTAGAGGAATACACGTACCATTAATACCCAGCAGCTTATGGACAATCTCCACACATCTTTAGCCCCCATCTCCTCCTTCTCCTGTCCACACTTGGCATTGTCACACTACAACAATACACTGAAGTGCGCCCTAGATGAAGCAGCTCCTTCTACTCGCAGAAAGATCCCACACAGACAACGGCAGCCCTGGCACACGATGCAAACACGTTTTCTCCAGCGTTGCTCAAGGTGTGCTGAGCGTCAGTGAAGAAAATCTCTTTTAGAAGAGGACTTCATCCACTATCAATTCATGCTCAAAACCTAGAACTCTGCCCTTCATCTGGCCAAACAATCCGATTTCACCACCCTCATCACTTCAATGTCCAACAACCCAAAACGACTTTTCCAAACCGTAAAACTCCCTCCTGAAACCTAAAGCACAGGCCCTCACCACCAACCTCAGCAGTGAGGATCTGGCCACTTATTTCTTGGAAAAAATCAACCACATCCATCAGGACATCTCAGCCCAATCTCCTCAGTGCCTGGATCCCCTTCCCTACCGCACTTCAAGCTCACTAGCCATCTTTGAGCCTGTCACACAAGAAGAGGTTACCCAGCTCCTCGCTTCTTCTCGGCCTACAACCTGCAACAGTGACCCCATTCCTTCACATCTCCTGCAGTCCCTCTCACCGGTGGTCACCACTCACCTGACTAAAAGATTGAACCTCTCTCTTTCTTCAGGTATCTTTCCCTCCTCATTTAAACATGCCATCATAACCCTTTGACTTAAAAAGCCATCCCTGGACCAGAACTGCACTGCTAACTACAGACCGCTCTCTAATCTTCCTTTCATCTCTAAACTCCTGGAACGCTTGCTTCACTCCCGTCTAATCCGCTATCTCTCAGATAACTCTCTCCTCGACCCTTTACAATCTGGTTTCCGCTCCTCACACTCTACTGAAACTGCCCTCACTAAAGTCTCGAATGATCTACTAACAGCCAAATCCAAAGGTCACTGCTCCCTGCTGATCTCCTGGATCTCTCTGCAGCATTCGACACTGTGGATCACCAGCTCCTCCTCACTATGCTCCTCTCTATTGGCCTCAAGGAAACCGTTCTCTCCTGGTTCTCCTCCTACCTCTCTGACCGCTCCTTCACTGTGTCTTTTGCCGGCTCTTCTTCCCCTCCTCATCCCCTTACTATCGGGGATCCTCAGGGCTCAGTCCTAGGCCCCCTCCTCTTCTCTCTATACACTACCCCTTATTGGACAAACTATCAGCAGATTTGGCTTCCAGTATCATCTCGATGCTGACGACACCCAACTATACACTTCTTCCCCTGACATCACCCCTACCCTAATACAAAACACCAAGGATTGTTTATCTGCTGGGTCTAGCATCATGTCCCCGCTTAATTGTAAAGTGCTGTGGAATATGTTGGCGCTATAGAAATAAAAATTAGTATTATTATTATAACAGCTGTATGTAGTGTATATCATCTCTTCTTACAGCTGTATGTAGTGTATATCATCTCTTCTTACAGCAGTATGTAGTATATATCATCTCTTCTTACAGCTGTATGTAGTGTAGATCATCTCTTCTTACAGCAGTATGTAGTGTAGATCATCTCTTCTTACAGCAGTATGTAGTGTAGATCATCTCTTCTTACAGCAGTATGTAGTATATATCATCTCTTCTTACAGCTGTATGTAGTGTAGATCATCTCTTCTTACAGCTGTATGTAGTGTAGATCATCTCTTCTTACAGCAGTATGTAGTATATATCATCTCTTCTTACAGCTGTATGTAGTGTAGATCATCTCTTCTTACAGCAGTATGTAGTGTATATCATCTCTTCTTACAGCAGTATGTAGTATATATCATCTCTTCTTACAGCAGTATGTAGTATATATCATCTCTTCTTACAGCAGTATGTAGTGTAGATCATCTCTTCTAACAGCTGTATGTAGTGTAGATCATCTCTTCTTACAGCTGTATGTAGTATATATCATCTCTTCTTACAGCAGTATGTAGTATATATCATCTCTTCTTACAGCTGTATGTAGTGTAGATCATCTCTTCTTACAGCTGTATGTAGTATATATCATCTCTTCTTACAGCAGTATGTAGTGTAGATCATCTCTTCTAACAGCTGTATGTAGTGTAGATCATCTCTTCTTACAGCAGTATGTAGTGTAGATCATCTCTTCTTACAGCTGTATGTAGTGTAGATCATCTCTTCTTACAGCAGTATGTAGTATATATCATCTCTTCTTACAGCAGTATGTAGTGTAGATCATCTCTTCTTACAGCTGTATGTAGTGTAGATCATCTCTACTTACAGCAGTATGTAGTGTATATCATCTCTTCTTACAGCAGTATGTAGTATATATCATCTCTTCTTACAGCAGTATGTAGTGTAGATCATCTCTTTTACCAGCAGTATGTAGTGTATATCATCTCTTCTTACAGCAGTATGTAGTATATATCATCTCTTCTTACAGCTGTATGTAGTGTAGATCATCTCTTCTTACAGCAGTATGTAGTGTAGATCATCTCTTTTACCAGCAGTATGTAGTGTATATCATCTCTTCTTACAGCAGTATGTAGTATATATCATCTCTTCTTACAGCTGTATGTAGTGTAGATCATCTCTTCTTACAGCAGTATGTAGTGTAGATCATCTCTTTTACCAGCAGTATGTAGTGTATATCATCTCTTCTTACAGCAGTATGTAGTATATATCATCTCTTCTTACAGCTGTATGTAGTGTAGATCATCTCTTCTTACAGCAGTATGTAGTGTAGATCATCTCTTTTACCAGCAGTATGTAGTGTATATCATCTCTTCTTACAGCTGTATGTAGTATATATCATCTCTTCTTACAGCTGTATGTAGTGTAGATCATCTCTACTTACAGCAGTATGTAGTGTATATCATCTCTTCTTACAGCAGTATGTAGTATATATCATCTCTTCTTACAGCAGTATGTAGTGTATATCATCTCTTTTACCAGCAGTATGTAGTATATATCATCTCTTCTTACAGCAGTATGTAGTGTAGATCATCTCTTTTACCAGCAGTATGTAGTGTATATCATCTCTTCTTACAGCAGTATGTAGTATATATCATCTCTTCTTACAGCTGTATGTAGTGTAGATCATCTCTTCTTACAGCAGTATGTAGTGTATATCATCTCTCTCCTCTCTTCTTCTTCACACAGGTATTTAATCCATCCATCCGTTTGTGTGCTGTCTGATAAGTGTGAACAGAGTCAGATTCTCTAGCAACATTTTTCCATGGTATTTAATTGTTTGGTCCTGCATCTTTTTGTCTTTTTGTTTCTATTTTCAAATGTTCAAAGCCTTCTCTTTCATTGGTTTATGGCCTCTGTGTTTATCTTACCTAGCATTGCCTGCTCTAGCCCAGTGCTAATTGGCTAATTACTCAGTATGACCAACTGGTGCTGGCCTCTAGGAGACATTTCATTTCATATATATTCAGCACTGGCTGCAAATAGCACGCGTGCGGGGTCACGCGTGCAATAGATTCTAAGTGCAATAATTACAAGTGCAGTTAGACCATGGCAGTTGGACAGGGCAGGAGACAGGGAAGGTGCATAAAACTTTCATCCAAACATGCTTCTCGGTCACTAATACTGCATTATGCATTAGTCTTATCAATCGGCTTTTTATTTGTTTTCACTGCTGCTTTCTCACATCTCGCCCGCCCTTCAAAACATTCTGTGCACTCTCTCTATATCAGCCCTTCCCTTCTCCCCTCTCCCATGTAGAACTCTGAGGCTCTACTGACATTCCTCACCCACTGCAAACCATCCACTACCTCCATACAGCACTCAAAACGTTCAGACAAATCATTGCACCACCTGATCTTTCTCTTCTTTCTCCTTTTACTAGTCGCAGGCGACATCTCCCCCAACCCTGGGCCCCCCTCCACTAGCGTACACCACTCTCCTCCAGCTGCATATAGAAACCCTGCTAATCTTATTAACGTTCAGTGCATGCCCTCTCCTATTGATTTCCATTGCGCTCTCTGCAACGCACGGTCTGTGTGGAACAAACTAACTTACATCCATGATTTTTTCCTCTCTAATTCTCTTAACCTTCTGGCTATCACAGAAACCTGGATTCAGCAGCTAGACACCACCGCTGCTGCTGCTCTCTCGTTTGGTGGGCTGAAATTTTCACAGACCGCCAGACATGGCAACAGACAGGGTGGAGGGGTTGGTCTGCTCCTTTCCTCACAATGTGCTTTCCAGGTCATCCCCCCGGTTCCCTCACTTAGGTTTCCTTCCTTTGAAGTCCACACCATCACACTCTTTAAACCCTTCTCCCTGTGAGTGGCAGTCGTGTATCGCCCTCCAGGCTCCCCCCGCCACTTCTTGGATCACTTTGCCACCTGGCTTCCTCACTTTCTATCCTGTGACATCCCCACCCTCATCATGGGCGACTTTAACATCCCCATCGATGACCCCCTCTCCCAATCGGCCTCTCATCTACTTTCTCAAACTTCTTCATTCCGTCTCTCACAGTTTACTAATTCTCCTACCCATGAAGACGGGAACACTCTGGACCTGGTTTTTGCCAGGCTCTGCTTGCTGGATGACTTGACCAACTCCCCTCTCCCGCTCTCGGACCACAACCTTCTTTCCTTCTCTGTTAAGAATTGTCTCTTCACCCGGGACACCCCCACTTACCACACTTAGAGGAATACACGTACCATTAATACCCAGCAGCTTATGGACAATCTCCACACATCTTTAGCCCCCATCTCCTCCTTCTCCTGTCCACACTTGGCATTGTCACACTACAACAATACACTGAAGTGCGCCCTAGATGAAGCAGCTCCTTCTACTCGCAGAAAGATCCCACACAGACAACGGCAGCCCTGGCACACGATGCAAACACGTTTTCTCCAGCGTTGCTCAAGGTGTGCTGAGCGTCAGTGAAGAAAATCTCTTTTAGAAGAGGACTTCATCCACTATCAATTCATGCTCAAAACCTAGAACTCTGCCCTTCATCTGGCCAAACAATCCGATTTCACCACCCTCATCACTTCAATGTCCAACAACCCAAAACGACTTTTCCAAACCGTAAAACTCCCTCCTGAAACCTAAAGCACAGGCCCTCACCACCAACCTCAGCAGTGAGGATCTGGCCACTTATTTCTTGGAAAAAATCAACCACATCCATCAGGACATCTCAGCCCAATCTCCTCAGTGCCTGGATCC
Organism: Phyllobates terribilis; assembly: GCF_046119375.1. Classification (NCBI taxonomy): domain Eukaryota; kingdom Metazoa; phylum Chordata; class Amphibia; order Anura; family Dendrobatidae; genus Phyllobates; species Phyllobates terribilis. The sequence goes on along the minus strand of NW_027362785.1, from coordinate 18,498,304 downwards.
CCTTCCCTACCGCACTTCAAGCTCACTAGCCATCTTTGAGCCTGTCACACAAGAAGAGGTTACCCAGCTCCTCGCTTCTTCTCGGCCTACAACCTGCAACAGTGACCCCATTCCTTCACATCTCCTGCAGTCCCTCTCACCGGTGGTCACCACTCACCTGACTAAAAGATTGAACCTCTCTCTTTCTTCAGGTATCTTTCCCTCCTCATTTAAACATGCCATCATAACCCTTTGACTTAAAAAGCCATCCCTGGACCAGAACTGCACTGCTAACTACAGACCGCTCTCTAATCTTCCTTTCATCTCTAAACTCCTGGAACGCTTGCTTCACTCCCGTCTAATCCGCTATCTCTCAGATAACTCTCTCCTCGACCCTTTACAATCTGGTTTCCGCTCCTCACACTCTACTGAAACTGCCCTCACTAAAGTCTCGAATGATCTACTAACAGCCAAATCCAAAGGTCACTGCTCCCTGCTGATCTCCTGGATCTCTCTGCAGCATTCGACACTGTGGATCACCAGCTCCTCCTCACTATGCTCCTCTCTATTGGCCTCAAGGAAACCGTTCTCTCCTGGTTCTCCTCCTACCTCTCTGACCGCTCCTTCACTGTGTCTTTTGCCGGCTCTTCTTCCCCTCCTCATCCCCTTACTATCGGGGATCCTCAGGGCTCAGTCCTAGGCCCCCTCCTCTTCTCTCTATACACTACCCCTTATTGGACAAACTATCAGCAGATTTGGCTTCCAGTATCATCTCGATGCTGACGACACCCAACTATACACTTCTTCCCCTGACATCACCCCTACCCTAATACAAAACACCAAGGATTGTTTATCTGCTGGGTCTAGCATCATGTCCCCGCTTAATTGTAAAGTGCTGTGGAATATGTTGGCGCTATAGAAATAAAAATTAGTATTATTATTATAACAGCTGTATGTAGTGTATATCATCTCTTCTTACAGCAGTATGTAGTGTATATCATCTCTTCTTACAGCAGTATGTAGTATATATCATCTCTTCTTACAGCAGTATGTAGTATATATCATCTCTTCTTACAGCTGTATGTAGTGTAGATCATCTCTTCTTACAGCAGTATGTAGTATATATCATCTCTTCTTACAGCTGTATGTAGTGTAGATCATCTCTTCTTACAGCAGTATGTAGTGTATATCATCTCTTTTACCAGCTGTATGTAGTGTATATCATCTCTTCTTACAGCTGTATGTAGTGTAGATCATCTCTACTTACAGCAGTATGTAGTGTATATCATCTCTTCTTACAGCAGTATGTAGTATATATCATCTCTTCTTACAGCTGTATGTAGTGTAGATCATCTCTTTTACCAGCAGTATGTAGTGTAGATCATCTCTTCTTACAGCAGTATGTAGTGTATATCATCTCTTCTTACAGCAGTATGTAGTGTATATCATCTCTTCTTACAGCTGTATGTAGTGTAGATCATCTCTTCTTACAGCAGTATGTAGTATATATCATCTCTTCTTACAGCTGTATGTAGTGTAGATCATCTCTTCTTACAGCAGTATGTAGTGTAGATCATCTCTTCTTACAGCAGTATGTAGTGTAGATCATCTCTTCTTACAGCAGTATGTAGTGTAGATCATCTCTTCTTACAGCAGTATGTAGTGTAGATCATCTCTTCTTACAGCAGTATGTAGTATATATCATCTCTTCTTACAGCTGTATGTAGTGTAGATCATCTCTTCTTACAGCTGTATGTAGTGTAGATCATCTCTTCTTACAGCAGTATGTAGTATATATCATCTCTTCTTACAGCTGTATGTAGTGTAGATCATCTCTTCTTACAGCAGTATGTAGTATATATCATCTCTTCTTACAGCAGTATGTAGTGTATATCATCTCTTCTTACAGCTGTATGTAGTGTAGATCATCTCTTCTTACAGCAGTATGTAGTATATATCATCTCTTCTTACAGCAGTATGTAGTGTATATCATCTCTTCTTACAGCAGTATGTAGTATATATCATCTCTTCTTACAGCTGTATGTAGTGTAGATCATCTCTTCTTACAGCAGTATGTAGTATATATCATCTCTTCTTACAGCAGTATGTAGTGTAGATCATCTCTTCTTACAGCTGTATGTAGTGTAGATCATCTCTACTTACAGCAGTATGTAGTGTATATCATCTCTTCTTACAGCAGTATGTAGTATATATCATCTCTTCTTACAGCAGTATGTAGTGTATATCATCTCTTTTACCAGCAGTATGTAGTGTAGATCATCTCTTCTTACAGCAGTATGTAGTATATATCATCTCTTCTTACAGCTGTATGTAGTGTATATCATCTCTTCTTACAGCTGTATGTAGTGTATATCATCTCTTCTTACAGCTGTATGTAGTGTAGATCATCTCTACTTACAGCAGTATGTAGTATATATCATCTCTTCTTACAGCTGTATGTAGTGTAGATCATCTCTTTTACCAGCAGTATGTAGTGTAGATCATCTCTTCTTACAGCAGTATGTAGTGTATATCATCTCTTCTTACAGCAGTATGTAGTGTATATCATCTCTTCTTACAGCTGTATGTAGTGTAGATCATCTCTTCTTACAGCAGTATGTAGTATATATCATCTCTTCTTACAGCTGTATGTAGTGTAGATCATCTCTTCTTACAGCAGTATGTAGTGTAGATCATCTCTTCTTACAGCAGTATGTAGTGTAGATCATCTCTTCTTACAGCTGTATGTAGTGTAGATCATCTCTTCTTACAGCTGTATGTAGTATATATCATCTCTTCTTTCAGCTGTATGTAGTGTAGATCATCTCTTCTTACAGCTGTATGTAGTATATATCATCTCTTCTTACAGCTGTATGTAGTGTAGATCATCTCTTCTTACAGCTGTATGTAGTATATATCATCTCTTCTTACAGCTGTATGTAGTGTAGATCATCTCTTCTTACAGCAGTATGTAGTATATATCATCTCTTTTACCAGCAGTATGTAGTGTAGATCATCTCTTCTACCAGCAGTATGTACATAGTTACATAGTTCCATAGTTGATAAGGCCGAAAAAAGCCAAGCGTCCATCCAGTTCAGCCTATTTGTTGTGCACTGCAGCTATTCCGCTATTCCTATACCATGCGGGATAGGCCAATTGACATCACTGATGAAAAATTCACTTCCCGACACCAATCTGGCAGTCAGATTAAATCCCTGGATTAATTAACTATCACTAAGCATAAGATGTAATTTTCTTGTTCTCCAGAAAGGCGTCCAGGCCTCTCTTGAACTCATTAAGTGAGTTGGACATCACCACTTCCTCTCCCAGAGAGTTCCAGAGTCTCACGGCTCTGACCGTAAAGAATCCCCTTCTATGCTGGTGCAGGAACCTCCTTTCCTCCAGACGCATAGTGTGCCCCCTCGTCTTTGTCACCATCCTTGGTCTAAACAGGTCATGGGAGAGATCTCTGTACTGCCCCCTGATGTATTTCTACATGTTTATGAGGTCTCCCCTAAGCCTTCTCTTTTCCAATGTAACTAGGCCTAATTTTGACAACCTCTCTGGGTATTCTAGTCCCTCCATTCCCTTTCTTACCTTAGTCGCCCTCCTTTGTACCCTCTCTAGCTCCAATATGTGTTTCCTGAGCACCGGAGGCCAGAACTGTGCCCAATATTGTAAGTGCGGCCTTACCAGCGCTTTATACAGAGGAAGAACAATGTTCTCATCATATGCCCCTATTCCTCTTCTGATGCATGCCATGACTCTATTTGCCTTGGCAGCTGCTGCCTGACACTGGGCACTCCAATTGAATTTGCTGTTAACCAAGACGCCCAGGTCCTTCTCCATGTCCGATTTCCCCAACGGTTTCCCATTTAATATGTATGGGTGACTGCTGTTTTTCTTTCCCATGTGCATGACCTTACATTTATCGGCATTGAACCCCATTTGCCATTTTTTGGCCCAACTCCCCAATTTATCTAAATCCTCCTGTAGCTGTGCCCTATCCTCATCTGTATTAACTACTTTACAAAGTTTAGTATCATCTGCAAATATTGCTATTTTACTATGCAACCCTTCCACTAGATCATTAATAAATATATTAAATAATATAGGGCCCAAGACAGACCCTTGAGGCCCCCCGCTAGTAACCCTGACACCTCCTGAGCTTACTCCATTGATAACCACCCTCTGCTTTCTATCACTCAGCCAGCTATTTACCCACTTGCACACATTATCCCCCAGACCAAGCATTCTCATTTTATCGACCAACCTTTTGTGTGGCACGGTATCAAACGCTTTGGAGAAGTCAAGGTCTACAACATCCACTGACTCTCCCCGGTCCAGCTGTGAGCTCACCTCCTCGTAGAAGGCGATCAGGAGCGATCCCTCATGAATCCATGTTGATATGGAGTTAGACAGTTCTTCTCATTAAGATATTCTACAATAGCATCTCTAAGAAATCCTTCAAACAATTTACCCACAACAGACGTTAAGCTGACTGCTCTCTAGTTCCCAGGGTCACTTTTAGACCCCTTTTTGAATATTGGTCCCACATTTGCTTGGCGCCAGTCTAGTGGGACAGTCCCTGTCCATAAAGAGTGCTTGAATCTAAGATACAGCGGCCTGTCTATCACATGACTTAATTCTTTTAGTACCCGGGGGTGTATGTCATCTGGGCCTGGTGACTTGTCTATTTTGATATTCTTTAGGCGTTTCTGAGCTTCCTCCTGGGTTAGGTGGGTGATATTTAGCGGAGGATTTACTTTATCACTCTGCATTTCCTGCGATAAATTGAGTAGGTTTGCTTTCCCCTCATCGCCCTCTAGGATTTTACCCAGGTTATTTTTCAATGGGCCAACGCCATCAGTTTGAATCCTTTTACTGTTTCTATAGTTAATGAACAGTTTGGGATTGGTTTTACTTTCCTTGGCAATTAGTCTCTCTGTCTCCTCTTTTGCTATTCTTCTTTGTTTCTTCCAGATTTAGTTTTTTTCCCTCTAAGATATTAGCGCTTCCTGTAGTGTGATCATCTCTTCTAACATCTCATGTTGAAACGATTCTATGTCACTGTGTCCTTCCATCATTGTAGACTTTATCTGATGGTGAAAGGTGTGATACTGTGTGAGGCATAGTGTGTTAGGTCTGTGTCTTTGATCAGGCCTCCACTCCCCTGGTGAGCTGAACAGCTGGCAATTTAGTCCCAAGCAGCTCCCACAATCCCTCTCACCTGATGCTATAGTCCTTCCTATAAATCTCGATGCATTGTAAGGGGTGCACGTGGTGTGGGGTGCATGCACGTGTCCTTATTCAGCAAAGTGTCCTATTCGACAAGTGTCTCTGACAGTCATTTCAATGGCAGTATGTAGTGTATATCATCTCTTCTAACAGCAGTATGTAGTGTAGATCATCTCTCTCCTCTCTTCTTCTTCACACAGGTATTTAATCCATCCATCCGTTTGTGTGCTGTCTGATAAGTGTGAACAGAGTCAGATTCTCTAGCAACATTTTTCCATGGTATTTAATTGTTTGGTCCTGCATCTTTTTGTCTTTTTGTTTCTATTTTCAAATGTTCAAAGCCTTCTCTTTCATTGGTTTATGGCCTCTGTGTTTATCTTACCTAGCATTGCCTGCTCTAGCCCAGTGCTAATTGGCTAATTACTCAGTATGACCAACTGGTGCTGGCCTCTAGGAGACATTTCATTTCATATATATTCAGCACTGGCTGCAAATAGCACGCGTGCGGGGTCACGCGTGCAATAGATTCTAAGTGCAATAATTACAAGTGCAGTTAGACCATGGCAGTTGGACAGGGCAGGAGACAGGGAAGGTGCATAAAACTTTCATCCAAACATGCTTCTCGGTCACTAATACTGCATTATGCATTAGTCTTATCAATCGGCTTTTTATTTGTTTTCACTGCTGCTTTCTCACATCTCGCCCGCCCTTCAAAACATTCTGTGCACTCTCTCTATATCAGCCCTTCCCTTCTCCCCTCTCCCATGTAGAACTCTGAGGCTCTACTGACATTCCTCACCCACTGCAAACCATCCACTACCTCCATACAGCACTCAAAACGTTCAGACAAATCATTGCACCACCTGATCTTTCTCTTCTTTCTCCTTTTACTAGTCGCAGGCGACATCTCCCCCAACCCTGGGCCCCCCTCCACTAGCGTACACCACTCTCCTCCAGCTGCATATAGAAACCCTGCTAATCTTATTAACGTTCAGTGCATGCCCTCTCCTATTGATTTCCATTGCGCTCTCTGCAACGCACGGTCTGTGTGGAACAAACTAACTTACATCCATGATTTTTTCCTCTCTAATTCTCTTAACCTTCTGGCTATCACAGAAACCTGGATTCAGCAGCTAGACACCACCGCTGCTGCTGCTCTCTCGTTTGGTGGGCTGAAATTTTCACAGACCGCCAGACATGGCAACAGACAGGGTGGAGGGGTTGGTCTGCTCCTTTCCTCACAATGTGCTTTCCAGGTCATCCCCCCGGTTCCCTCACTTAGGTTTCCTTCCTTTGAAGTCCACACCATCACACTCTTTAAACCCTTCTCCCTGTGAGTGGCAGTCGTGTATCGCCCTCCAGGCTCCCCCCGCCACTTCTTGGATCACTTTGCCACCTGGCTTCCTCACTTTCTATCCTGTGACATCCCCACCCTCATCATGGGCGACTTTAACATCCCCATCGATGACCCCCTCTCCCAATCGGCCTCTCATCTACTTTCTCAAACTTCTTCATTCCGTCTCTCACAGTTTACTAATTCTCCTACCCATGAAGACGGGAACACTCTGGACCTGGTTTTTGCCAGGCTCTGCTTGCTGGATGACTTGACCAACTCCCCTCTCCCGCTCTCGGACCACAACCTTCTTTCCTTCTCTGTTAAGAATTGTCTCTTCACCCGGGACACCCCCACTTACCACACTTAGAGGAATACACGTACCATTAATACCCAGCAGCTTATGGACAATCTCCACACATCTTTAGCCCCCATCTCCTCCTTCTCCTGTCCACACTTGGCATTGTCACACTACAACAATACACTGAAGTGCGCCCTAGATGAAGCAGCTCCTTCTACTCGCAGAAAGATCCCACACAGACAACGGCAGCCCTGGCACACGATGCAAACACGTTTTCTCCAGCGTTGCTCAAGGTGTGCTGAGCGTCAGTGAAGAAAATCTCTTTTAGAAGAGGACTTCATCCACTATCAATTCATGCTCAAAACCTAGAACTCTGCCCTTCATCTGGCCAAACAATCCGATTTCACCACCCTCATCACTTCAATGTCCAACAACCCAAAACGACTTTTCCAAACCGTAAAACTCCCTCCTGAAACCTAAAGCACAGGCCCTCACCACCAACCTCAGCAGTGAGGATCTGGCCACTTATTTCTTGGAAAAAATCAACCACATCCATCAGGACATCTCAGCCCAATCTCCTCAGTGCCTGGATCCCCTTCCCTACCGCACTTCAAGCTCACTAGCCATCTTTGAGCCTGTCACACAAGAAGAGGTTACCCAGCTCCTCGCTTCTTCTCGGCCTACAACCTGCAACAGTGACCCCATTCCTTCACATCTCCTGCAGTCCCTCTCACCGGTGGTCACCACTCACCTGACTAAAAGATTGAACCTCTCTCTTTCTTCAGGTATCTTTCCCTCCTCATTTAAACATGCCATCATAACCCTTTGACTTAAAAAGCCATCCCTGGACCAGAACTGCACTGCTAACTACAGACCGCTCTCTAATCTTCCTTTCATCTCTAAACTCCTGGAACGCTTGCTTCACTCCCGTCTAATCCGCTATCTCTCAGATAACTCTCTCCTCGACCCTTTACAATCTGGTTTCCGCTCCTCACACTCTACTGAAACTGCCCTCACTAAAGTCTCGAATGATCTACTAACAGCCAAATCCAAAGGTCACTGCTCCCTGCTGATCTCCTGGATCTCTCTGCAGCATTCGACACTGTGGATCACCAGCTCCTCCTCACTATGCTCCTCTCTATTGGCCTCAAGGAAACCGTTCTCTCCTGGTTCTCCTCCTACCTCTCTGACCGCTCCTTCACTGTGTCTTTTGCCGGCTCTTCTTCCCCTCCTCATCCCCTTACTATCGGGGATCCTCAGGGCTCAGTCCTAGGCCCCCTCCTCTTCTCTCTATACACTACCCCTTATTGGACAAACTATCAGCAGATTTGGCTTCCAGTATCATCTCGATGCTGACGACACCCAACTATACACTTCTTCCCCTGACATCACCCCTACCCTAATACAAAACACCAAGGATTGTTTATCTGCTGGGTCTAGCATCATGTCCCCGCTTAATTGTAAAGTGCTGTGGAATATGTTGGCGCTATAGAAATAAAAATTAGTATTATTATTATAACAGCTGTATGTAGTGTATATCATCTCTTCTTACAGCAGTATGTAGTGTATATCATCTCTTCTTACAGCAGTATGTAGTGTATATCATCTCTTCTTACAGCTGTATGTAGTGTAGATCATCTCTTCTTACAGCTGTATGTAGTGTATATCATCTCTTCTTACAGCAGTATGTAGTGTATATCATCTCTTCTTACAGCAGTATGTAGTATATATCATCTCTTCTTACAGCAGTATGTAGTATATATCATCTCTTCTTACAGCTGTATGTAGTGTAGATCATCTCTTCTTACAGCAGTATGTAGTATATATCATCTCTTCTTACAGCTGTATGTAGTGTAGATCATCTCTTCTTACAGCTGTATGTAGTGTATATCATCTCTTCTTACAGCTGTATGTAGTATATATCATCTCTTCTTACAGCAGTATGTAGTATATATCATCTCTTCTTACAGCAGTATGTAGTGTATATCATCTCTTCTTACAGCTGTATGTAGTGTAGATCATCTCTTCTTACAGCAGTATGTAGTGTATATCATCTCTTCTTACAGCAGTATGTAGTATATATCATCTCTTCTTACAGCTGTATGTAGTGTAGATCATCTCTTCTTACAGCTGTATGTAGTATATATCATCTCTTCTTACAGCTGTATGTAGTGTAGATCATCTCTTCTTACAGCTGTATGTAGTGTATATCATCTCTTCTTACAGCAGTATGTAGTGTAGATCATCTCTTCTTACAGCTGTATGTAGTGTAGATCATCTCTTCTAACAGCTGTATGTAGTGTAGATCATCTCTTTTACCAGCAGTATGTAGTGTAGATCATCTCTTCTTACAGCAGTATGTAGTATATATCATCTCTTCTTACAGCAGTATGTAGTGTAGATCATCTCTTCTTACAGCTGTATGTAGTATATATCATCTCTTCTTACAGCAGTATGTAGTATATATCATCTCTTCTTACAGCTGTATGTAGTGTAGATCATCTCTTCTTACAGCTGTATGTAGTGTATATCATCTCTTCTTACAGCTGTATGTAGTATATATCATCTCTTCTTACAGCTGTATGTAGTGTAGATCATCTCTTCTTACAGCTGTATGTAGTGTATATCATCTCTTCTTACAGCAGTATGTAGTATATATCATCTCTTTTACCAGCAGTATGTAGTGTATATCATCTCTTCTTACAGCTGTATGTAGTGTATATCATCTCTTTTACCAGCAGTATGTAGTGTATATCATCTCTTCTTACAGCTGTATGTAGTGTAGATCATCTCTACTTACAGCAGTATGTAGTGTATATCATCTCTTCTTACAGCAGTATGTAGTATATATCATCTCTTCTTACAGCAGTATGTAGTGTAGATCATCTCTTCTTACAGCAGTATGTAGTGTATATCATCTCTTCTTACAGCAGTATGTAGTGTATATCATCTCTTCTTACAGCAGTATGTAGTATATATCATCTCTTCTTACAGCTGTATGTAGTGTAGATCATCTCTTCTTACAGCTGTATGTAGTATATATCATCTCTTCTTACAGCTGTATGTAGTGTAGATCATCTCTTCTTACAGCTGTATGTAGTGTATATCATCTCTTTTACCAGCAGTATGTAGTGTATATCATCTCTTCTTACAGCAGTATGTAGTGTATATCATCTCTTCTTACAGCAGTATGTAGTGTATATCATCTCTTCTTACAGCAGTATGTAGTATATATCATCTCTTCTTACAGCTGTATGTAGTGTAGATCATCTCTTCTTACAGCAGTATGTAGTATATATCATCTCTTCTTACAGCAGTATGTAGTGTAGATCATCTCTTCTTACAGCTGTATGTAGTGTAGATCATCTCTACTTACAGCAGTATGTAGTGTATATCATCTCTTCTTACAGCAGTATGTAGTATATATCATCTCTTCTTACAGCAGTATGTAGTGTATATCATCTCTTCTTACAGCAGTATGTAGTGTATATCATCTCTTCTTACAGCAGTATGTAGTATATATCATCTCTTCTTACAGCTGTATGTAGTGTAGATCATCTCTTCTTACAGCTGTATGTAGTGTAGATCATCTCTACTTACAGCAGTATGTAGTGTATATCATCTCTTTTACCAGCTGTATGTAGTGTATATCATCTCTTCTTACAGCTGTATGTAGTATATATCATCTCTTCTTACAGCTGTATGTAGTGTAGATCATCTCTTCTTACAGCTGTATGTAGTGTAGATCATCTCTACTTACAGCAGTATGTAGTGTATATCATCTCTTTTACCAGCTGTATGTAGTGTATATCATCTCTTCTTACAGCTGTATGTAGTATATATCATCTCTTCTTACAGCTGTATGTAGTGTAGATCATCTCTACTTACAGCAGTATGTAGTGTATATCATCTCTTCTTACAGCAGTATGTAGTATATATCATCTCTTCTTACAGCTGTATGTAGTGTAGATCATCTCTTTTACCAGCAGTATGTAGTGTAGATCATCTCTTCTTACAGCAGTATGTAGTGTATATCATCTCTTCTTACAGCAGTATGTAGTGTATATCATCTCTTCTTACAGCTGTATGTAGTGTAGATCATCTCTTCTTACAGCAGTATGTAGTATATATCATCTCTTCTTACAGCTGTATGTAGTGTAGATCATCTCTTCTTACAGCAGTATGTAGTGTAGATCATCTCTTCTTACAGCAGTATGTAGTGTAGATCATCTCTTCTTACAGCAGTATGTAGTGTAGATCATCTCTTCTTACAGCAGTATGTAGTGTAGATCATCTCTTCTTACAGCAGTATGTAGTATATATCATCTCTTCTTACAGCTGTATGTAGTGTAGATCATCTCTTCTTACAGCTGTATGTAGTGTAGATCATCTCTTCTTACAGCAGTATGTAGTATATATCATCTCTTCTTACAGCTGTATGTAGTGTAGATCATCTCTTCTTACAGCAGTATGTAGTGTAGATCATCTCTTCTTACAGCAGTATGTAGTATATATCATCTCTTCTTACAGCTGTATGTAGTGTAGATCATCTCTTCTTACAGCAGTATGTAGTGTAGATCATCTCTTCTTACACCAGTATGTAGTGTATATCATCTCTTCTTACAGCTGTATGTAGTGTAGATCATCTCTTCTTACAGCTGTATGTAGTATATATCATCTCTTACACCAGTATGTAGTGTAGATCATCTCTTCTTACAGCTGTATGTAGTGTATATCATCTCTTCTTACAGCTGTATGTAGTGTATATCATCTCTTCTTACAGCTGTATGTAGTGTATATCATCTCTTCTTACAGCTGTATGTAGTGTATATCATCTCTTCTTACAGCTGTATGTAGTATATATCATCTCTTCTTACAGCAGTATGTAGTATATATCATCTCTTCTTACAGCAGTATGTAGTGTATATCATCTCTTCTTACAGCAGTATGTAGTGTATATCATCTCTTCTTACAGCAGTATGTAGTGTATATCATCTCTTCTTACAGCAGTATGTAGTGTAGATCATCTCTTCTTACAGCAGTATGTAGTGTATATCATCTCTTCTTACAGCTGTATGTAGTGTATATCATCTCTTCTTACAGCTGTATGTAGTGTATATCATCTCTTCTTACAGCTGTATGTAGTGTAGATCATCTCTTCTAACAGCTGTATGTAGTGTAGATCATCTCTTTTACCAGCAGTATGTAGTGTAGATCATCTCTTCTTACAGCAGTATGTAGTATATATCATCTCTTCTTACAGCTGTATGTAGTGTAGATCATCTCTTCTTACAGCTGTATGTAGTATATATCATCTCTTCTTACAGCTGTATGTAGTGTAGATCATCTCTTCTTACAGCTGTATGTAGTATATATCATCTCTTCTTACAGCTGTATGTAGTGTAGATCATCTCTTCTAACAGCTGTATGTAGTGTAGATCATCTCTTTTACCAGCAGTATGTAGTGTAGATCATCTCTTCTTACAGCAGTATGTAGTATATATCATCTCTTCTTACAGCTGTATGTAGTGTAGATCATCTCTTCTTACAGCTGTATGTAGTATATATCATCTCTTCTTACAGCTGTATGTAGTGTAGATCATCTCTTCTTACAGCTGTATGTAGTGTATATCATCTCTTCTTACAGCAGTATGTAGTGTAGATCATCTCTTCTTACAGCAGTATGTAGTGTAGATCATCTCTTCTTACAGCAGTATGTAGTGTATATCATCTCTTCTTACAGCTGTATGTAGTGTAGATCATCTCTTCTAACAGCTGTATGTAGTGTAGATCATCTCTTTTACCAGCAGTATGTAGTGTAGATCATCTCTTCTTACAGCAGTATGTAGTGTAGATCATCTCTTCTTACAGCTGTATGTAGTATATATCATCTCTTCTTACAGCTGTATGTAGTGTAGATCATCTCTTCTTACAGCTGTATGTAGTATATATCATCTCTTCTTACAGCTGTATGTAGTGTAGATCATCTCTTCTTACAGCTGTATGTAGTGTATATCATCTCTTCTTACAGCAGTATGTAGTGTAGATCATCTCTTCTTACAGCTGTATGTAGTGTAGATCATCTCTTCTAACAGCTGTATGTAGTGTAGATCATCTCTTTTACCAGCAGTATGTAGTGTAGATCATCTCTTCTTACAGCAGTATGTAGTATATATCATCTCTTCTTACAGCTGTATGTAGTGTAGATCATCTCTTCTTACAGCAGTATGTAGTGTAGATCATCTCTTCTTACAGCAGTATGTAGTGTAGATCATCTCTTCTTACAGCAGTATGTAGTATATATCATCTCTTCTTACAGCAGTATGTAGTATATATCATCTCTTCTTACAGCAGTATGTAGTATATATCATCTCTTCTTACAGCTGTATGTAGTGTAGATCATCTCTTCTTACAGCTGTATGTAGTATATATCATCTCTTCTTACAGCTGTATGTAGTGTAGATCATCTCTTCTTACAGCTGTATGTAGTGTATATCATCTCTTCTTACAGCAGTATGTAGTGTAGATCATCTCTTCTTACAGCTGTATGTAGTGTAGATCATCTCTTCTAACAGCTGTATGTAGTGTAGATCATCTCTTTTACCAGCAGTATGTAGTGTAGATCATCTCTTCTTACAGCAGTATGTAGTATATATCATCTCTTCTTACAGCTGTATGTAGTGTAGATCATCTCTTCTTACAGCAGTATGTAGTGTAGATCATCTCTTCTTACAGCAGTATGTAGTGTAGATCATCTCTTCTTACAGCAGTATGTAGTGTATATCATCTCTTCTTACAGCTGTATGTAGTGTATATCATCTCTTTTACCAGCAGTATGTAGTGTAGATCATCTCTTCTACCAGCAGTATGTACATAGTTACATAGTTCCATAGTTGATAAGGCCGAAAAAAGCCAAGCGTCCATCCAGTTCAGCCTATTTGTTGTGCACTGCAGCTATTCCGCTATTCCTATACCATGCGGGATAGGCCAATTGACATCACTGATGAAAAATTCACTTCCCGACACCAATCTGGCAGTCAGATTAAATCCCTGGATTAATTAACTATCACTAAGCATAAGATGTAATTTTCTTGTTCTCCAGAAAGGCGTCCAGGCCTCTCTTGAACTCATTAAGTGAGTTGGACATCACCACTTCCTCTCCCAGAGAGTTCCAGAGTCTCACGGCTCTGACCGTAAAGAATCCCCTTCTATGCTGGTGCAGGAACCTCCTTTCCTCCAGACGCATAGTGTGCCCCCTCGTCTTTGTCACCATCCTTGGTCTAAACAGGTCATGGGAGAGATCTCTGTACTGCCCCCTGATGTATTTCTACATGTTTATGAGGTCTCCCCTAAGCCTTCTCTTTTCCAATGTAACTAGGCCTAATTTTGACAACCTCTCTGGGTATTCTAGTCCCTCCATTCCCTTTCTTACCTTAGTCGCCCTCCTTTGTACCCTCTCTAGCTCCAATATGTGTTTCCTGAGCACCGGAGGCCAGAACTGTGCCCAATATTGTAAGTGCGGCCTTACCAGCGCTTTATACAGAGGAAGAACAATGTTCTCATCATATGCCCCTATTCCTCTTCTGATGCATGCCATGACTCTATTTGCCTTGGCAGCTGCTGCCTGACACTGGGCACTCCAATTGAATTTGCTGTTAACCAAGACGCCCAGGTCCTTCTCCATGTCCGATTTCCCCAACGGTTTCCCATTTAATATGTATGGGTGACTGCTGTTTTTCTTTCCCATGTGCATGACCTTACATTTATCGGCATTGAACCCCATTTGCCATTTTTTGGCCCAACTCCCCAATTTATCTAAATCCTCCTGTAGCTGTGCCCTATCCTCATCTGTATTAACTACTTTACAAAGTTTAGTATCATCTGCAAATATTGCTATTTTACTATGCAACCCTTCCACTAGATCATTAATAAATATATTAAATAATATAGGGCCCAAGACAGACCCTTGAGGCCCCCCGCTAGTAACCCTGACACCTCCTGAGCTTACTCCATTGATAACCACCCTCTGCTTTCTATCACTCAGCCAGCTATTTACCCACTTGCACACATTATCCCCCAGACCAAGCATTCTCATTTTATCGACCAACCTTTTGTGTGGCACGGTATCAAACGCTTTGGAGAAGTCAAGGTCTACAACATCCACTGACTCTCCCCGGTCCAGCTGTGAGCTCACCTCCTCGTAGAAGGCGATCAGGAGCGATCCCTCATGAATCCATGTTGATATGGAGTTAGACAGTTCTTCTCATTAAGATATTCTACAATAGCATCTCTAAGAAATCCTTCAAACAATTTACCCACAACAGACGTTAAGCTGACTGCTCTCTAGTTCCCAGGGTCACTTTTAGACCCCTTTTTGAATATTGGTCCCACATTTGCTTGGCGCCAGTCTAGTGGGACAGTCCCTGTCCATAAAGAGTGCTTGAATCTAAGATACAGCGGCCTGTCTATCACATGACTTAATTCTTTTAGTACCCGGGGGTGTATGTCATCTGGGCCTGGTGACTTGTCTATTTTGATATTCTTTAGGCGTTTCTGAGCTTCCTCCTGGGTTAGGTGGGTGATATTTAGCGGAGGATTTACTTTATCACTCTGCATTTCCTGCGATAAATTGAGTAGGTTTGCTTTCCCCTCATCGCCCTCTAGGATTTTACCCAGGTTATTTTTCAATGGGCCAACGCCATCAGTTTGAATCCTTTTACTGTTTCTATAGTTAATGAACAGTTTGGGATTGGTTTTACTTTCCTTGGCAATTAGTCTCTCTGTCTCCTCTTTTGCTATTCTTCTTTGTTTCTTCCAGATTTAGTTTTTTTCCCTCTAAGATATTAGCGCTTCCTGTAGTGTGATCATCTCTTCTAACATCTCATGTTGAAACGATTCTATGTCACTGTGTCCTTCCATCATTGTAGACTTTATCTGATGGTGAAAGGTGTGATACTGTGTGAGGCATAGTGTGTTAGGTCTGTGTCTTTGATCAGGCCTCCACTCCCCTGGTGAGCTGAACAGCTGGCAATTTAGTCCCAAGCAGCTCCCACAATCCCTCTCACCTGATGCTATAGTCCTTCCTATAAATCTCGATGCATTGTAAGGGGTGCACGTGGTGTGGGGTGCATGCACGTGTCCTTATTCAGCAAAGTGTCCTATTCGACAAGTGTCTCTGACAGTCATTTCAATGGCAGTATGTAGTGTATATCATCTCTTCTAACAGCAGTATGTAGTGTAGATCATCTCTCTCCTCTCTTCTTCTTCACACAGGTATTTAATCCATCCATCCGTTTGTGTGCTGTCTGATAAGTGTGAACAGAGTCAGATTCTCTAGCAACATTTTTCCATGGTATTTAATTGTTTGGTCCTGCATCTTTTTGTCTTTTTGTTTCTATTTTCAAATGTTCAAAGCCTTCTCTTTCATTGGTTTATGGCCTCTGTGTTTATCTTACCTAGCATTGCCTGCTCTAGCCCAGTGCTAATTGGCTAATTACTCAGTATGACCAACTGGTGCTGGCCTCTAGGAGACATTTCATTTCATATATATTCAGCACTGGCTGCAAATAGCACGCGTGCGGGGTCACGCGTGCAATAGATTCTAAGTGCAATAATTACAAGTGCAGTTAGACCATGGCAGTTGGACAGGGCAGGAGACAGGGAAGGTGCATAAAACTTTCATCCAAACATGCTTCTCGGTCACTAATACTGCATTATGCATTAGTCTTATCAATCGGCTTTTTATTTGTTTTCACTGCTGCTTTCTCACATCTCGCCCGCCCTTCAAAACATTCTGTGCACTCTCTCTATATCAGCCCTTCCCTTCTCCCCTCTCCCATGTAGAACTCTGAGGCTCTACTGACATTCCTCACCCACTGCAAACCATCCACTACCTCCATACAGCACTCAAAACGTTCAGACAAATCATTGCACCACCTGATCTTTCTCTTCTTTCTCCTTTTACTAGTCGCAGGCGACATCTCCCCCAACCCTGGGCCCCCCTCCACTAGCGTACACCACTCTCCTCCAGCTGCATATAGAAACCCTGCTAATCTTATTAACGTTCAGTGCATGCCCTCTCCTATTGATTTCCATTGCGCTCTCTGCAACGCACGGTCTGTGTGGAACAAACTAACTTACATCCATGATTTTTTCCTCTCTAATTCTCTTAACCTTCTGGCTATCACAGAAACCTGGATTCAGCAGCTAGACACCACCGCTGCTGCTGCTCTCTCGTTTGGTGGGCTGAAATTTTCACAGACCGCCAGACATGGCAACAGACAGGGTGGAGGGGTTGGTCTGCTCCTTTCCTCACAATGTGCTTTCCAGGTCATCCCCCCGGTTCCCTCACTTAGGTTTCCTTCCTTTGAAGTCCACACCATCACACTCTTTAAACCCTTCTCCCTGTGAGTGGCAGTCGTGTATCGCCCTCCAGGCTCCCCCCGCCACTTCTTGGATCACTTTGCCACCTGGCTTCCTCACTTTCTATCCTGTGACATCCCCACCCTCATCATGGGCGACTTTAACATCCCCATCGATGACCCCCTCTCCCAATCGGCCTCTCATCTACTTTCTCAAACTTCTTCATTCCGTCTCTCACAGTTTACTAATTCTCCTACCCATGAAGACGGGAACACTCTGGACCTGGTTTTTGCCAGGCTCTGCTTGCTGGATGACTTGACCAACTCCCCTCTCCCGCTCTCGGACCACAACCTTCTTTCCTTCTCTGTTAAGAATTGTCTCTTCACCCGGGACACCCCCACTTACCACACTTAGAGGAATACACGTACCATTAATACCCAGCAGCTTATGGACAATCTCCACACATCTTTAGCCCCCATCTCCTCCTTCTCCTGTCCACACTTGGCATTGTCACACTACAACAATACACTGAAGTGCGCCCTAGATGAAGCAGCTCCTTCTACTCGCAGAAAGATCCCACACAGACAACGGCAGCCCTGGCACACGATGCAAACACGTTTTCTCCAGCGTTGCTCAAGGTGTGCTGAGCGTCAGTGAAGAAAATCTCTTTTAGAAGAGGACTTCATCCACTATCAATTCATGCTCAAAACCTAGAACTCTGCCCTTCATCTGGCCAAACAATCCGATTTCACCACCCTCATCACTTCAATGTCCAACAACCCAAAACGACTTTTCCAAACCGTAAAACTCCCTCCTGAAACCTAAAGCACAGGCCCTCACCACCAACCTCAGCAGTGAGGATCTGGCCACTTATTTCTTGGAAAAAATCAACCACATCCATCAGGACATCTCAGCCCAATCTCCTCAGTGCCTGGATCCCCTTCCCTACCGCACTTCAAGCTCACTAGCCATCTTTGAGCCTGTCACACAAGAAGAGGTTACCCAGCTCCTCGCTTCTTCTCGGCCTACAACCTGCAACAGTGACCCCATTCCTTCACATCTCCTGCAGTCCCTCTCACCGGTGGTCACCACTCACCTGACTAAAAGATTGAACCTCTCTCTTTCTTCAGGTATCTTTCCCTCCTCATTTAAACATGCCATCATAACCCTTTGACTTAAAAAGCCATCCCTGGACCAGAACTGCACTGCTAACTACAGACCGCTCTCTAATCTTCCTTTCATCTCTAAACTCCTGGAACGCTTGCTTCACTCCCGTCTAATCCGCTATCTCTCAGATAACTCTCTCCTCGACCCTTTACAATCTGGTTTCCGCTCCTCACACTCTACTGAAACTGCCCTCACTAAAGTCTCGAATGATCTACTAACAGCCAAATCCAAAGGTCACTGCTCCCTGCTGATCTCCTGGATCTCTCTGCAGCATTCGACACTGTGGATCACCAGCTCCTCCTCACTATGCTCCTCTCTATTGGCCTCAAGGAAACCGTTCTCTCCTGGTTCTCCTCCTACCTCTCTGACCGCTCCTTCACTGTGTCTTTTGCCGGCTCTTCTTCCCCTCCTCATCCCCTTACTATCGGGGATCCTCAGGGCTCAGTCCTAGGCCCCCTCCTCTTCTCTCTATACACTACCCCTTATTGGACAAACTATCAGCAGATTTGGCTTCCAGTATCATCTCGATGCTGACGACACCCAACTATACACTTCTTCCCCTGACATCACCCCTACCCTAATACAAAACACCAAGGATTGTTTATCTGCTGGGTCTAGCATCATGTCCCCGCTTAATTGTAAAGTGCTGTGGAATATGTTGGCGCTATAGAAATAAAAATTAGTATTATTATTATAACAGCTGTATGTAGTGTATATCATCTCTTCTTACAGCAGTATGTAGTGTATATCATCTCTTCTTACAGCAGTATGTAGTATATATCATCTCTTCTTACAGCAGTATGTAGTATATATCATCTCTTCTTACAGCTGTATGTAGTGTAGATCATCTCTTCTTACAGCAGTATGTAGTATATATCATCTCTTCTTACAGCTGTATGTAGTGTAGATCATCTCTTCTTACAGCTGTATGTAGTGTATATCATCTCTTCTTACAGCTGTATGTAGTATATATCATCTCTTCTTACAGCAGTATGTAGTATATATCATCTCTTCTTACAGCAGTATGTAGTGTATATCATCTCTTCTTACAGCTGTATGTAGTGTAGATCATCTCTTCTTACAGCAGTATGTAGTGTATATCATCTCTTCTTACAGCAGTATGTAGTATATATCATCTCTTCTTACAGCTGTATGTAGTGTAGATCATCTCTTCTTACAGCTGTATGTAGTATATATCATCTCTTCTTACAGCTGTATGTAGTGTAGATCATCTCTTCTTACAGCTGTATGTAGTGTATATCATCTCTTCTTACAGCAGTATGTAGTGTAGATCATCTCTTCTTACAGCTGTATGTAGTGTAGATCATCTCTTCTAACAGCTGTATGTAGTGTAGATCATCTCTTTTACCAGCAGTATGTAGTGTAGATCATCTCTTCTTACAGCAGTATGTAGTATATATCATCTCTTCTTACAGCTGTATGTAGTGTAGATCATCTCTTCTTACAGCAGTATGTAGTGTAGATCATCTCTTCTTACAGCAGTATGTAGTGTAGATCATCTCTTCTTACAGCAGTATGTAGTATATATCATCTCTTCTTACAGCTGTATGTAGTGTAGATCATCTCTTCTTACAGCTGTATGTAGTGTAGATCATCTCTTCTTACAGCTGTATGTAGTGTAGATCATCTCTTCTTACAGCAGTATGTAGTATATATCATCTCTTTTACCAGCAGTATGTAGTGTATATCATCTCTTCTTACAGCTGTATGTAGTGTATATCATCTCTTTTACCAGCAGTATGTAGTATATATCATCTCTTCTTACAGCTGTATGTAGTGTAGATCATCTCTTCTTACAGCTGTATGTAGTGTAGATCATCTCTACTTACAGCAGTATGTAGTGTATATCATCTCTTCTTACAGCAGTATGTAGTATATATCATCTCTTCTTACAGCAGTATGTAGTGTATATCATCTCTTCTTACAGCAGTATGTAGTGTATATCATCTCTTCTTACAGCAGTATGTAGTATATATCATCTCTTCTTACAGCTGTATGTAGTGTAGATCATCTCTTCTTACAGCAGTATGTAGTGTATATCATCTCTTCTTACAGCAGTATGTAGTATATATCATCTCTTCTTACAGCTGTATGTAGTGTAGATCATCTCTTCTTACAGCTGTATGTAGTGTAGATCATCTCTACTTACAGCAGTATGTAGTGTATATCATCTCTTCTTACAGCAGTATGTAGTATATATCATCTCTTCTTACAGCTGTATGTAGTGTAGATCATCTCTTCTTACAGCAGTATGTAGTGTATATCATCTCTTCTTACAGCAGTATGTAGTATATATCATCTCTTCTTACAGCTGTATGTAGTGTAGATCATCTCTTCTTACAGCAGTATGTAGTATATATCATCTCTTTTACCAGCAGTATGTAGTGTATATCATCTCTTTTACCAGCAGTATGTAGTGTAGATCATCTCTTTTACCAGCAGTATGTAGTGTAGATCATCTCTTCTTACAGCAGTATGTAGTATATATCATCTCTTCTTACAGCTGTATGTAGTGTAGATCATCTCTTCTTACAGCAGTATGTAGTATATATCATCTCTTTTACCAGCAGTATGTAGTGTATATCATCTCTTTTACCAGCAGTATGTAGTGTAGATCATCTCTTCTTACAGCAGTATGTAGTGTAGATCATCTCTTCTTACAGCTGTATGTAGTGTATATCATCTCTTCTTACAGCTGTATGTAGTGTAGATCATCTCTTCTTACAGCTGTATGTAGTATATATCATCTCTTCTTACAGCAGTATGTAGTGTAGATCATCTCTTCTTACAGCAGTATGTAGTATATATCATCTCTTCTTACAGCTGTATGTAGTGTAGATCATCTCTTCTTACAGCTGTATGTAGTGTAGATCATCTCTTCTTACAGCTGTATGTAGTGTAGATCATCTCTTCTTACAGCAGTATGTAGTATATATCATCTCTTCTTACAGCTGTATGTAGTATATATCATCTCTTCTTACAGCTGTATGTAGTGTATATCATCTCTTCTTACAGCTGTATGTAGTGTAGATCATCTCTTCTTACAGCTGTATGTAGTATATATCATCTCTTACACCAGTATGTAGTGTAGATCATCTCTTTTACCAGCAGTATGTAGTGTAGATCATCTCTTCTACCAGCAGTATGTACATAGTTACATAGTTCCATAGTTGATAAGGCCGAAAAAAGCCAAGCGTCCATCCAGTTCAGCCTATTTGTTGTGCACTGCAGCTATTCCGCTATTCCTATACCATGCGGGATAGGCCAATTGACATCACTGATGAAAAATTCACTTCCCGACACCAATCTGGCAGTCAGATTAAATCCCTGGATTAATTAACTATCACTAAGCATAAGATGTAATTTTCTTGTTCTCCAGAAAGGCGTCCAGGCCTCTCTTGAACTCATTAAGTGAGTTGGACATCACCACTTCCTCTCCCAGAGAGTTCCAGAGTCTCACGGCTCTGACCGTAAAGAATCCCCTTCTATGCTGGTGCAGGAACCTCCTTTCCTCCAGACGCATAGTGTGCCCCCTCGTCTTTGTCACCATCCTTGGTCTAAACAGGTCATGGGAGAGATCTCTGTACTGCCCCCTGATGTATTTCTACATGTTTATGAGGTCTCCCCTAAGCCTTCTCTTTTCCAATGTAACTAGGCCTAATTTTGACAACCTCTCTGGGTATTCTAGTCCCTCCATTCCCTTTCTTACCTTAGTCGCCCTCCTTTGTACCCTCTCTAGCTCCAATATGTGTTTCCTGAGCACCGGAGGCCAGAACTGTGCCCAATATTGTAAGTGCGGCCTTACCAGCGCTTTATACAGAGGAAGAACAATGTTCTCATCATATGCCCCTATTCCTCTTCTGATGCATGCCATGACTCTATTTGCCTTGGCAGCTGCTGCCTGACACTGGGCACTCCAATTGAATTTGCTGTTAACCAAGACGCCCAGGTCCTTCTCCATGTCCGATTTCCCCAACGGTTTCCCATTTAATATGTATGGGTGACTGCTGTTTTTCTTTCCCATGTGCATGACCTTACATTTATCGGCATTGAACCCCATTTGCCATTTTTTGGCCCAACTCCCCAATTTATCTAAATCCTCCTGTAGCTGTGCCCTATCCTCATCTGTATTAACTACTTTACAAAGTTTAGTATCATCTGCAAATATTGCTATTTTACTATGCAACCCTTCCACTAGATCATTAATAAATATATTAAATAATATAGGGCCCAAGACAGACCCTTGAGGCCCCCCGCTAGTAACCCTGACACCTCCTGAGCTTACTCCATTGATAACCACCCTCTGCTTTCTATCACTCAGCCAGCTATTTACCCACTTGCACACATTATCCCCCAGACCAAGCATTCTCATTTTATCGACCAACCTTTTGTGTGGCACGGTATCAAACGCTTTGGAGAAGTCAAGGTCTACAACATCCACTGACTCTCCCCGGTCCAGCTGTGAGCTCACCTCCTCGTAGAAGGCGATCAGGAGCGATCCCTCATGAATCCATGTTGATATGGAGTTAGACAGTTCTTCTCATTAAGATATTCTACAATAGCATCTCTAAGAAATCCTTCAAACAATTTACCCACAACAGACGTTAAGCTGACTGCTCTCTAGTTCCCAGGGTCACTTTTAGACCCCTTTTTGAATATTGGTCCCACATTTGCTTGGCGCCAGTCTAGTGGGACAGTCCCTGTCCATAAAGAGTGCTTGAATCTAAGATACAGCGGCCTGTCTATCACATGACTTAATTCTTTTAGTACCCGGGGGTGTATGTCATCTGGGCCTGGTGACTTGTCTATTTTGATATTCTTTAGGCGTTTCTGAGCTTCCTCCTGGGTTAGGTGGGTGATATTTAGCGGAGGATTTACTTTATCACTCTGCATTTCCTGCGATAAATTGAGTAGGTTTGCTTTCCCCTCATCGCCCTCTAGGATTTTACCCAGGTTATTTTTCAATGGGCCAACGCCATCAGTTTGAATCCTTTTACTGTTTCTATAGTTAATGAACAGTTTGGGATTGGTTTTACTTTCCTTGGCAATTAGTCTCTCTGTCTCCTCTTTTGCTATTCTTCTTTGTTTCTTCCAGATTTAGTTTTTTTCCCTCTAAGATATTAGCGCTTCCTGTAGTGTGATCATCTCTTCTAACATCTCATGTTGAAACGATTCTATGTCACTGTGTCCTTCCATCATTGTAGACTTTATCTGATGGTGAAAGGTGTGATACTGTGTGAGGCATAGTGTGTTAGGTCTGTGTCTTTGATCAGGCCTCCACTCCCCTGGTGAGCTGAACAGCTGGCAATTTAGTCCCAAGCAGCTCCCACAATCCCTCTCACCTGATGCTATAGTCCTTCCTATAAATCTCGATGCATTGTAAGGGGTGCACGTGGTGTGGGGTGCATGCACGTGTCCTTATTCAGCAAAGTGTCCTATTCGACAAGTGTCTCTGACAGTCATTTCAATGGCAGTATGTAGTGTATATCATCTCTTCTAACAGCAGTATGTAGTGTAGATCATCTCTCTCCTCTCTTCTTCTTCACACAGGTATTTAATCCATCCATCCGTTTGTGTGCTGTCTGATAAGTGTGAACAGAGTCAGATTCTCTAGCAACATTTTTCCATGGTATTTAATTGTTTGGTCCTGCATCTTTTTGTCTTTTTGTTTCTATTTTCAAATGTTCAAAGCCTTCTCTTTCATTGGTTTATGGCCTCTGTGTTTATCTTACCTAGC
This sequence comes from Phyllobates terribilis, assembly GCF_046119375.1. Lineage (NCBI taxonomy): Eukaryota > Metazoa > Chordata > Amphibia > Anura > Dendrobatidae > Phyllobates > Phyllobates terribilis. The sequence goes on along the minus strand of NW_027362785.1, from coordinate 18,474,165 downwards.
ATTGCCTGCTCTAGCCCAGTGCTAATTGGCTAATTACTCAGTATGACCAACTGGTGCTGGCCTCTAGGAGACATTTCATTTCATATATATTCAGCACTGGCTGCAAATAGCACGCGTGCGGGGTCACGCGTGCAATAGATTCTAAGTGCAATAATTACAAGTGCAGTTAGACCATGGCAGTTGGACAGGGCAGGAGACAGGGAAGGTGCATAAAACTTTCATCCAAACATGCTTCTCGGTCACTAATACTGCATTATGCATTAGTCTTATCAATCGGCTTTTTATTTGTTTTCACTGCTGCTTTCTCACATCTCGCCCGCCCTTCAAAACATTCTGTGCACTCTCTCTATATCAGCCCTTCCCTTCTCCCCTCTCCCATGTAGAACTCTGAGGCTCTACTGACATTCCTCACCCACTGCAAACCATCCACTACCTCCATACAGCACTCAAAACGTTCAGACAAATCATTGCACCACCTGATCTTTCTCTTCTTTCTCCTTTTACTAGTCGCAGGCGACATCTCCCCCAACCCTGGGCCCCCCTCCACTAGCGTACACCACTCTCCTCCAGCTGCATATAGAAACCCTGCTAATCTTATTAACGTTCAGTGCATGCCCTCTCCTATTGATTTCCATTGCGCTCTCTGCAACGCACGGTCTGTGTGGAACAAACTAACTTACATCCATGATTTTTTCCTCTCTAATTCTCTTAACCTTCTGGCTATCACAGAAACCTGGATTCAGCAGCTAGACACCACCGCTGCTGCTGCTCTCTCGTTTGGTGGGCTGAAATTTTCACAGACCGCCAGACATGGCAACAGACAGGGTGGAGGGGTTGGTCTGCTCCTTTCCTCACAATGTGCTTTCCAGGTCATCCCCCCGGTTCCCTCACTTAGGTTTCCTTCCTTTGAAGTCCACACCATCACACTCTTTAAACCCTTCTCCCTGTGAGTGGCAGTCGTGTATCGCCCTCCAGGCTCCCCCCGCCACTTCTTGGATCACTTTGCCACCTGGCTTCCTCACTTTCTATCCTGTGACATCCCCACCCTCATCATGGGCGACTTTAACATCCCCATCGATGACCCCCTCTCCCAATCGGCCTCTCATCTACTTTCTCAAACTTCTTCATTCCGTCTCTCACAGTTTACTAATTCTCCTACCCATGAAGACGGGAACACTCTGGACCTGGTTTTTGCCAGGCTCTGCTTGCTGGATGACTTGACCAACTCCCCTCTCCCGCTCTCGGACCACAACCTTCTTTCCTTCTCTGTTAAGAATTGTCTCTTCACCCGGGACACCCCCACTTACCACACTTAGAGGAATACACGTACCATTAATACCCAGCAGCTTATGGACAATCTCCACACATCTTTAGCCCCCATCTCCTCCTTCTCCTGTCCACACTTGGCATTGTCACACTACAACAATACACTGAAGTGCGCCCTAGATGAAGCAGCTCCTTCTACTCGCAGAAAGATCCCACACAGACAACGGCAGCCCTGGCACACGATGCAAACACGTTTTCTCCAGCGTTGCTCAAGGTGTGCTGAGCGTCAGTGAAGAAAATCTCTTTTAGAAGAGGACTTCATCCACTATCAATTCATGCTCAAAACCTAGAACTCTGCCCTTCATCTGGCCAAACAATCCGATTTCACCACCCTCATCACTTCAATGTCCAACAACCCAAAACGACTTTTCCAAACCGTAAAACTCCCTCCTGAAACCTAAAGCACAGGCCCTCACCACCAACCTCAGCAGTGAGGATCTGGCCACTTATTTCTTGGAAAAAATCAACCACATCCATCAGGACATCTCAGCCCAATCTCCTCAGTGCCTGGATCCCCTTCCCTACCGCACTTCAAGCTCACTAGCCATCTTTGAGCCTGTCACACAAGAAGAGGTTACCCAGCTCCTCGCTTCTTCTCGGCCTACAACCTGCAACAGTGACCCCATTCCTTCACATCTCCTGCAGTCCCTCTCACCGGTGGTCACCACTCACCTGACTAAAAGATTGAACCTCTCTCTTTCTTCAGGTATCTTTCCCTCCTCATTTAAACATGCCATCATAACCCTTTGACTTAAAAAGCCATCCCTGGACCAGAACTGCACTGCTAACTACAGACCGCTCTCTAATCTTCCTTTCATCTCTAAACTCCTGGAACGCTTGCTTCACTCCCGTCTAATCCGCTATCTCTCAGATAACTCTCTCCTCGACCCTTTACAATCTGGTTTCCGCTCCTCACACTCTACTGAAACTGCCCTCACTAAAGTCTCGAATGATCTACTAACAGCCAAATCCAAAGGTCACTGCTCCCTGCTGATCTCCTGGATCTCTCTGCAGCATTCGACACTGTGGATCACCAGCTCCTCCTCACTATGCTCCTCTCTATTGGCCTCAAGGAAACCGTTCTCTCCTGGTTCTCCTCCTACCTCTCTGACCGCTCCTTCACTGTGTCTTTTGCCGGCTCTTCTTCCCCTCCTCATCCCCTTACTATCGGGGATCCTCAGGGCTCAGTCCTAGGCCCCCTCCTCTTCTCTCTATACACTACCCCTTATTGGACAAACTATCAGCAGATTTGGCTTCCAGTATCATCTCGATGCTGACGACACCCAACTATACACTTCTTCCCCTGACATCACCCCTACCCTAATACAAAACACCAAGGATTGTTTATCTGCTGGGTCTAGCATCATGTCCCCGCTTAATTGTAAAGTGCTGTGGAATATGTTGGCGCTATAGAAATAAAAATTAGTATTATTATTATAACAGCTGTATGTAGTGTATATCATCTCTTCTTACAGCAGTATGTAGTGTATATCATCTCTTCTTACAGCAGTATGTAGTATATATCATCTCTTCTTACAGCTGTATGTAGTGTAGATCATCTCTTCTTACAGCAGTATGTAGTGTATATCATCTCTTCTTACAGCAGTATGTAGTATATATCATCTCTTCTTACAGCTGTATGTAGTGTAGATCATCTCTTCTTACAGCAGTATGTAGTGTAGATCATCTCTTCTTACAGCAGTATGTAGTGTAGATCATCTCTTCTTACAGCAGTATGTAGTGTATATCATCTCTTCTTACAGCAGTATGTAGTATATATCATCTCTTCTTACAGCTGTATGTAGTGTAGATCATCTCTTCTTACAGCAGTATGTAGTATATATCATCTCTTCTTACAGCAGTATGTAGTGTAGATCATCTCTTCTTACAGCTGTATGTAGTGTAGATCATCTCTACTTACAGCAGTATGTAGTGTATATCATCTCTTCTTACAGCAGTATGTAGTATATATCATCTCTTCTTACAGCAGTATGTAGTGTATATCATCTCTTTTACCAGCAGTATGTAGTGTATATCATCTCTTCTTACAGCTGTATGTAGTGTAGATCATCTCTACTTACAGCAGTATGTAGTGTATATCATCTCTTCTTACAGCAGTATGTAGTATATATCATCTCTTCTTACAGCAGTATGTAGTGTAGATCATCTCTTTTACCAGCAGTATGTAGTGTATATCATCTCTTCTTACAGCAGTATGTAGTATATATCATCTCTTCTTACAGCTGTATGTAGTGTAGATCATCTCTTCTTACAGCAGTATGTAGTGTATATCATCTCTCTCCTCTCTTCTTCTTCACACAGGTATTTAATCCATCCATCCGTTTGTGTGCTGTCTGATAAGTGTGAACAGAGTCAGATTCTCTAGCAACATTTTTCCATGGTATTTAATTGTTTGGTCCTGCATCTTTTTGTCTTTTTGTTTCTATTTTCAAATGTTCAAAGCCTTCTCTTTCATTGGTTTATGGCCTCTGTGTTTATCTTACCTAGCATTGCCTGCTCTAGCCCAGTGCTAATTGGCTAATTACTCAGTATGACCAACTGGTGCTGGCCTCTAGGAGACATTTCATTTCATATATATTCAGCACTGGCTGCAAATAGCACGCGTGCGGGGTCACGCGTGCAATAGATTCTAAGTGCAATAATTACAAGTGCAGTTAGACCATGGCAGTTGGACAGGGCAGGAGACAGGGAAGGTGCATAAAACTTTCATCCAAACATGCTTCTCGGTCACTAATACTGCATTATGCATTAGTCTTATCAATCGGCTTTTTATTTGTTTTCACTGCTGCTTTCTCACATCTCGCCCGCCCTTCAAAACATTCTGTGCACTCTCTCTATATCAGCCCTTCCCTTCTCCCCTCTCCCATGTAGAACTCTGAGGCTCTACTGACATTCCTCACCCACTGCAAACCATCCACTACCTCCATACAGCACTCAAAACGTTCAGACAAATCATTGCACCACCTGATCTTTCTCTTCTTTCTCCTTTTACTAGTCGCAGGCGACATCTCCCCCAACCCTGGGCCCCCCTCCACTAGCGTACACCACTCTCCTCCAGCTGCATATAGAAACCCTGCTAATCTTATTAACGTTCAGTGCATGCCCTCTCCTATTGATTTCCATTGCGCTCTCTGCAACGCACGGTCTGTGTGGAACAAACTAACTTACATCCATGATTTTTTCCTCTCTAATTCTCTTAACCTTCTGGCTATCACAGAAACCTGGATTCAGCAGCTAGACACCACCGCTGCTGCTGCTCTCTCGTTTGGTGGGCTGAAATTTTCACAGACCGCCAGACATGGCAACAGACAGGGTGGAGGGGTTGGTCTGCTCCTTTCCTCACAATGTGCTTTCCAGGTCATCCCCCCGGTTCCCTCACTTAGGTTTCCTTCCTTTGAAGTCCACACCATCACACTCTTTAAACCCTTCTCCCTGTGAGTGGCAGTCGTGTATCGCCCTCCAGGCTCCCCCCGCCACTTCTTGGATCACTTTGCCACCTGGCTTCCTCACTTTCTATCCTGTGACATCCCCACCCTCATCATGGGCGACTTTAACATCCCCATCGATGACCCCCTCTCCCAATCGGCCTCTCATCTACTTTCTCAAACTTCTTCATTCCGTCTCTCACAGTTTACTAATTCTCCTACCCATGAAGACGGGAACACTCTGGACCTGGTTTTTGCCAGGCTCTGCTTGCTGGATGACTTGACCAACTCCCCTCTCCCGCTCTCGGACCACAACCTTCTTTCCTTCTCTGTTAAGAATTGTCTCTTCACCCGGGACACCCCCACTTACCACACTTAGAGGAATACACGTACCATTAATACCCAGCAGCTTATGGACAATCTCCACACATCTTTAGCCCCCATCTCCTCCTTCTCCTGTCCACACTTGGCATTGTCACACTACAACAATACACTGAAGTGCGCCCTAGATGAAGCAGCTCCTTCTACTCGCAGAAAGATCCCACACAGACAACGGCAGCCCTGGCACACGATGCAAACACGTTTTCTCCAGCGTTGCTCAAGGTGTGCTGAGCGTCAGTGAAGAAAATCTCTTTTAGAAGAGGACTTCATCCACTATCAATTCATGCTCAAAACCTAGAACTCTGCCCTTCATCTGGCCAAACAATCCGATTTCACCACCCTCATCACTTCAATGTCCAACAACCCAAAACGACTTTTCCAAACCGTAAAACTCCCTCCTGAAACCTAAAGCACAGGCCCTCACCACCAACCTCAGCAGTGAGGATCTGGCCACTTATTTCTTGGAAAAAATCAACCACATCCATCAGGACATCTCAGCCCAATCTCCTCAGTGCCTGGATCCCCTTCCCTACCGCACTTCAAGCTCACTAGCCATCTTTGAGCCTGTCACACAAGAAGAGGTTACCCAGCTCCTCGCTTCTTCTCGGCCTACAACCTGCAACAGTGACCCCATTCCTTCACATCTCCTGCAGTCCCTCTCACCGGTGGTCACCACTCACCTGACTAAAAGATTGAACCTCTCTCTTTCTTCAGGTATCTTTCCCTCCTCATTTAAACATGCCATCATAACCCTTTGACTTAAAAAGCCATCCCTGGACCAGAACTGCACTGCTAACTACAGACCGCTCTCTAATCTTCCTTTCATCTCTAAACTCCTGGAACGCTTGCTTCACTCCCGTCTAATCCGCTATCTCTCAGATAACTCTCTCCTCGACCCTTTACAATCTGGTTTCCGCTCCTCACACTCTACTGAAACTGCCCTCACTAAAGTCTCGAATGATCTACTAACAGCCAAATCCAAAGGTCACTGCTCCCTGCTGATCTCCTGGATCTCTCTGCAGCATTCGACACTGTGGATCACCAGCTCCTCCTCACTATGCTCCTCTCTATTGGCCTCAAGGAAACCGTTCTCTCCTGGTTCTCCTCCTACCTCTCTGACCGCTCCTTCACTGTGTCTTTTGCCGGCTCTTCTTCCCCTCCTCATCCCCTTACTATCGGGGATCCTCAGGGCTCAGTCCTAGGCCCCCTCCTCTTCTCTCTATACACTACCCCTTATTGGACAAACTATCAGCAGATTTGGCTTCCAGTATCATCTCGATGCTGACGACACCCAACTATACACTTCTTCCCCTGACATCACCCCTACCCTAATACAAAACACCAAGGATTGTTTATCTGCTGGGTCTAGCATCATGTCCCCGCTTAATTGTAAAGTGCTGTGGAATATGTTGGCGCTATAGAAATAAAAATTAGTATTATTATTATAACAGCTGTATGTAGTGTATATCATCTCTTCTTACAGCAGTATGTAGTGTATATCATCTCTTCTTACAGCAGTATGTAGTGTATATCATCTCTTCTTACAGCTGTATGTAGTGTAGATCATCTCTTCTTACAGCAGTATGTAGTATATATCATCTCTTCTTACAGCTGTATGTAGTGTAGATCATCTCTTCTTACAGCAGTATGTAGTATATATCATCTCTTCTTACAGCTGTATGTAGTGTAGATCATCTCTTCTTACAGCAGTATGTAGTGTATATCATCTCTTCTTACAGCAGTATGTAGTATATATCATCTCTTCTTACAGCTGTATGTAGTGTAGATCATCTCTTCTTACAGCTGTATGTAGTGTATATCATCTCTTCTTACAGCTGTATGTAGTATATATCATCTCTTCTTACAGCTGTATGTAGTGTATATCATCTCTTCTTACAGCAGTATGTAGTGTATATCATCTCTTTTACCAGCTGTATGTAGTGTATATCATCTCTTCTTACAGCTGTATGTAGTGTATATCATCTCTTCTTACAGCTGTATGTAGTGTATATCATCTCTTCTTACAGCTGTATGTAGTATATATCATCTCTTCTTACAGCTGTATGTAGTGTAGATCATCTCTACTTACAGCAGTATGTAGTGTATATCATCTCTTCTTACAGCAGTATGTAGTATATATCATCTCTTCTTACAGCTGTATGTAGTGTAGATCATCTCTTTTACCAGCAGTATGTAGTGTAGATCATCTCTTCTTACAGCAGTATGTAGTGTATATCATCTCTTCTTACAGCAGTATGTAGTGTATATCATCTCTTCTTACAGCTGTATGTAGTGTAGATCATCTCTTCTTACAGCAGTATGTAGTATATATCATCTCTTCTTACAGCTGTATGTAGTGTAGATCATCTCTTCTTACAGCAGTATGTAGTGTAGATCATCTCTTCTTACAGCAGTATGTAGTGTAGATCATCTCTTCTTACAGCAGTATGTAGTGTAGATCATCTCTTCTTACAGCAGTATGTAGTGTAGATCATCTCTTCTTACAGCAGTATGTAGTATATATCATCTCTTCTTACAGCAGTATGTAGTATATATCATCTCTTCTAACAGCTGTATGTAGTGTAGATCATCTCTTCTTACAGCTGTATGTAGTGTAGATCATCTCTTCTTACAGCTGTATGTAGTGTAGATCATCTCTTCTTACAGCAGTATGTAGTATATATCATCTCTTCTTACAGCTGTATGTAGTGTAGATCATCTCTTCTTACAGCAGTATGTAGTGTAGATCATCTCTTCTTACAGCAGTATGTAGTGTAGATCATCTCTTCTTACAGCAGTATGTAGTGTAGATCATCTCTTCTTACAGCAGTATGTAGTATATATCATCTCTTTTACCAGCAGTATGTAGTGTATATCATCTCTTTTACCAGCAGTATGTAGTGTAGATCATCTCTTCTACCAGCAGTATGTACATAGTTACATAGTTCCATAGTTGATAAGGCCGAAAAAAGCCAAGCGTCCATCCAGTTCAGCCTATTTGTTGTGCACTGCAGCTATTCCGCTATTCCTATACCATGCGGGATAGGCCAATTGACATCACTGATGAAAAATTCACTTCCCGACACCAATCTGGCAGTCAGATTAAATCCCTGGATTAATTAACTATCACTAAGCATAAGATGTAATTTTCTTGTTCTCCAGAAAGGCGTCCAGGCCTCTCTTGAACTCATTAAGTGAGTTGGACATCACCACTTCCTCTCCCAGAGAGTTCCAGAGTCTCACGGCTCTGACCGTAAAGAATCCCCTTCTATGCTGGTGCAGGAACCTCCTTTCCTCCAGACGCATAGTGTGCCCCCTCGTCTTTGTCACCATCCTTGGTCTAAACAGGTCATGGGAGAGATCTCTGTACTGCCCCCTGATGTATTTCTACATGTTTATGAGGTCTCCCCTAAGCCTTCTCTTTTCCAATGTAACTAGGCCTAATTTTGACAACCTCTCTGGGTATTCTAGTCCCTCCATTCCCTTTCTTACCTTAGTCGCCCTCCTTTGTACCCTCTCTAGCTCCAATATGTGTTTCCTGAGCACCGGAGGCCAGAACTGTGCCCAATATTGTAAGTGCGGCCTTACCAGCGCTTTATACAGAGGAAGAACAATGTTCTCATCATATGCCCCTATTCCTCTTCTGATGCATGCCATGACTCTATTTGCCTTGGCAGCTGCTGCCTGACACTGGGCACTCCAATTGAATTTGCTGTTAACCAAGACGCCCAGGTCCTTCTCCATGTCCGATTTCCCCAACGGTTTCCCATTTAATATGTATGGGTGACTGCTGTTTTTCTTTCCCATGTGCATGACCTTACATTTATCGGCATTGAACCCCATTTGCCATTTTTTGGCCCAACTCCCCAATTTATCTAAATCCTCCTGTAGCTGTGCCCTATCCTCATCTGTATTAACTACTTTACAAAGTTTAGTATCATCTGCAAATATTGCTATTTTACTATGCAACCCTTCCACTAGATCATTAATAAATATATTAAATAATATAGGGCCCAAGACAGACCCTTGAGGCCCCCCGCTAGTAACCCTGACACCTCCTGAGCTTACTCCATTGATAACCACCCTCTGCTTTCTATCACTCAGCCAGCTATTTACCCACTTGCACACATTATCCCCCAGACCAAGCATTCTCATTTTATCGACCAACCTTTTGTGTGGCACGGTATCAAACGCTTTGGAGAAGTCAAGGTCTACAACATCCACTGACTCTCCCCGGTCCAGCTGTGAGCTCACCTCCTCGTAGAAGGCGATCAGGAGCGATCCCTCATGAATCCATGTTGATATGGAGTTAGACAGTTCTTCTCATTAAGATATTCTACAATAGCATCTCTAAGAAATCCTTCAAACAATTTACCCACAACAGACGTTAAGCTGACTGCTCTCTAGTTCCCAGGGTCACTTTTAGACCCCTTTTTGAATATTGGTCCCACATTTGCTTGGCGCCAGTCTAGTGGGACAGTCCCTGTCCATAAAGAGTGCTTGAATCTAAGATACAGCGGCCTGTCTATCACATGACTTAATTCTTTTAGTACCCGGGGGTGTATGTCATCTGGGCCTGGTGACTTGTCTATTTTGATATTCTTTAGGCGTTTCTGAGCTTCCTCCTGGGTTAGGTGGGTGATATTTAGCGGAGGATTTACTTTATCACTCTGCATTTCCTGCGATAAATTGAGTAGGTTTGCTTTCCCCTCATCGCCCTCTAGGATTTTACCCAGGTTATTTTTCAATGGGCCAACGCCATCAGTTTGAATCCTTTTACTGTTTCTATAGTTAATGAACAGTTTGGGATTGGTTTTACTTTCCTTGGCAATTAGTCTCTCTGTCTCCTCTTTTGCTATTCTTCTTTGTTTCTTCCAGATTTAGTTTTTTTCCCTCTAAGATATTAGCGCTTCCTGTAGTGTGATCATCTCTTCTAACATCTCATGTTGAAACGATTCTATGTCACTGTGTCCTTCCATCATTGTAGACTTTATCTGATGGTGAAAGGTGTGATACTGTGTGAGGCATAGTGTGTTAGGTCTGTGTCTTTGATCAGGCCTCCACTCCCCTGGTGAGCTGAACAGCTGGCAATTTAGTCCCAAGCAGCTCCCACAATCCCTCTCACCTGATGCTATAGTCCTTCCTATAAATCTCGATGCATTGTAAGGGGTGCACGTGGTGTGGGGTGCATGCACGTGTCCTTATTCAGCAAAGTGTCCTATTCGACAAGTGTCTCTGACAGTCATTTCAATGGCAGTATGTAGTGTATATCATCTCTTCTAACAGCAGTATGTAGTGTAGATCATCTCTCTCCTCTCTTCTTCTTCACACAGGTATTTAATCCATCCATCCGTTTGTGTGCTGTCTGATAAGTGTGAACAGAGTCAGATTCTCTAGCAACATTTTTCCATGGTATTTAATTGTTTGGTCCTGCATCTTTTTGTCTTTTTGTTTCTATTTTCAAATGTTCAAAGCCTTCTCTTTCATTGGTTTATGGCCTCTGTGTTTATCTTACCTAGCATTGCCTGCTCTAGCCCAGTGCTAATTGGCTAATTACTCAGTATGACCAACTGGTGCTGGCCTCTAGGAGACATTTCATTTCATATATATTCAGCACTGGCTGCAAATAGCACGCGTGCGGGGTCACGCGTGCAATAGATTCTAAGTGCAATAATTACAAGTGCAGTTAGACCATGGCAGTTGGACAGGGCAGGAGACAGGGAAGGTGCATAAAACTTTCATCCAAACATGCTTCTCGGTCACTAATACTGCATTATGCATTAGTCTTATCAATCGGCTTTTTATTTGTTTTCACTGCTGCTTTCTCACATCTCGCCCGCCCTTCAAAACATTCTGTGCACTCTCTCTATATCAGCCCTTCCCTTCTCCCCTCTCCCATGTAGAACTCTGAGGCTCTACTGACATTCCTCACCCACTGCAAACCATCCACTACCTCCATACAGCACTCAAAACGTTCAGACAAATCATTGCACCACCTGATCTTTCTCTTCTTTCTCCTTTTACTAGTCGCAGGCGACATCTCCCCCAACCCTGGGCCCCCCTCCACTAGCGTACACCACTCTCCTCCAGCTGCATATAGAAACCCTGCTAATCTTATTAACGTTCAGTGCATGCCCTCTCCTATTGATTTCCATTGCGCTCTCTGCAACGCACGGTCTGTGTGGAACAAACTAACTTACATCCATGATTTTTTCCTCTCTAATTCTCTTAACCTTCTGGCTATCACAGAAACCTGGATTCAGCAGCTAGACACCACCGCTGCTGCTGCTCTCTCGTTTGGTGGGCTGAAATTTTCACAGACCGCCAGACATGGCAACAGACAGGGTGGAGGGGTTGGTCTGCTCCTTTCCTCACAATGTGCTTTCCAGGTCATCCCCCCGGTTCCCTCACTTAGGTTTCCTTCCTTTGAAGTCCACACCATCACACTCTTTAAACCCTTCTCCCTGTGAGTGGCAGTCGTGTATCGCCCTCCAGGCTCCCCCCGCCACTTCTTGGATCACTTTGCCACCTGGCTTCCTCACTTTCTATCCTGTGACATCCCCACCCTCATCATGGGCGACTTTAACATCCCCATCGATGACCCCCTCTCCCAATCGGCCTCTCATCTACTTTCTCAAACTTCTTCATTCCGTCTCTCACAGTTTACTAATTCTCCTACCCATGAAGACGGGAACACTCTGGACCTGGTTTTTGCCAGGCTCTGCTTGCTGGATGACTTGACCAACTCCCCTCTCCCGCTCTCGGACCACAACCTTCTTTCCTTCTCTGTTAAGAATTGTCTCTTCACCCGGGACACCCCCACTTACCACACTTAGAGGAATACACGTACCATTAATACCCAGCAGCTTATGGACAATCTCCACACATCTTTAGCCCCCATCTCCTCCTTCTCCTGTCCACACTTGGCATTGTCACACTACAACAATACACTGAAGTGCGCCCTAGATGAAGCAGCTCCTTCTACTCGCAGAAAGATCCCACACAGACAACGGCAGCCCTGGCACACGATGCAAACACGTTTTCTCCAGCGTTGCTCAAGGTGTGCTGAGCGTCAGTGAAGAAAATCTCTTTTAGAAGAGGACTTCATCCACTATCAATTCATGCTCAAAACCTAGAACTCTGCCCTTCATCTGGCCAAACAATCCGATTTCACCACCCTCATCACTTCAATGTCCAACAACCCAAAACGACTTTTCCAAACCGTAAAACTCCCTCCTGAAACCTAAAGCACAGGCCCTCACCACCAACCTCAGCAGTGAGGATCTGGCCACTTATTTCTTGGAAAAAATCAACCACATCCATCAGGACATCTCAGCCCAATCTCCTCAGTGCCTGGATCCCCTTCCCTACCGCACTTCAAGCTCACTAGCCATCTTTGAGCCTGTCACACAAGAAGAGGTTACCCAGCTCCTCGCTTCTTCTCGGCCTACAACCTGCAACAGTGACCCCATTCCTTCACATCTCCTGCAGTCCCTCTCACCGGTGGTCACCACTCACCTGACTAAAAGATTGAACCTCTCTCTTTCTTCAGGTATCTTTCCCTCCTCATTTAAACATGCCATCATAACCCTTTGACTTAAAAAGCCATCCCTGGACCAGAACTGCACTGCTAACTACAGACCGCTCTCTAATCTTCCTTTCATCTCTAAACTCCTGGAACGCTTGCTTCACTCCCGTCTAATCCGCTATCTCTCAGATAACTCTCTCCTCGACCCTTTACAATCTGGTTTCCGCTCCTCACACTCTACTGAAACTGCCCTCACTAAAGTCTCGAATGATCTACTAACAGCCAAATCCAAAGGTCACTGCTCCCTGCTGATCTCCTGGATCTCTCTGCAGCATTCGACACTGTGGATCACCAGCTCCTCCTCACTATGCTCCTCTCTATTGGCCTCAAGGAAACCGTTCTCTCCTGGTTCTCCTCCTACCTCTCTGACCGCTCCTTCACTGTGTCTTTTGCCGGCTCTTCTTCCCCTCCTCATCCCCTTACTATCGGGGATCCTCAGGGCTCAGTCCTAGGCCCCCTCCTCTTCTCTCTATACACTACCCCTTATTGGACAAACTATCAGCAGATTTGGCTTCCAGTATCATCTCGATGCTGACGACACCCAACTATACACTTCTTCCCCTGACATCACCCCTACCCTAATACAAAACACCAAGGATTGTTTATCTGCTGGGTCTAGCATCATGTCCCCGCTTAATTGTAAAGTGCTGTGGAATATGTTGGCGCTATAGAAATAAAAATTAGTATTATTATTATAACAGCTGTATGTAGTGTATATCATCTCTTCTTACAGCAGTATGTAGTGTAGATCATCTCTTCTTACAGCAGTATGTAGTATATATCATCTCTTCTTACAGCAGTATGTAGTATATATCATCTCTTCTTACAGCTGTATGTAGTGTAGATCATCTCTTCTTACAGCAGTATGTAGTATATATCATCTCTTCTTACAGCTGTATGTAGTGTAGATCATCTCTTCTTACAGCTGTATGTAGTGTATATCATCTCTTCTTACAGCTGTATGTAGTATATATCATCTCTTCTTACAGCAGTATGTAGTATATATCATCTCTTCTTACAGCAGTATGTAGTGTATATCATCTCTTCTTACAGCTGTATGTAGTGTAGATCATCTCTTCTTACAGCAGTATGTAGTGTATATCATCTCTTCTTACAGCTGTATGTAGTGTATATCATCTCTTCTTACAGCTGTATGTAGTATATATCATCTCTTCTTACAGCAGTATGTAGTATATATCATCTCTTCTTACAGCAGTATGTAGTGTATATCATCTCTTCTTACAGCTGTATGTAGTGTAGATCATCTCTTCTTACAGCAGTATGTAGTGTATATCATCTCTTCTTACAGCAGTATGTAGTATATATCATCTCTTCTTACAGCTGTATGTAGTGTAGATCATCTCTTCTTACAGCTGTATGTAGTGTATATCATCTCTTCTTACAGCAGTATGTAGTGTAGATCATCTCTTCTTACAGCTGTATGTAGTGTAGATCATCTCTTCTAACAGCTGTATGTAGTGTAGATCATCTCTTTTACCAGCAGTATGTAGTGTAGATCATCTCTTCTTACAGCAGTATGTAGTATATATCATCTCTTCTTACAGCTGTATGTAGTGTAGATCATCTCTTCTTACAGCAGTATGTAGTGTAGATCATCTCTTCTTACAGCAGTATGTAGTGTAGATCATCTCTTCTTACAGCAGTATGTAGTATATATCATCTCTTCTTACAGCTGTATGTAGTGTAGATCATCTCTTCTTACAGCTGTATGTAGTGTAGATCATCTCTTCTTACAGCTGTATGTAGTGTAGATCATCTCTTCTTACAGCAGTATGTAGTATATATCATCTCTTTTACCAGCAGTATGTAGTGTATATCATCTCTTCTTACAGCTGTATGTAGTGTATATCATCTCTTTTACCAGCAGTATGTAGTGTATATCATCTCTTCTTACAGCTGTATGTAGTGTAGATCATCTCTACTTACAGCAGTATGTAGTGTATATCATCTCTTCTTACAGCAGTATGTAGTATATATCATCTCTTCTTACAGCAGTATGTAGTGTAGATCATCTCTTCTTACAGCAGTATGTAGTGTATATCATCTCTTCTTACAGCAGTATGTAGTGTATATCATCTCTTCTTACAGCAGTATGTAGTATATATCATCTCTTCTTACAGCTGTATGTAGTATATATCATCTCTTCTTACAGCTGTATGTAGTGTAGATCATCTCTTCTTACAGCTGTATGTAGTGTATATCATCTCTTTTACCAGCAGTATGTAGTGTATATCATCTCTTCTTACAGCAGTATGTAGTGTATATCATCTCTTCTTACAGCAGTATGTAGTGTATATCATCTCTTCTTACAGCAGTATGTAGTATATATCATCTCTTCTTACAGCTGTATGTAGTGTAGATCATCTCTTCTTACAGCAGTATGTAGTATATATCATCTCTTCTTACAGCAGTATGTAGTGTAGATCATCTCTTCTTACAGCTGTATGTAGTGTAGATCATCTCTTCTTACAGCTGTATGTAGTGTAGATCATCTCTTCTTACAGCTGTATGTAGTGTAGATCATCTCTTCTTACAGCTGTATGTAGTGTAGATCATCTCTTCTTACAGCTGTATGTAGTGTATATCATCTCTTCTTACAGCTGTATGTAGTGTAGATCATCTCTTCTTACAGCAGTATGTAGTGTATATCATCTCTTCTTACAGCAGTATGTAGTATATATCATCTCTTCTTACAGCAGTATGTAGTGTATATCATCTCTTTTACCAGCAGTATGTAGTGTATATCATCTCTTCTTACAGCTGTATGTAGTGTAGATCATCTCTACTTACAGCAGTATGTAGTGTATATCATCTCTTCTTACAGCAGTATGTAGTATATATCATCTCTTCTTACAGCAGTATGTAGTGTAGATCATCTCTTTTACCAGCAGTATGTAGTGTATATCATCTCTTCTTACAGCAGTATGTAGTATATATCATCTCTTCTTACAGCTGTATGTAGTGTAGATCATCTCTTCTTACAGCTGTATGTAGTGTAGATCATCTCTTCTTACAGCTGTATGTAGTGTATATCATCTCTTCTTACAGCAGTATGTAGTGTAGATCATCTCTTCTTACAGCTGTATGTAGTGTAGATCATCTCTTCTAACAGCTGTATGTAGTGTAGATCATCTCTTTTACCAGCAGTATGTAGTGTAGATCATCTCTTCTTACAGCAGTATGTAGTATATATCATCTCTTCTTACAGCTGTATGTAGTGTAGATCATCTCTTCTTACAGCAGTATGTAGTGTAGATCATCTCTTCTTACAGCAGTATGTAGTGTAGATCATCTCTTCTTACAGCAGTATGTAGTATATATCATCTCTTCTTACAGCTGTATGTAGTGTAGATCATCTCTTCTTACAGCTGTATGTAGTGTAGATCATCTCTTCTTACAGCTGTATGTAGTGTAGATCATCTCTTCTTACAGCAGTATGTAGTATATATCATCTCTTTTACCAGCAGTATGTAGTGTATATCATCTCTTCTTACAGCTGTATGTAGTGTATATCATCTCTTTTACCAGCAGTATGTAGTGTATATCATCTCTTCTTACAGCTGTATGTAGTGTAGATCATCTCTACTTACAGCAGTATGTAGTGTATATCATCTCTTCTTACAGCAGTATGTAGTATATATCATCTCTTCTTACAGCAGTATGTAGTGTAGATCATCTCTTCTTACAGCTGTATGTAGTGTAGATCATCTCTTCTTACAGCTGTATGTAGTATATATCATCTCTTCTTACAGCTGTATGTAGTGTATATCATCTCTTTTACCAGCAGTATGTAGTGTATATCATCTCTTCTTACAGCAGTATGTAGTGTATATCATCTCTTCTTACAGCAGTATGTAGTGTATATCATCTCTTCTTACAGCAGTATGTAGTATATATCATCTCTTCTTACAGCTGTATGTAGTGTAGATCATCTCTTCTTACAGCAGTATGTAGTATATATCATCTCTTCTTACAGCAGTATGTAGTGTAGATCATCTCTTCTTACAGCTGTATGTAGTGTAGATCATCTCTACTTACAGCAGTATGTAGTGTATATCATCTCTTCTTACAGCAGTATGTAGTATATATCATCTCTTCTTACAGCAGTATGTAGTGTATATCATCTCTTTTACCAGCAGTATGTAGTGTATATCATCTCTTCTTACAGCTGTATGTAGTGTAGATCATCTCTACTTACAGCAGTATGTAGTGTATATCATCTCTTCTTACAGCAGTATGTAGTATATATCATCTCTTCTTACAGCAGTATGTAGTGTAGATCATCTCTTTTACCAGCAGTATGTAGTGTATATCATCTCTTCTTACAGCAGTATGTAGTATATATCATCTCTTCTTACAGCTGTATGTAGTGTAGATCATCTCTTCTTACAGCAGTATGTAGTGTATATCATCTCTCTCCTCTCTTCTTCTTCACACAGGTATTTAATCCATCCATCCGTTTGTGTGCTGTCTGATAAGTGTGAACAGAGTCAGATTCTCTAGCAACATTTTTCCATGGTATTTAATTGTTTGGTCCTGCATCTTTTTGTCTTTTTGTTTCTATTTTCAAATGTTCAAAGCCTTCTCTTTCATTGGTTTATGGCCTCTGTGTTTATCTTACCTAGCATTGCCTGCTCTAGCCCAGTGCTAATTGGCTAATTACTCAGTATGACCAACTGGTGCTGGCCTCTAGGAGACATTTCATTTCATATATATTCAGCACTGGCTGCAAATAGCACGCGTGCGGGGTCACGCGTGCAATAGATTCTAAGTGCAATAATTACAAGTGCAGTTAGACCATGGCAGTTGGACAGGGCAGGAGACAGGGAAGGTGCATAAAACTTTCATCCAAACATGCTTCTCGGTCACTAATACTGCATTATGCATTAGTCTTATCAATCGGCTTTTTATTTGTTTTCACTGCTGCTTTCTCACATCTCGCCCGCCCTTCAAAACATTCTGTGCACTCTCTCTATATCAGCCCTTCCCTTCTCCCCTCTCCCATGTAGAACTCTGAGGCTCTACTGACATTCCTCACCCACTGCAAACCATCCACTACCTCCATACAGCACTCAAAACGTTCAGACAAATCATTGCACCACCTGATCTTTCTCTTCTTTCTCCTTTTACTAGTCGCAGGCGACATCTCCCCCAACCCTGGGCCCCCCTCCACTAGCGTACACCACTCTCCTCCAGCTGCATATAGAAACCCTGCTAATCTTATTAACGTTCAGTGCATGCCCTCTCCTATTGATTTCCATTGCGCTCTCTGCAACGCACGGTCTGTGTGGAACAAACTAACTTACATCCATGATTTTTTCCTCTCTAATTCTCTTAACCTTCTGGCTATCACAGAAACCTGGATTCAGCAGCTAGACACCACCGCTGCTGCTGCTCTCTCGTTTGGTGGGCTGAAATTTTCACAGACCGCCAGACATGGCAACAGACAGGGTGGAGGGGTTGGTCTGCTCCTTTCCTCACAATGTGCTTTCCAGGTCATCCCCCCGGTTCCCTCACTTAGGTTTCCTTCCTTTGAAGTCCACACCATCACACTCTTTAAACCCTTCTCCCTGTGAGTGGCAGTCGTGTATCGCCCTCCAGGCTCCCCCCGCCACTTCTTGGATCACTTTGCCACCTGGCTTCCTCACTTTCTATCCTGTGACATCCCCACCCTCATCATGGGCGACTTTAACATCCCCATCGATGACCCCCTCTCCCAATCGGCCTCTCATCTACTTTCTCAAACTTCTTCATTCCGTCTCTCACAGTTTACTAATTCTCCTACCCATGAAGACGGGAACACTCTGGACCTGGTTTTTGCCAGGCTCTGCTTGCTGGATGACTTGACCAACTCCCCTCTCCCGCTCTCGGACCACAACCTTCTTTCCTTCTCTGTTAAGAATTGTCTCTTCACCCGGGACACCCCCACTTACCACACTTAGAGGAATACACGTACCATTAATACCCAGCAGCTTATGGACAATCTCCACACATCTTTAGCCCCCATCTCCTCCTTCTCCTGTCCACACTTGGCATTGTCACACTACAACAATACACTGAAGTGCGCCCTAGATGAAGCAGCTCCTTCTACTCGCAGAAAGATCCCACACAGACAACGGCAGCCCTGGCACACGATGCAAACACGTTTTCTCCAGCGTTGCTCAAGGTGTGCTGAGCGTCAGTGAAGAAAATCTCTTTTAGAAGAGGACTTCATCCACTATCAATTCATGCTCAAAACCTAGAACTCTGCCCTTCATCTGGCCAAACAATCCGATTTCACCACCCTCATCACTTCAATGTCCAACAACCCAAAACGACTTTTCCAAACCGTAAAACTCCCTCCTGAAACCTAAAGCACAGGCCCTCACCACCAACCTCAGCAGTGAGGATCTGGCCACTTATTTCTTGGAAAAAATCAACCACATCCATCAGGACATCTCAGCCCAATCTCCTCAGTGCCTGGATCCCCTTCCCTACCGCACTTCAAGCTCACTAGCCATCTTTGAGCCTGTCACACAAGAAGAGGTTACCCAGCTCCTCGCTTCTTCTCGGCCTACAACCTGCAACAGTGACCCCATTCCTTCACATCTCCTGCAGTCCCTCTCACCGGTGGTCACCACTCACCTGACTAAAAGATTGAACCTCTCTCTTTCTTCAGGTATCTTTCCCTCCTCATTTAAACATGCCATCATAACCCTTTGACTTAAAAAGCCATCCCTGGACCAGAACTGCACTGCTAACTACAGACCGCTCTCTAATCTTCCTTTCATCTCTAAACTCCTGGAACGCTTGCTTCACTCCCGTCTAATCCGCTATCTCTCAGATAACTCTCTCCTCGACCCTTTACAATCTGGTTTCCGCTCCTCACACTCTACTGAAACTGCCCTCACTAAAGTCTCGAATGATCTACTAACAGCCAAATCCAAAGGTCACTGCTCCCTGCTGATCTCCTGGATCTCTCTGCAGCATTCGACACTGTGGATCACCAGCTCCTCCTCACTATGCTCCTCTCTATTGGCCTCAAGGAAACCGTTCTCTCCTGGTTCTCCTCCTACCTCTCTGACCGCTCCTTCACTGTGTCTTTTGCCGGCTCTTCTTCCCCTCCTCATCCCCTTACTATCGGGGATCCTCAGGGCTCAGTCCTAGGCCCCCTCCTCTTCTCTCTATACACTACCCCTTATTGGACAAACTATCAGCAGATTTGGCTTCCAGTATCATCTCGATGCTGACGACACCCAACTATACACTTCTTCCCCTGACATCACCCCTACCCTAATACAAAACACCAAGGATTGTTTATCTGCTGGGTCTAGCATCATGTCCCCGCTTAATTGTAAAGTGCTGTGGAATATGTTGGCGCTATAGAAATAAAAATTAGTATTATTATTATAACAGCTGTATGTAGTGTATATCATCTCTTCTTACAGCAGTATGTAGTGTATATCATCTCTTCTTACAGCAGTATGTAGTATATATCATCTCTTCTTACAGCAGTATGTAGTATATATCATCTCTTCTTACAGCTGTATGTAGTGTAGATCATCTCTTCTTACAGCAGTATGTAGTATATATCATCTCTTCTTACAGCTGTATGTAGTGTAGATCATCTCTTCTTACAGCTGTATGTAGTGTATATCATCTCTTCTTACAGCTGTATGTAGTATATATCATCTCTTCTTACAGCAGTATGTAGTATATATCATCTCTTCTTACAGCAGTATGTAGTGTATATCATCTCTTCTTACAGCTGTATGTAGTGTAGATCATCTCTTCTTACAGCAGTATGTAGTGTATATCATCTCTTCTTACAGCAGTATGTAGTATATATCATCTCTTCTTACAGCTGTATGTAGTGTAGATCATCTCTTCTTACAGCTGTATGTAGTGTAGATCATCTCTTCTTACAGCTGTATGTAGTGTATATCATCTCTTCTTACAGCAGTATGTAGTGTAGATCATCTCTTCTTACAGCTGTATGTAGTGTAGATCATCTCTTCTAACAGCTGTATGTAGTGTAGATCATCTCTTTTACCAGCAGTATGTAGTGTAGATCATCTCTTCTTACAGCAGTATGTAGTATATATCATCTCTTCTTACAGCTGTATGTAGTGTAGATCATCTCTTCTTACAGCAGTATGTAGTGTAGATCATCTCTTCTTACAGCAGTATGTAGTGTAGATCATCTCTTCTTACAGCAGTATGTAGTATATATCATCTCTTCTTACAGCTGTATGTAGTGTAGATCATCTCTTCTTACAGCTGTATGTAGTGTAGATCATCTCTTCTTACAGCTGTATGTAGTGTAGATCATCTCTTCTTACAGCAGTATGTAGTATATATCATCTCTTTTACCAGCAGTATGTAGTGTATATCATCTCTTCTTACAGCTGTATGTAGTGTATATCATCTCTTTTACCAGCAGTATGTAGTGTATATCATCTCTTCTTACAGCTGTATGTAGTGTAGATCATCTCTACTTACAGCAGTATGTAGTGTATATCATCTCTTCTTACAGCAGTATGTAGTATATATCATCTCTTCTTACAGCAGTATGTAGTGTAGATCATCTCTTCTTACAGCAGTATGTAGTGTATATCATCTCTTCTTACAGCAGTATGTAGTGTATATCATCTCTTCTTACAGCAGTATGTAGTATATATCATCTCTTCTTACAGCTGTATGTAGTATATATCATCTCTTCTTACAGCTGTATGTAGTGTAGATCATCTCTTCTTACAGCTGTATGTAGTGTATATCATCTCTTTTACCAGCAGTATGTAGTGTATATCATCTCTTCTTACAGCAGTATGTAGTGTATATCATCTCTTCTTACAGCAGTATGTAGTGTATATCATCTCTTCTTACAGCAGTATGTAGTATATATCATCTCTTCTTACAGCTGTATGTAGTGTAGATCATCTCTTCTTACAGCAGTATGTAGTATATATCATCTCTTCTTACAGCAGTATGTAGTGTATATCATCTCTTCTTACAGCTGTATGTAGTGTAGATCATCTCTACTTACAGCAGTATGTAGTGTATATCATCTCTTCTTACAGCAGTATGTAGTATATATCATCTCTTCTTACAGCAGTATGTAGTGTAGATCATCTCTTTTACCAGCAGTATGTAGTGTATATCATCTCTTCTTACAGCAGTATGTAGTATATATCATCTCTTCTTACAGCTGTATGTAGTGTAGATCATCTCTTCTTACAGCAGTATGTAGTGTATATCATCTCTCTCCTCTCTTCTTCTTCACACAGGTATTTAATCCATCCATCCGTTTGTGTGCTGTCTGATAAGTGTGAACAGAGTCAGATTCTCTAGCAACATTTTTCCATGGTATTTAATTGTTTGGTCCTGCATCTTTTTGTCTTTTTGTTTCTATTTTCAAATGTTCAAAGCCTTCTCTTTCATTGGTTTATGGCCTCTGTGTTTATCTTACCTAGCATTGCCTGCTCTAGCCCAGTGCTAATTGGCTAATTACTCAGTATGACCAACTGGTGCTGGCCTCTAGGAGACATTTCATTTCATATATATTCAGCACTGGCTGCAAATAGCACGCGTGCGGGGTCACGCGTGCAATAGATTCTAAGTGCAATAATTACAAGTGCAGTTAGACCATGGCAGTTGGACAGGGCAGGAGACAGGGAAGGTGCATAAAACTTTCATCCAAACATGCTTCTCGGTCACTAATACTGCATTATGCATTAGTCTTATCAATCGGCTTTTTATTTGTTTTCACTGCTGCTTTCTCACATCTCGCCCGCCCTTCAAAACATTCTGTGCACTCTCTCTATATCAGCCCTTCCCTTCTCCCCTCTCCCATGTAGAACTCTGAGGCTCTACTGACATTCCTCACCCACTGCAAACCATCCACTACCTCCATACAGCACTCAAAACGTTCAGACAAATCATTGCACCACCTGATCTTTCTCTTCTTTCTCCTTTTACTAGTCGCAGGCGACATCTCCCCCAACCCTGGGCCCCCCTCCACTAGCGTACACCACTCTCCTCCAGCTGCATATAGAAACCCTGCTAATCTTATTAACGTTCAGTGCATGCCCTCTCCTATTGATTTCCATTGCGCTCTCTGCAACGCACGGTCTGTGTGGAACAAACTAACTTACATCCATGATTTTTTCCTCTCTAATTCTCTTAACCTTCTGGCTATCACAGAAACCTGGATTCAGCAGCTAGACACCACCGCTGCTGCTGCTCTCTCGTTTGGTGGGCTGAAATTTTCACAGACCGCCAGACATGGCAACAGACAGGGTGGAGGGGTTGGTCTGCTCCTTTCCTCACAATGTGCTTTCCAGGTCATCCCCCCGGTTCCCTCACTTAGGTTTCCTTCCTTTGAAGTCCACACCATCACACTCTTTAAACCCTTCTCCCTGTGAGTGGCAGTCGTGTATCGCCCTCCAGGCTCCCCCCGCCACTTCTTGGATCACTTTGCCACCTGGCTTCCTCACTTTCTATCCTGTGACATCCCCACCCTCATCATGGGCGACTTTAACATCCCCATCGATGACCCCCTCTCCCAATCGGCCTCTCATCTACTTTCTCAAACTTCTTCATTCCGTCTCTCACAGTTTACTAATTCTCCTACCCATGAAGACGGGAACACTCTGGACCTGGTTTTTGCCAGGCTCTGCTTGCTGGATGACTTGACCAACTCCCCTCTCCCGCTCTCGGACCACAACCTTCTTTCCTTCTCTGTTAAGAATTGTCTCTTCACCCGGGACACCCCCACTTACCACACTTAGAGGAATACACGTACCATTAATACCCAGCAGCTTATGGACAATCTCCACACATCTTTAGCCCCCATCTCCTCCTTCTCCTGTCCACACTTGGCATTGTCACACTACAACAATACACTGAAGTGCGCCCTAGATGAAGCAGCTCCTTCTACTCGCAGAAAGATCCCACACAGACAACGGCAGCCCTGGCACACGATGCAAACACGTTTTCTCCAGCGTTGCTCAAGGTGTGCTGAGCGTCAGTGAAGAAAATCTCTTTTAGAAGAGGACTTCATCCACTATCAATTCATGCTCAAAACCTAGAACTCTGCCCTTCATCTGGCCAAACAATCCGATTTCACCACCCTCATCACTTCAATGTCCAACAACCCAAAACGACTTTTCCAAACCGTAAAACTCCCTCCTGAAACCTAAAGCACAGGCCCTCACCACCAACCTCAGCAGTGAGGATCTGGCCACTTATTTCTTGGAAAAAATCAACCACATCCATCAGGACATCTCAGCCCAATCTCCTCAGTGCCTGGATCCCCTTCCCTACCGCACTTCAAGCTCACTAGCCATCTTTGAGCCTGTCACACAAGAAGAGGTTACCCAGCTCCTCGCTTCTTCTCGGCCTACAACCTGCAACAGTGACCCCATTCCTTCACATCTCCTGCAGTCCCTCTCACCGGTGGTCACCACTCACCTGACTAAAAGATTGAACCTCTCTCTTTCTTCAGGTATCTTTCCCTCCTCATTTAAACATGCCATCATAACCCTTTGACTTAAAAAGCCATCCCTGGACCAGAACTGCACTGCTAACTACAGACCGCTCTCTAATCTTCCTTTCATCTCTAAACTCCTGGAACGCTTGCTTCACTCCCGTCTAATCCGCTATCTCTCAGATAACTCTCTCCTCGACCCTTTACAATCTGGTTTCCGCTCCTCACACTCTACTGAAACTGCCCTCACTAAAGTCTCGAATGATCTACTAACAGCCAAATCCAAAGGTCACTGCTCCCTGCTGATCTCCTGGATCTCTCTGCAGCATTCGACACTGTGGATCACCAGCTCCTCCTCACTATGCTCCTCTCTATTGGCCTCAAGGAAACCGTTCTCTCCTGGTTCTCCTCCTACCTCTCTGACCGCTCCTTCACTGTGTCTTTTGCCGGCTCTTCTTCCCCTCCTCATCCCCTTACTATCGGGGATCCTCAGGGCTCAGTCCTAGGCCCCCTCCTCTTCTCTCTATACACTACCCCTTATTGGACAAACTATCAGCAGATTTGGCTTCCAGTATCATCTCGATGCTGACGACACCCAACTATACACTTCTTCCCCTGACATCACCCCTACCCTAATACAAAACACCAAGGATTGTTTATCTGCTGGGTCTAGCATCATGTCCCCGCTTAATTGTAAAGTGCTGTGGAATATGTTGGCGCTATAGAAATAAAAATTAGTATTATTATTATAACAGCTGTATGTAGTGTATATCATCTCTTCTTACAGCAGTATGTAGTGTATATCATCTCTTCTTACAGCAGTATGTAGTATATATCATCTCTTCTTACAGCAGTATGTAGTATATATCATCTCTTCTTACAGCTGTATGTAGTGTAGATCATCTCTTCTTACAGCAGTATGTAGTATATATCATCTCTTCTTACAGCTGTATGTAGTGTAGATCATCTCTTCTTACAGCTGTATGTAGTGTAGATCATCTCTTCTTACAGCTGTATGTAGTATATATCATCTCTTCTTACAGCAGTATGTAGTATATATCATCTCTTCTTACAGCAGTATGTAGTGTATATCATCTCTTCTTACAGCTGTATGTAGTGTAGATCATCTCTTCTTACAGCAGTATGTAGTGTATATCATCTCTTCTTACAGCAGTATGTAGTATATATCATCTCTTCTTACAGCTGTATGTAGTGTAGATCATCTCTTCTTACAGCTGTATGTAGTATATATCATCTCTTCTTACAGCTGTATGTAGTGTAGATCATCTCTTCTTACAGCTGTATGTAGTGTATATCATCTCTTCTTACAGCAGTATGTAGTGTAGATCATCTCTTCTTACAGCTGTATGTAGTGTAGATCATCTCTTCTAACAGCTGTATGTAGTGTAGATCATCTCTTTTACCAGCAGTATGTAGTGTAGATCATCTCTTCTTACAGCAGTATGTAGTATATATCATCTCTTCTTACAGCTGTATGTAGTGTAGATCATCTCTTCTTACAGCAGTATGTAGTGTAGATCATCTCTTCTTACAGCAGTATGTAGTGTAGATCATCTCTTCTTACAGCAGTATGTAGTATATATCATCTCTTCTTACAGCTGTATGTAGTGTAGATCATCTCTTCTTACAGCTGTATGTAGTGTAGATCATCTCTTCTTACAGCTGTATGTAGTGTAGATCATCTCTTCTTACAGCAGTATGTAGTATATATCATCTCTTTTACCAGCAGTATGTAGTGTATATCATCTCTTCTTACAGCTGTATGTAGTGTATATCATCTCTTTTACCAGCAGTATGTAGTATATATCATCTCTTCTTACAGCTGTATGTAGTGTAGATCATCTCTTCTTACAGCTGTATGTAGTGTAGATCATCTCTACTTACAGCAGTATGTAGTGTATATCATCTCTTCTTACAGCAGTATGTAGTGTATATCATCTCTTCTTACAGCAGTATGTAGTGTATATCATCTCTTCTTACAGCAGTATGTAGTATATATCATCTCTTCTTACAGCTGTATGTAGTGTAGATCATCTCTTCTTACAGCAGTATGTAGTGTATATCATCTCTTCTTACAGCAGTATGTAGTATATATCATCTCTTCTTACAGCAGTATGTAGTGTAGATCATCTCTTCTTACAGCAGTATGTAGTGTATATCATCTCTTCTAACAGCAGTATGTAGTGTATATCATCTCTTCTTACAGCTGTATGTAGTATATATCATCTCTTCTTACAGCATTATGTAGTGTATATCATCTCTTCTAACAGCAGTATGTAGTGTAGATCATCTCTTCTTACAGCTGTATGTAGTGTAGATCATCTCTACTTACAGCAGTATGTAGTGTATATCATCTCTTCTTACAGCAGTATGTAGTATATATCATCTCTTCTTACAGCTGTATGTAGTGTAGATCATCTCTTCTTACAGCAGTATGTAGTGTATATCATCTCTTCTTACAGCAGTATGTAGTATATATCATCTCTTCTTACAGCTGTATGTAGTGTAGATCATCTCTTCTTACAGCAGTATGTAGTATATATCATCTCTTTTACCAGCAGTATGTAGTGTATATCATCTCTTTTACCAGCAGTATGTAGTGTAGATCATCTCTTTTACCAGCAGTATGTAGTGTAGATCATCTCTTCTTACAGCAGTATGTAGTATATATCATCTCTTCTTACAGCTGTATGTAGTGTAGATCATCTCTTCTTACAGCAGTATGTAGTGTAGATCATCTCTTCTTACAGCAGTATGTAGTGTAGATCATCTCTTCTTACAGCAGTATGTAGTATATATCATCTCTTCTTACAGCTGTATGTAGTGTAGATCATCTCTTCTTACAGCTGTATGTAGTGTAGATCATCTCTTCTTACAGCTGTATGTAGTGTAGATCATCTCTTCTTACAGCAGTATGTAGTATATATCATCTCTTTTACCAGCAGTATGTAGTGTATATCATCTCTTCTTACAGCTGTATGTAGTGTAGATCATCTCTTCTTACAGCAGTATGTAGTATATATCATCTCTTCTTACAGCTGTATGTAGTGTAGATCATCTCTTCTTACAGCTGTATGTAGTGTAGATCATCTCTTCTTACAGCAGTATGTAGTATATATCATCTCTTCTTACAGCTGTATGTAGTGTAGATCATCTCTTCTTACAGCAGTATGTAGTGTAGATCATCTCTTCTTACAGCAGTATGTAGTGTAGATCATCTCTTCTTACAGCAGTATGTAGTGTAGATCAACTCTTCTTACAGCAGTATGTAGTGTATATCATCTCTTCTTACAGCAGTATGTAGTGTAGATCATCTCTTCTTACAGCTGTATGTAGTGTATATCATCTCTTCTTACAGCAGTATGTAGTATATATCATCTCTTCTTACAGCAGTATGTAGTATATATCATCTCTTCTTACAGCAGTATGTAGTGTAGATCATCTCTTCTTACAGCAGTATGTAGTGTAGATCATCTCTTCTTACAGCTGTATGTAGTATATATCATCTCTTCTTACAGCAGTATGTAGTATATATCATCTCTTCTTACAGCAGTATGTAGTGTAGATCATCTCTTCTTACAGCAGTATGTAGTGTATATCATCTCTTTTACCAGCAGTATGTAGTGTATATCATCTCTTCTTACAGCTGTATGTAGTGTATATCATCTCTTCTTACAGCTGTATGTAGTGTATATCATCTCTTCTTACAGCTGTATGTAGTGTAGATCATCTCTTCTTACAGCAGTATGTAGTGTATATCATCTCTTCTTACAGCTGTATGTAGTGTATATCATCTCTTCTTACAGCTGTATGTAGTGTATATCATCTCTTCTTACAGCTGTATGTAGTGTATATCATCTCTTTTACCAGCAGTATGTAGTGTATATCATCTCTTCTTACAGCTGTATGTAGTGTATATCATCTCTTCTTACAGCTGTATGTAGTGTATATCATCTCTTCTTACAGCTGTATGTAGTGTATATCATCTCTTCTTACAGCTGTATGTAGTGTAGATCATCTCTTCTTACAGCTGTATGTAGTGTAGATCATCTCTTCTTACAGCAGTATGTAGTATATATCATCTCTTCTTACAGCAGTATGTAGTATATATCATCTCTTCTTACAGCTGTATGTAGTGTAGATCATCTCTTCTTACAGCTGTATGTAGTGTAGATCATCTCTTCTTACAGCAGTATGTAGTGTAGATCATCTCTACTAACAGCTGTATGTAGTGTATATCATCTCTTCTTACAGCAGTATGTAGTGTAGATCATCTCTTCTTACAGCAGTATGTAGTATATATCATCTCTTTTACCAGCAGTATGTAGTGTAGATCATCTCTTCTTACAGCTGTATGTAGTATATATCATCTCTTCTTACAGCAGTATGTAGTGTAGATCATCTCTTCTTACAGCTGTATGTAGTGTAGATCATCTCTTCTTACAGCTGTATGTAGTGTAGATCATCTCTTCTTACAGCAGTATGTAGTATATATCATCTCTTTTACCAGCAGTATGTAGTGTATATCATCTCTTTTACCAGCAGTATGTAGTGTATATCATCTCTTCTTACAGCTGTATGTAGTGTAGATCATCTCTTCTTACAGCTGTATGTAGTATATATCATCTCTTCTTACAGCAGTATGTAGTGTATATCATCTCTTCTTACAGCTGTATGTAGTGTATATCATCTCTTCTTACAGCTGTATGTAGTGTAGATCATCTCTTCTTACAGCAGTATGTAGTATATATCATCTCTTTTACCAGCAGTATGTAGTGTATATCATCTCTTTTACCAGCAGTATGTAGTGTAGATCATCTCTTCTTACAGCTGTATGTAGTGTATATCATCTCTTCTTACAGCAGTATGTAGTGTATATCATCTCTTCTTACAGCTGTATGTAGTGTAGATCATCTCTTCTTACAGCTGTATGTAGTGTATATCATCTCTTCTTACAGCAGTATGTAGTGTATATCATCTCTTCTTACAGCAGTATGTAGTATATATCATCTCTTCTTACAGCTGTATGTAGTGTAGATCATCTCTTCTTACAGCTGTATGTAGTATATATCATCTCTTCTTACAGCTGTATGTAGTGTAGATCATCTCTTCTTACAGCTGTATGTAGTGTATATCATCTCTTCTTACAGCAGTATGTAGTGTAGATCATCTCTTCTTACAGCTGTATGTAGTGTAGATCATCTCTTCTAACAGCTGTATGTAGTGTAGATCATCTCTTTTACCAGCAGTATGTAGTGTAGATCATCTCTTCTTACAGCAGTATGTAGTATATATCATCTCTTCTTACAGCTGTATGTAGTGTAGATCATCTCTTCTTACAGCAGTATGTAGTGTAGATCATCTCTTCTTACAGCAGTATGTAGTGTAGATCATCTCTTCTTACAGCAGTATGTAGTATATATCATCTCTTCTTACAGCTGTATGTAGTGTAGATCATCTCTTCTTACAGCTGTATGTAGTGTAGATCATCTCTTCTTACAGCAGTATGTAGTGTATATCATCTCTTCTTACAGCAGTATGTAGTATATATCATCTCTTCTTACAGCAGTATGTAGTATATATCATCTCTTCTTACAGCTGTATGTAGTGTAGATCATCTCTTCTTACAGCAGTATGTAGTGTATATCATCTCTTCTTACAGCAGTATGTAGTGTATATCATCTCTTCTTACAGCAGTATGTAGTGTATATCATCTCTTCTTACAGCTGTATGTAGTATATATCATCTCTTCTTACAGCTGTATGTAGTGTAGATCATCTCTTCTTACAGCAGTATGTAGTATATATCATCTCTTCTTACAGCTGTATGTAGTGTAGATCATCTCTTCTTACAGCAGTATGTAGTGTAGATCATCTCTTCTAACAGCTGTATGTAGTGTAGATCATCTCTTTTACCAGCAGTATGTAGTGTATATCATCTCTTCTTACACCAGTATGTAGTGTATATCATCTCTTCTTACAGCTGTATGTAGTATATATCATCTCTTCTTTCAGCTGTATGTAGTGTAGATCATCTCTTCTTACAGCTGTATGTAGTATATATCATCTCTTCTTACAGCTGTATGTAGTGTAGATCATCTCTTCTTACAGCAGTATGTAGTATATATCATCTCTTTTACCAGCAGTATGTAGTGTATATCATCTCTTTTACCAGCAGTATGTAGTGTAGATCATCTCTTCTACCAGCAGTATGTACATAGTTACATAGTTCCATAGTTGATAAGGCCGAAAAAAGCCAAGCGTCCATCCAGTTCAGCCTATTTGTTGTGCACTGCAGCTATTCCGCTATTCCTATACCATGCGGGATAGGCCAATTGACATCACTGATGAAAAATTCACTTCCCGACACCAATCTGGCAGTCAGATTAAATCCCTGGATTAATTAACTATCACTAAGCATAAGATGTAATTTTCTTGTTCTCCAGAAAGGCGTCCAGGCCTCTCTTGAACTCATTAAGTGAGTTGGACATCACCACTTCCTCTCCCAGAGAGTTCCAGAGTCTCACGGCTCTGACCGTAAAGAATCCCCTTCTATGCTGGTGCAGGAACCTCCTTTCCTCCAGACGCATAGTGTGCCCCCTCGTCTTTGTCACCATCCTTGGTCTAAACAGGTCATGGGAGAGATCTCTGTACTGCCCCCTGATGTATTTCTACATGTTTATGAGGTCTCCCCTAAGCCTTCTCTTTTCCAATGTAACTAGGCCTAATTTTGACAACCTCTCTGGGTATTCTAGTCCCTCCATTCCCTTTCTTACCTTAGTCGCCCTCCTTTGTACCCTCTCTAGCTCCAATATGTGTTTCCTGAGCACCGGAGGCCAGAACTGTGCCCAATATTGTAAGTGCGGCCTTACCAGCGCTTTATACAGAGGAAGAACAATGTTCTCATCATATGCCCCTATTCCTCTTCTGATGCATGCCATGACTCTATTTGCCTTGGCAGCTGCTGCCTGACACTGGGCACTCCAATTGAATTTGCTGTTAACCAAGACGCCCAGGTCCTTCTCCATGTCCGATTTCCCCAACGGTTTCCCATTTAATATGTATGGGTGACTGCTGTTTTTCTTTCCCATGTGCATGACCTTACATTTATCGGCATTGAACCCCATTTGCCATTTTTTGGCCCAACTCCCCAATTTATCTAAATCCTCCTGTAGCTGTGCCCTATCCTCATCTGTATTAACTACTTTACAAAGTTTAGTATCATCTGCAAATATTGCTATTTTACTATGCAACCCTTCCACTAGATCATTAATAAATATATTAAATAATATAGGGCCCAAGACAGACCCTTGAGGCCCCCCGCTAGTAACCCTGACACCTCCTGAGCTTACTCCATTGATAACCACCCTCTGCTTTCTATCACTCAGCCAGCTATTTACCCACTTGCACACATTATCCCCCAGACCAAGCATTCTCATTTTATCGACCAACCTTTTGTGTGGCACGGTATCAAACGCTTTGGAGAAGTCAAGGTCTACAACATCCACTGACTCTCCCCGGTCCAGCTGTGAGCTCACCTCCTCGTAGAAGGCGATCAGGAGCGATCCCTCATGAATCCATGTTGATATGGAGTTAGACAGTTCTTCTCATTAAGATATTCTACAATAGCATCTCTAAGAAATCCTTCAAACAATTTACCCACAACAGACGTTAAGCTGACTGCTCTCTAGTTCCCAGGGTCACTTTTAGACCCCTTTTTGAATATTGGTCCCACATTTGCTTGGCGCCAGTCTAGTGGGACAGTCCCTGTCCATAAAGAGTGCTTGAATCTAAGATACAGCGGCCTGTCTATCACATGACTTAATTCTTTTAGTACCCGGGGGTGTATGTCATCTGGGCCTGGTGACTTGTCTATTTTGATATTCTTTAGGCGTTTCTGAGCTTCCTCCTGGGTTAGGTGGGTGATATTTAGCGGAGGATTTACTTTATCACTCTGCATTTCCTGCGATAAATTGAGTAGGTTTGCTTTCCCCTCATCGCCCTCTAGGATTTTACCCAGGTTATTTTTCAATGGGCCAACGCCATCAGTTTGAATCCTTTTACTGTTTCTATAGTTAATGAACAGTTTGGGATTGGTTTTACTTTCCTTGGCAATTAGTCTCTCTGTCTCCTCTTTTGCTATTCTTCTTTGTTTCTTCCAGATTTAGTTTTTTTCCCTCTAAGATATTAGCGCTTCCTGTAGTGTGATCATCTCTTCTAACATCTCATGTTGAAACGATTCTATGTCACTGTGTCCTTCCATCATTGTAGACTTTATCTGATGGTGAAAGGTGTGATACTGTGTGAGGCATAGTGTGTTAGGTCTGTGTCTTTGATCAGGCCTCCACTCCCCTGGTGAGCTGAACAGCTGGCAATTTAGTCCCAAGCAGCTCCCACAATCCCTCTCACCTGATGCTATAGTCCTTCCTATAAATCTCGATGCATTGTAAGGGGTGCACGTGGTGTGGGGTGCATGCACGTGTCCTTATTCAGCAAAGTGTCCTATTCGACAAGTGTCTCTGACAGTCATTTCAATGGCAGTATGTAGTGTATATCATCTCTTCTAACAGCAGTATGTAGTGTAGATCATCTCTCTCCTCTCTTCTTCTTCACACAGGTATTTAATCCATCCATCCGTTTGTGTGCTGTCTGATAAGTGTGAACAGAGTCAGATTCTCTAGCAACATTTTTCCATGGTATTTAATTGTTTGGTCCTGCATCTTTTTGTCTTTTTGTTTCTATTTTCAAATGTTCAAAGCCTTCTCTTTCATTGGTTTATGGCCTCTGTGTTTATCTTACCTAGCATTGCCTGCTCTAGCCCAGTGCTAATTGGCTAATTACTCAGTATGACCAACTGGTGCTGGCCTCTAGGAGACATTTCATTTCATATATATTCAGCACTGGCTGCAAATAGCACGCGTGCGGGGTCACGCGTGCAATAGATTCTAAGTGCAATAATTACAAGTGCAGTTAGACCATGGCAGTTGGACAGGGCAAGTGCAGTTAGACCATGGCAGTTGGACAGGGCAGGAGACAGGGAAGGTGCATAAAACTTTCATCCAAACATGCTTCTCGGTCACTAATACTGCATTATGCATTAGTCTTATCAATCGGCTTTTTATTTGTTTTCACTGCTGCTTTCTCACATCTCGCCCGCCCTTCAAAACATTCTGTGCACTCTCTCTATATCAGCCCTTCCCTTCTCCCCTCTCCCATGTAGAACTCTGAGGCTCTACTGACATTCCTCACCCACTGCAAACCATCCACTACCTCCATACAGCACTCAAAACGTTCAGACAAATCATTGCACCACCTGATCTTTCTCTTCTTTCTCCTTTTACTAGTCGCAGGCGACATCTCCCCCAACCCTGGGCCCCCCTCCACTAGCGTACACCACTCTCCTCCAGCTGCATATAGAAACCCTGCTAATCTTATTAACGTTCAGTGCATGCCCTCTCCTATTGATTTCCATTGCGCTCTCTGCAACGCACGGTCTGTGTGGAACAAACTAACTTACATCCATGATTTTTTCCTCTCTAATTCTCTTAACCTTCTGGCTATCACAGAAACCTGGATTCAGCAGCTAGACACCACCGCTGCTGCTGCTCTCTCGTTTGGTGGGCTGAAATTTTCACAGACCGCCAGACATGGCAACAGACAGGGTGGAGGGGTTGGTCTGCTCCTTTCCTCACAATGTGCTTTCCAGGTCATCCCCCCGGTTCCCTCACTTAGGTTTCCTTCCTTTGAAGTCCACACCATCACACTCTTTAAACCCTTCTCCCTGTGAGTGGCAGTCGTGTATCGCCCTCCAGGCTCCCCCCGCCACTTCTTGGATCACTTTGCCACCTGGCTTCCTCACTTTCTATCCTGTGACATCCCCACCCTCATCATGGGCGACTTTAACATCCCCATCGATGACCCCCTCTCCCAATCGGCCTCTCATCTACTTTCTCAAACTTCTTCATTCCGTCTCTCACAGTTTACTAATTCTCCTACCCATGAAGACGGGAACACTCTGGACCTGGTTTTTGCCAGGCTCTGCTTGCTGGATGACTTGACCAACTCCCCTCTCCCGCTCTCGGACCACAACCTTCTTTCCTTCTCTGTTAAGAATTGTCTCTTCACCCGGGACACCCCCACTTACCACACTTAGAGGAATACACGTACCATTAATACCCAGCAGCTTATGGACAATCTCCACACATCTTTAGCCCCCATCTCCTCCTTCTCCTGTCCACACTTGGCATTGTCACACTACAACAATACACTGAAGTGCGCCCTAGATGAAGCAGCTCCTTCTACTCGCAGAAAGATCCCACACAGACAACGGCAGCCCTGGCACACGATGCAAACACGTTTTCTCCAGCGTTGCTCAAGGTGTGCTGAGCGTCAGTGAAGAAAATCTCTTTTAGAAGAGGACTTCATCCACTATCAATTCATGCTCAAAACCTAGAACTCTGCCCTTCATCTGGCCAAACAATCCGATTTCACCACCCTCATCACTTCAATGTCCAACAACCCAAAACGACTTTTCCAAACCGTAAAACTCCCTCCTGAAACCTAAAGCACAGGCCCTCACCACCAACCTCAGCAGTGAGGATCTGGCCACTTATTTCTTGGAAAAAATCAACCACATCCATCAGGACATCTCAGCCCAATCTCCTCAGTGCCTGGATCCCCTTCCCTACCGCACTTCAAGCTCACTAGCCATCTTTGAGCCTGTCACACAAGAAGAGGTTACCCAGCTCCTCGCTTCTTCTCGGCCTACAACCTGCAACAGTGACCCCATTCCTTCACATCTCCTGCAGTCCCTCTCACCGGTGGTCACCACTCACCTGACTAAAAGATTGAACCTCTCTCTTTCTTCAGGTATCTTTCCCTCCTCATTTAAACATGCCATCATAACCCTTTGACTTAAAAAGCCATCCCTGGACCAGAACTGCACTGCTAACTACAGACCGCTCTCTAATCTTCCTTTCATCTCTAAACTCCTGGAACGCTTGCTTCACTCCCGTCTAATCCGCTATCTCTCAGATAACTCTCTCCTCGACCCTTTACAATCTGGTTTCCGCTCCTCACACTCTACTGAAACTGCCCTCACTAAAGTCTCGAATGATCTACTAACAGCCAAATCCAAAGGTCACTGCTCCCTGCTGATCTCCTGGATCTCTCTGCAGCATTCGACACTGTGGATCACCAGCTCCTCCTCACTATGCTCCTCTCTATTGGCCTCAAGGAAACCGTTCTCTCCTGGTTCTCCTCCTACCTCTCTGACCGCTCCTTCACTGTGTCTTTTGCCGGCTCTTCTTCCCCTCCTCATCCCCTTACTATCGGGGATCCTCAGGGCTCAGTCCTAGGCCCCCTCCTCTTCTCTCTATACACTACCCCTTATTGGACAAACTATCAGCAGATTTGGCTTCCAGTATCATCTCGATGCTGACGACACCCAACTATACACTTCTTCCCCTGACATCACCCCTACCCTAATACAAAACACCAAGGATTGTTTATCTGCTGGGTCTAGCATCATGTCCCCGCTTAATTGTAAAGTGCTGTGGAATATGTTGGCGCTATAGAAATAAAAATTAGTATTATTATTATAACAGCTGTATGTAGTGTATATCATCTCTTCTTACAGCAGTATGTAGTGTAGATCATCTCTTCTTACAGCAGTATGTAGTATATATCATCTCTTCTTACAGCAGTATGTAGTATATATCATCTCTTCTTACAGCTGTATGTAGTGTAGATCATCTCTTCTTACAGCAGTATGTAGTATATATCATCTCTTCTTACAGCTGTATGTAGTGTAGATCATCTCTTCTTACAGCTGTATGTAGTGTATATCATCTCTTCTTACAGCTGTATGTAGTATATATCATCTCTTCTTACAGCAGTATGTAGTATATATCATCTCTTCTTACAGCAGTATGTAGTGTAGATCATCTCTTCTTACAGCAGTATGTAGTATATATCATCTCTTCTTACAGCTGTATGTAGTATATATCATCTCTTCTTACAGCTGTATGTAGTGTAGATCATCTCTTCTTACAGCAGTATGTAGTGTAGATCATCTCTTCTTACAGCAGTATGTAGTGTATATCATCTCTTCTTACAGCAGTATGTAGTGTAGATCATCTCTTCTTACAGCTGTATGTAGTATATATCATCTCTTCTTACAGCAGTATGTAGTGTAGATCATCTCTTCTTACAGCAGTATGTAGTGTAGATCATCTCTTCTTACAGCAGTATGTAGTGTAGATCATCTCTTCTTACAGCTGTATGTAGTATATATCATCTCTTCTTACAGCAGTATGTAGTGTAGATCATCTCTTCTTACAGCAGTATGTAGTATATATCATCTCTTCTTACAGCAGTATGTAGTGTAGATCATCTCTTCTTACAGCAGTATGTAGTATATATCATCTCTTCTTACAGCTGTATGTAGTGTAGATCATCTCTTCTTACAGCTGTATGTAGTGTAGATCATCTCTTCTTACAGCTGTATGTAGTGTAGATCATCTCTTCTTACAGCAGTATGTAGTATATATCATCTCTTCTTACAGCTG
The DNA here is from genome assembly GCF_046119375.1 of Phyllobates terribilis. Lineage (NCBI taxonomy): Eukaryota > Metazoa > Chordata > Amphibia > Anura > Dendrobatidae > Phyllobates > Phyllobates terribilis. Next base: position 18,437,347 of record NW_027362785.1, on the reverse strand, counting down.
TATGTAGTATATATCATCTCTTCTTACAGCTGTATGTAGTGTATATCATCTCTTCTTACAGCTGTATGTAGTGTAGATCATCTCTTCTTACAGCTGTATGTAGTATATATCATCTCTTACACCAGTATGTAGTGTAGATCATCTCTTTTACCAGCAGTATGTAGTGTAGATCATCTCTTCTACCAGCAGTATGTACATAGTTACATAGTTCCATAGTTGATAAGGCCGAAAAAAGCCAAGCGTCCATCCAGTTCAGCCTATTTGTTGTGCACTGCAGCTATTCCGCTATTCCTATACCATGCGGGATAGGCCAATTGACATCACTGATGAAAAATTCACTTCCCGACACCAATCTGGCAGTCAGATTAAATCCCTGGATTAATTAACTATCACTAAGCATAAGATGTAATTTTCTTGTTCTCCAGAAAGGCGTCCAGGCCTCTCTTGAACTCATTAAGTGAGTTGGACATCACCACTTCCTCTCCCAGAGAGTTCCAGAGTCTCACGGCTCTGACCGTAAAGAATCCCCTTCTATGCTGGTGCAGGAACCTCCTTTCCTCCAGACGCATAGTGTGCCCCCTCGTCTTTGTCACCATCCTTGGTCTAAACAGGTCATGGGAGAGATCTCTGTACTGCCCCCTGATGTATTTCTACATGTTTATGAGGTCTCCCCTAAGCCTTCTCTTTTCCAATGTAACTAGGCCTAATTTTGACAACCTCTCTGGGTATTCTAGTCCCTCCATTCCCTTTCTTACCTTAGTCGCCCTCCTTTGTACCCTCTCTAGCTCCAATATGTGTTTCCTGAGCACCGGAGGCCAGAACTGTGCCCAATATTGTAAGTGCGGCCTTACCAGCGCTTTATACAGAGGAAGAACAATGTTCTCATCATATGCCCCTATTCCTCTTCTGATGCATGCCATGACTCTATTTGCCTTGGCAGCTGCTGCCTGACACTGGGCACTCCAATTGAATTTGCTGTTAACCAAGACGCCCAGGTCCTTCTCCATGTCCGATTTCCCCAACGGTTTCCCATTTAATATGTATGGGTGACTGCTGTTTTTCTTTCCCATGTGCATGACCTTACATTTATCGGCATTGAACCCCATTTGCCATTTTTTGGCCCAACTCCCCAATTTATCTAAATCCTCCTGTAGCTGTGCCCTATCCTCATCTGTATTAACTACTTTACAAAGTTTAGTATCATCTGCAAATATTGCTATTTTACTATGCAACCCTTCCACTAGATCATTAATAAATATATTAAATAATATAGGGCCCAAGACAGACCCTTGAGGCCCCCCGCTAGTAACCCTGACACCTCCTGAGCTTACTCCATTGATAACCACCCTCTGCTTTCTATCACTCAGCCAGCTATTTACCCACTTGCACACATTATCCCCCAGACCAAGCATTCTCATTTTATCGACCAACCTTTTGTGTGGCACGGTATCAAACGCTTTGGAGAAGTCAAGGTCTACAACATCCACTGACTCTCCCCGGTCCAGCTGTGAGCTCACCTCCTCGTAGAAGGCGATCAGGAGCGATCCCTCATGAATCCATGTTGATATGGAGTTAGACAGTTCTTCTCATTAAGATATTCTACAATAGCATCTCTAAGAAATCCTTCAAACAATTTACCCACAACAGACGTTAAGCTGACTGCTCTCTAGTTCCCAGGGTCACTTTTAGACCCCTTTTTGAATATTGGTCCCACATTTGCTTGGCGCCAGTCTAGTGGGACAGTCCCTGTCCATAAAGAGTGCTTGAATCTAAGATACAGCGGCCTGTCTATCACATGACTTAATTCTTTTAGTACCCGGGGGTGTATGTCATCTGGGCCTGGTGACTTGTCTATTTTGATATTCTTTAGGCGTTTCTGAGCTTCCTCCTGGGTTAGGTGGGTGATATTTAGCGGAGGATTTACTTTATCACTCTGCATTTCCTGCGATAAATTGAGTAGGTTTGCTTTCCCCTCATCGCCCTCTAGGATTTTACCCAGGTTATTTTTCAATGGGCCAACGCCATCAGTTTGAATCCTTTTACTGTTTCTATAGTTAATGAACAGTTTGGGATTGGTTTTACTTTCCTTGGCAATTAGTCTCTCTGTCTCCTCTTTTGCTATTCTTCTTTGTTTCTTCCAGATTTAGTTTTTTTCCCTCTAAGATATTAGCGCTTCCTGTAGTGTGATCATCTCTTCTAACATCTCATGTTGAAACGATTCTATGTCACTGTGTCCTTCCATCATTGTAGACTTTATCTGATGGTGAAAGGTGTGATACTGTGTGAGGCATAGTGTGTTAGGTCTGTGTCTTTGATCAGGCCTCCACTCCCCTGGTGAGCTGAACAGCTGGCAATTTAGTCCCAAGCAGCTCCCACAATCCCTCTCACCTGATGCTATAGTCCTTCCTATAAATCTCGATGCATTGTAAGGGGTGCACGTGGTGTGGGGTGCATGCACGTGTCCTTATTCAGCAAAGTGTCCTATTCGACAAGTGTCTCTGACAGTCATTTCAATGGCAGTATGTAGTGTATATCATCTCTTCTAACAGCAGTATGTAGTGTAGATCATCTCTCTCCTCTCTTCTTCTTCACACAGGTATTTAATCCATCCATCCGTTTGTGTGCTGTCTGATAAGTGTGAACAGAGTCAGATTCTCTAGCAACATTTTTCCATGGTATTTAATTGTTTGGTCCTGCATCTTTTTGTCTTTTTGTTTCTATTTTCAAATGTTCAAAGCCTTCTCTTTCATTGGTTTATGGCCTCTGTGTTTATCTTACCTAGCATTGCCTGCTCTAGCCCAGTGCTAATTGGCTAATTACTCAGTATGACCAACTGGTGCTGGCCTCTAGGAGACATTTCATTTCATATATATTCAGCACTGGCTGCAAATAGCACGCGTGCGGGGTCACGCGTGCAATAGATTCTAAGTGCAATAATTACAAGTGCAGTTAGACCATGGCAGTTGGACAGGGCAGGAGACAGGGAAGGTGCATAAAACTTTCATCCAAACATGCTTCTCGGTCACTAATACTGCATTATGCATTAGTCTTATCAATCGGCTTTTTATTTGTTTTCACTGCTGCTTTCTCACATCTCGCCCGCCCTTCAAAACATTCTGTGCACTCTCTCTATATCAGCCCTTCCCTTCTCCCCTCTCCCATGTAGAACTCTGAGGCTCTACTGACATTCCTCACCCACTGCAAACCATCCACTACCTCCATACAGCACTCAAAACGTTCAGACAAATCATTGCACCACCTGATCTTTCTCTTCTTTCTCCTTTTACTAGTCGCAGGCGACATCTCCCCCAACCCTGGGCCCCCCTCCACTAGCGTACACCACTCTCCTCCAGCTGCATATAGAAACCCTGCTAATCTTATTAACGTTCAGTGCATGCCCTCTCCTATTGATTTCCATTGCGCTCTCTGCAACGCACGGTCTGTGTGGAACAAACTAACTTACATCCATGATTTTTCCTCTCTAATTCTCTTAACCTTCTGGCTATCACAGAAACCTGGATTCAGCAGCTAGACACCACCGCTGCTGCTGCTCTCTCGTTTGGTGGGCTGAAATTTTCACAGACCGCCAGACATGGCAACAGACAGGGTGGAGGGGTTGGTCTGCTCCTTTCCTCACAATGTGCTTTCCAGGTCATCCCCCCGGTTCCCTCACTTAGGTTTCCTTCCTTTGAAGTCCACACCATCACACTCTTTAAACCCTTCTCCCTGTGAGTGGCAGTCGTGTATCGCCCTCCAGGCTCCCCCCGCCACTTCTTGGATCACTTTGCCACCTGGCTTCCTCACTTTCTATCCTGTGACATCCCCACCCTCATCATGGGCGACTTTAACATCCCCATCGATGACCCCCTCTCCCAATCGGCCTCTCATCTACTTTCTCAAACTTCTTCATTCCGTCTCTCACAGTTTACTAATTCTCCTACCCATGAAGACGGGAACACTCTGGACCTGGTTTTTGCCAGGCTCTGCTTGCTGGATGACTTGACCAACTCCCCTCTCCCGCTCTCGGACCACAACCTTCTTTCCTTCTCTGTTAAGAATTGTCTCTTCACCCGGGACACCCCCACTTACCACACTTAGAGGAATACACGTACCATTAATACCCAGCAGCTTATGGACAATCTCCACACATCTTTAGCCCCCATCTCCTCCTTCTCCTGTCCACACTTGGCATTGTCACACTACAACAATACACTGAAGTGCGCCCTAGATGAAGCAGCTCCTTCTACTCGCAGAAAGATCCCACACAGACAACGGCAGCCCTGGCACACGATGCAAACACGTTTTCTCCAGCGTTGCTCAAGGTGTGCTGAGCGTCAGTGAAGAAAATCTCTTTTAGAAGAGGACTTCATCCACTATCAATTCATGCTCAAAACCTAGAACTCTGCCCTTCATCTGGCCAAACAATCCGATTTCACCACCCTCATCACTTCAATGTCCAACAACCCAAAACGACTTTTCCAAACCGTAAAACTCCCTCCTGAAACCTAAAGCACAGGCCCTCACCACCAACCTCAGCAGTGAGGATCTGGCCACTTATTTCTTGGAAAAAATCAACCACATCCATCAGGACATCTCAGCCCAATCTCCTCAGTGCCTGGATCCCCTTCCCTACCGCACTTCAAGCTCACTAGCCATCTTTGAGCCTGTCACACAAGAAGAGGTTACCCAGCTCCTCGCTTCTTCTCGGCCTACAACCTGCAACAGTGACCCCATTCCTTCACATCTCCTGCAGTCCCTCTCACCGGTGGTCACCACTCACCTGACTAAAAGATTGAACCTCTCTCTTTCTTCAGGTATCTTTCCCTCCTCATTTAAACATGCCATCATAACCCTTTGACTTAAAAAGCCATCCCTGGACCAGAACTGCACTGCTAACTACAGACCGCTCTCTAATCTTCCTTTCATCTCTAAACTCCTGGAACGCTTGCTTCACTCCCGTCTAATCCGCTATCTCTCAGATAACTCTCTCCTCGACCCTTTACAATCTGGTTTCCGCTCCTCACACTCTACTGAAACTGCCCTCACTAAAGTCTCGAATGATCTACTAACAGCCAAATCCAAAGGTCACTGCTCCCTGCTGATCTCCTGGATCTCTCTGCAGCATTCGACACTGTGGATCACCAGCTCCTCCTCACTATGCTCCTCTCTATTGGCCTCAAGGAAACCGTTCTCTCCTGGTTCTCCTCCTACCTCTCTGACCGCTCCTTCACTGTGTCTTTTGCCGGCTCTTCTTCCCCTCCTCATCCCCTTACTATCGGGGATCCTCAGGGCTCAGTCCTAGGCCCCCTCCTCTTCTCTCTATACACTACCCCTTATTGGACAAACTATCAGCAGATTTGGCTTCCAGTATCATCTCGATGCTGACGACACCCAACTATACACTTCTTCCCCTGACATCACCCCTACCCTAATACAAAACACCAAGGATTGTTTATCTGCTGGGTCTAGCATCATGTCCCCGCTTAATTGTAAAGTGCTGTGGAATATGTTGGCGCTATAGAAATAAAAATTAGTATTATTATTATAACAGCTGTATGTAGTGTATATCATCTCTTCTTACAGCAGTATGTAGTGTATATCATCTCTTCTTACAGCAGTATGTAGTGTATATCATCTCTTCTTACAGCTGTATGTAGTGTAGATCATCTCTTCTTACAGCTGTATGTAGTGTAGATCATCTCTTCTTACAGCAGTATGTAGTGTATATCATCTCTTCTTACAGCAGTATGTAGTATATATCATCTCTTCTTACAGCAGTATGTAGTATATATCATCTCTTCTTACAGCTGTATGTAGTGTAGATCATCTCTTCTTACAGCAGTATGTAGTATATATCATCTCTTCTTACAGCTGTATGTAGTGTAGATCATCTCTTCTTACAGCTGTATGTAGTGTATATCATCTCTTCTTACAGCTGTATGTAGTGTATATCATCTCTTCTTACAGCTGTATGTAGTGTAGATCATCTCTTCTTACAGCAGTATGTAGTGTAGATCATCTCTTCTTACAGCAGTATGTAGTATATATCATCTCTTCTTACAGCTGTATGTAGTGTAGATCATCTCTTCTTACAGCTGTATGTAGTGTATATCATCTCTTCTTACAGCAGTATGTAGTGTAGATCATCTCTTCTTACAGCTGTATGTAGTGTAGATCATCTCTTCTAACAGCTGTATGTAGTGTAGATCATCTCTTTTACCAGCAGTATGTAGTGTAGATCATCTCTTCTTACAGCAGTATGTAGTGTAGATCATCTCTTCTTACAGCTGTATGTAGTATATATCATCTCTTCTTACAGCAGTATGTAGTATATATCATCTCTTCTTACAGCAGTATGTAGTGTAGATCATCTCTTCTTACAGCTGTATGTAGTGTATATCATCTCTTCTTACAGCTGTATGTAGTATATATCATCTCTTCTTACAGCTGTATGTAGTATATATCATCTCTTCTTACAGCTGTATGTAGTGTAGATCATCTCTTCTTACAGCTGTATGTAGTGTATATCATCTCTTCTTACAGCAGTATGTAGTGTAGATCATCTCTTCTTACAGCTGTATGTAGTGTAGATCATCTCTTCTAACAGCTGTATGTAGTGTAGATCATCTCTTTTACCAGCAGTATGTAGTGTAGATCATCTCTTCTTACAGCAGTATGTAGTATATATCATCTCTTTTACCAGCAGTATGTAGTGTATATCATCTCTTCTTACAGCTGTATGTAGTGTAGATCATCTCTTCTTACAGCAGTATGTAGTATATATCATCTCTTCTTACAGCTGTATGTAGTGTAGATCATCTCTTCTTACAGCTGTATGTAGTGTAGATCATCTCTTCTTACAGCTGTATGTAGTGTAGATCATCTCTTCTTACAGCAGTATGTAGTATATATCATCTCTTCTTACAGCTGTATGTAGTGTAGATCATCTCTTCTTACAGCTGTATGTAGTGTATATCATCTCTTCTTACAGCTGTATGTAGTATATATCATCTCTTCTTACAGCAGTATGTAGTATATATCATCTCTTCTTACAGCAGTATGTAGTGTATATCATCTCTTCTTACAGCTGTATGTAGTGTAGATCATCTCTTCTTACAGCAGTATGTAGTGTATATCATCTCTTCTTACAGCAGTATGTAGTATATATCATCTCTTCTTACAGCTGTATGTAGTGTAGATCATCTCTTCTTACAGCTGTATGTAGTATATATCATCTCTTCTTACAGCTGTATGTAGTGTAGATCATCTCTTCTTACAGCTGTATGTAGTGTATATCATCTCTTCTTACAGCAGTATGTAGTGTAGATCATCTCTTCTTACAGCTGTATGTAGTGTAGATCATCTCTTCTAACAGCTGTATGTAGTGTAGATCATCTCTTTTACCAGCAGTATGTAGTGTAGATCATCTCTTCTTACAGCAGTATGTAGTATATATCATCTCTTCTTACAGCTGTATGTAGTGTAGATCATCTCTTCTTACAGCAGTATGTAGTGTAGATCATCTCTTCTTACAGCAGTATGTAGTGTAGATCATCTCTTCTTACAGCAGTATGTAGTATATATCATCTCTTCTTACAGCTGTATGTAGTGTAGATCATCTCTTCTTACAGCTGTATGTAGTGTAGATCATCTCTTCTTACAGCTGTATGTAGTGTAGATCATCTCTTCTTACAGCAGTATGTAGTATATATCATCTCTTTTACCAGCAGTATGTAGTGTATATCATCTCTTCTTACAGCTGTATGTAGTGTATATCATCTCTTTTACCAGCAGTATGTAGTATATATCATCTCTTCTTACAGCTGTATGTAGTGTAGATCATCTCTTCTTACAGCTGTATGTAGTGTAGATCATCTCTACTTACAGCAGTATGTAGTGTATATCATCTCTTCTTACAGCAGTATGTAGTATATATCATCTCTTCTTACAGCAGTATGTAGTGTATATCATCTCTTCTTACAGCAGTATGTAGTGTATATCATCTCTTCTTACAGCAGTATGTAGTATATATCATCTCTTCTTACAGCTGTATGTAGTGTAGATCATCTCTTCTTACAGCAGTATGTAGTGTATATCATCTCTTCTTACAGCAGTATGTAGTATATATCATCTCTTCTTACAGCTGTATGTAGTGTAGATCATCTCTTCTTACAGCTGTATGTAGTGTAGATCATCTCTACTTACAGCAGTATGTAGTGTATATCATCTCTTCTTACAGCTGTATGTAGTGTAGATCATCTCTTCTTACAGCAGTATGTAGTGTATATCATCTCTTCTTACAGCAGTATGTAGTATATATCATCTCTTCTTACAGCTGTATGTAGTGTAGATCATCTCTTCTTACAGCAGTATGTAGTATATATCATCTCTTCTTACAGCTGTATGTAGTATATATCATCTCTTCTTACAGCTGTATGTAGTGTAGATCATCTCTTCTTACAGCAGTATGTAGTGTATATCATCTCTTCTTACAGCAGTATGTAGTATATATCATCTCTTCTTACAGCTGTATGTAGTGTAGATCATCTCTTCTTACAGCTGTATGTAGTGTAGATCATCTCTACTTACAGCAGTATGTAGTGTATATCATCTCTTCTTACAGCTGTATGTAGTGTAGATCATCTCTTCTTACAGCAGTATGTAGTATATATCATCTCTTCTTACAGCTGTATGTAGTGTAGATCATCTCTTCTTACAGCAGTATGTAGTATATATCATCTCTTTTACCAGCAGTATGTAGTGTATATCATCTCTTTTACCAGCAGTATGTAGTGTAGATCATCTCTTTTACCAGCAGTATGTAGTGTAGATCATCTCTTCTTACAGCAGTATGTAGTATATATCATCTCTTCTTACAGCTGTATGTAGTGTAGATCATCTCTTCTTACAGCAGTATGTAGTGTAGATCATCTCTTCTTACAGCAGTATGTAGTGTAGATCATCTCTTCTTACAGCAGTATGTAGTATATATCATCTCTTCTTACAGCTGTATGTAGTGTAGATCATCTCTTCTTACAGCTGTATGTAGTGTAGATCATCTCTTCTTACAGCTGTATGTAGTGTAGATCATCTCTTCTTACAGCAGTATGTAGTATATATCATCTCTTTTACCAGCAGTATGTAGTGTATATCATCTCTTCTTACAGCTGTATGTAGTGTAGATCATCTCTTCTTACAGCAGTATGTAGTATATATCATCTCTTCTTACAGCTGTATGTAGTGTAGATCATCTCTTCTTACAGCTGTATGTAGTGTAGATCATCTCTTCTTACAGCAGTATGTAGTATATATCATCTCTTCTTACAGCTGTATGTAGTGTAGATCATCTCTTCTTACAGCAGTATGTAGTGTAGATCATCTCTTCTTACAGCAGTATGTAGTGTAGATCATCTCTTCTTACAGCAGTATGTAGTGTAGATCATCTCTTCTTACAGCAGTATGTAGTATATATCATCTCTTTTACCAGCAGTATGTAGTGTAGATCATCTCTTCTTACAGCTGTATGTAGTATATATCATCTCTTCTTACAGCAGTATGTAGTGTAGATCATCTCTTCTTACAGCTGTATGTAGTATATATCATCTCTTCTAACAGCTGTATGTAGTGTATATCATCTCTTCTTACAGCAGTATGTAGTGTAGATCATCTCTTCTTACAGCTGTATGTAGTGTAGATCATCTCTTTTACCAGCAGTATGTAGTGTAGATCATCTCTTCTTACAGCTGTATGTAGTGTAGATCATCTCTACTTACAGCAGTATGTAGTGTATATCATCTCTTCTTACAGCAGTATGTAGTGTAGATCATCTCTTCTTACAGCTGTATGTAGTGTAGATCATCTCTTTTACCAGCAGTATGTAGTGTATATCATCTCTTCTTACAGCTGTATGTAGTGTAGATCATCTCTACTTACAGCAGTATGTAGTGTATATCATCTCTTCTTACAGCAGTATGTAGTGTAGATCATCTCTTCTTACAGCAGTATGTAGTATATATCATCTCTTCTTACAGCTGTATGTAGTGTAGATCATCTCTACTTACAGCAGTATGTAGTGTATATCATCTCTTCTTACAGCAGTATGTAGTGTAGATCATCTCTTCTTACAGCTGTATGTAGTGTAGATCATCTCTTCTTACAGCAGTATGTAGTATATATCATCTCTTCTTACAGCTGTATGTAGTGTATATCATCTCTTCTTACAGCTGTATGTAGTATATATCATCTCTTCTTACAGCAGTATGTAGTATATATCATCTCTTTTACCAGCAGTATGTAGTGTAGATCATCTCTTCTTACAGCTGTATGTAGTATATATCATCTCTTCTTACAGCAGTATCTAGTGTAGATCATCTCTTCTTACAGCTGTATGTAGTATATATCATCTCTTCTAACAGCTGTATGTAGTGTATATCATCTCTTCTTACAGCAGTATGTAGTGTAGATCATCTCTTCTTACAGCTGTATGTAGTGTAGATCATCTCTTTTACCAGCAGTATGTAGTGTATATCATCTCTTCTTACAGCAGTATGTAGTATATATCATCTCTTCTTACAGCTGTATGTAGTGTATATCATCTCTTCTTACAGCTGTATGTAGTGTAGATCATCTCTTCTTACAGCAGTATGTAGTGTATATCATCTCTTCTTACAGCAGTATGTAGTGTATATCATCTCTTTTACCAGCAGTATGTAGTGTATATCATCTCTTCTTACAGCTGTATGTAGTGTAGATCATCTCTACTTACAGCAGTATGTAGTGTATATCATCTCTTCTTACAGCAGTATGTAGTGTAGATCATCTCTTCTTACAGCAGTATGTAGTGTATATCATCTCTTCTTACAGCTGTATGTAGTGTAGATCATCTCTTCTTACAGCAGTATGTAGTATATATCATCTCTTCTTACAGCTGTATGTAGTGTAGATCATCTCTTCTTACAGCAGTATGTAGTATATATCATCTCTTCTTACAGCTGTATGTAGTGTAGATCATCTCTTTTACCAGCAGTATGTAGTGTAGATCATCTCTTCTTACAGCAGTATGTAGTGTATATCATCTCTTCTTACAGCAGTATGTAGTGTATATCATCTCTTCTTACAGCAGTATGTAGTGTATATCATCTCTTCTTACAGCAGTATGTAGTATATATCATCTCTTCTTACAGCTGTATGTAGTGTAGATCATCTCTTCTTACAGCTGTATGTAGTGTAGATCATCTCTTCTTACAGCAGTATGTAGTGTAGATCATCTCTTCTTACAGCAGTATGTAGTGTATATCATCTCTTCTTACAGCAGTATGTAGTGTAGATCATCTCTTCTTACAGCAGTATGTAGTATATATCATCTCTTCTTACAGCAGTATGTAGTGTAGATCATCTCTTCTTACAGCTGTATGTAGTGTAGATCATCTCTACTTACAGCAGTATGTAGTGTATATCATCTCTTCTTACAGCAGTATGTAGTATATATCATCTCTTCTTACAGCAGTATGTAGTGTAGATCATCTCTTTTACCAGCAGTATGTAGTGTATATCATCTCTTCTTACAGCAGTATGTAGTATATATCATCTCTTCTTACACCAGTATGTAGTGTAGATCATCTCTTCTTACAGCTGTATGTAGTGTATATCATCTCTTCTTACAGCTGTATGTAGTGTATATCATCTCTTCTTACAGCTGTATGTAGTGTATATCATCTCTTCTTACAGCTGTATGTAGTATATATCATCTCTTCTTACAGCTGTATGTAGTATATATCATCTCTTCTTACAGCTGTATGTAGTATATATCATCTCTTCTTACAGCTGTATGTAGTGTATATCATCTCTTCTTACAGCAGTATGTAGTGTATATCATCTCTTCTTACAGCAGTATGTAGTGTATATCATCTCTTCTTACAGCAGTATGTAGTGTATATCATCTCTTCTTACAGCTGTATGTAGTATATATCATCTCTTCTTACAGCAGTATGTAGTGTATATCATCTCTTCTTACAGCAGTATGTAGTGTAGATCATCTCTTCTTACAGCAGTATGTAGTGTATATCATCTCTTCTTACAGCTGTATGTAGTGTAGATCATCTCTTCTAACAGCTGTATGTAGTGTAGATCATCTCTTTTACCAGCAGTATGTAGTGTAGATCATCTCTTCTTACAGCAGTATGTAGTATATATCATCTCTTCTTACAGCTGTATGTAGTGTAGATCATCTCTTCTTACAGCTGTATGTAGTATATATCATCTCTTCTTACAGCTGTATGTAGTGTAGATCATCTCTTCTTACAGCTGTATGTAGTGTATATCATCTCTTCTTACAGCAGTATGTAGTGTAGATCATCTCTTCTTACAGCTGTATGTAGTGTAGATCATCTCTTCTAACAGCTGTATGTAGTGTAGATCATCTCTTTTACCAGCAGTATGTAGTGTAGATCATCTCTTCTTACAGCAGTATGTAGTATATATCATCTCTTCTTACAGCTGTATGTAGTGTAGATCATCTCTTCTTACAGCAGTATGTAGTGTAGATCATCTCTTCTTACAGCAGTATGTAGTGTAGATCATCTCTTCTTACAGCAGTATGTAGTATATATCATCTCTTCTTACAGCAGTATGTAGTATATATCATCTCTTCTTACAGCAGTATGTAGTATATATCATCTCTTCTTACAGCTGTATGTAGTGTAGATCATCTCTTCTTACAGCTGTATGTAGTATATATCATCTCTTCTTACAGCTGTATGTAGTGTAGATCATCTCTTCTTACAGCTGTATGTAGTGTATATCATCTCTTCTTACAGCAGTATGTAGTGTAGATCATCTCTTCTTACAGCTGTATGTAGTGTAGATCATCTCTTCTAACAGCTGTATGTAGTGTAGATCATCTCTTTTACCAGCAGTATGTAGTGTAGATCATCTCTTCTTACAGCAGTATGTAGTATATATCATCTCTTCTTACAGCTGTATGTAGTGTAGATCATCTCTTCTTACAGCAGTATGTAGTGTAGATCATCTCTTCTTACAGCAGTATGTAGTGTAGATCATCTCTTCTTACAGCAGTATGTAGTATATATCATCTCTTCTTACAGCTGTATGTAGTGTAGATCATCTCTTCTTACAGCTGTATGTAGTGTAGATCATCTCTTCTTACAGCAGTATGTAGTGTATATCATCTCTTCTTACAGCAGTATGTAGTATATATCATCTCTTCTTACAGCAGTATGTAGTGTATATCATCTCTTCTTACAGCAGTATGTAGTATATATCATCTCTTCTTACAGCTGTATGTAGTGTAGATCATCTCTTCTTACAGCAGTATGTAGTGTATATCATCTCTTCTTACAGCAGTATGTAGTGTATATCATCTCTTCTTACAGCAGTATGTAGTGTATATCATCTCTTCTTACAGCTGTATGTAGTATATATCATCTCTTCTTACAGCTGTATGTAGTGTAGATCATCTCTTCTTACAGCAGTATGTAGTATATATCATCTCTTCTTACAGCTGTATGTAGTGTAGATCATCTCTTCTTACAGCAGTATGTAGTGTAGATCATCTCTTCTAACAGCTGTATGTAGTGTAGATCATCTCTTTTACCAGCAGTATGTAGTGTATATCATCTCTTCTTACACCAGTATGTAGTGTATATCATCTCTTCTTACAGCTGTATGTAGTATATATCATCTCTTCTTTCAGCTGTATGTAGTGTAGATCATCTCTTCTTACAGCTGTATGTAGTATATATCATCTCTTCTTACAGCTGTATGTAGTGTAGATCATCTCTTCTTACAGCAGTATGTAGTATATATCATCTCTTTTACCAGCAGTATGTAGTGTATATCATCTCTTTTACCAGCAGTATGTAGTGTAGATCATCTCTTCTACCAGCAGTATGTACATAGTTACATAGTTCCATAGTTGATAAGGCCGAAAAAAGCCAAGCGTCCATCCAGTTCAGCCTATTTGTTGTGCACTGCAGCTATTCCGCTATTCCTATACCATGCGGGATAGGCCAATTGACATCACTGATGAAAAATTCACTTCCCGACACCAATCTGGCAGTCAGATTAAATCCCTGGATTAATTAACTATCACTAAGCATAAGATGTAATTTTCTTGTTCTCCAGAAAGGCGTCCAGGCCTCTCTTGAACTCATTAAGTGAGTTGGACATCACCACTTCCTCTCCCAGAGAGTTCCAGAGTCTCACGGCTCTGACCGTAAAGAATCCCCTTCTATGCTGGTGCAGGAACCTCCTTTCCTCCAGACGCATAGTGTGCCCCCTCGTCTTTGTCACCATCCTTGGTCTAAACAGGTCATGGGAGAGATCTCTGTACTGCCCCCTGATGTATTTCTACATGTTTATGAGGTCTCCCCTAAGCCTTCTCTTTTCCAATGTAACTAGGCCTAATTTTGACAACCTCTCTGGGTATTCTAGTCCCTCCATTCCCTTTCTTACCTTAGTCGCCCTCCTTTGTACCCTCTCTAGCTCCAATATGTGTTTCCTGAGCACCGGAGGCCAGAACTGTGCCCAATATTGTAAGTGCGGCCTTACCAGCGCTTTATACAGAGGAAGAACAATGTTCTCATCATATGCCCCTATTCCTCTTCTGATGCATGCCATGACTCTATTTGCCTTGGCAGCTGCTGCCTGACACTGGGCACTCCAATTGAATTTGCTGTTAACCAAGACGCCCAGGTCCTTCTCCATGTCCGATTTCCCCAACGGTTTCCCATTTAATATGTATGGGTGACTGCTGTTTTTCTTTCCCATGTGCATGACCTTACATTTATCGGCATTGAACCCCATTTGCCATTTTTTGGCCCAACTCCCCAATTTATCTAAATCCTCCTGTAGCTGTGCCCTATCCTCATCTGTATTAACTACTTTACAAAGTTTAGTATCATCTGCAAATATTGCTATTTTACTATGCAACCCTTCCACTAGATCATTAATAAATATATTAAATAATATAGGGCCCAAGACAGACCCTTGAGGCCCCCCGCTAGTAACCCTGACACCTCCTGAGCTTACTCCATTGATAACCACCCTCTGCTTTCTATCACTCAGCCAGCTATTTACCCACTTGCACACATTATCCCCCAGACCAAGCATTCTCATTTTATCGACCAACCTTTTGTGTGGCACGGTATCAAACGCTTTGGAGAAGTCAAGGTCTACAACATCCACTGACTCTCCCCGGTCCAGCTGTGAGCTCACCTCCTCGTAGAAGGCGATCAGGAGCGATCCCTCATGAATCCATGTTGATATGGAGTTAGACAGTTCTTCTCATTAAGATATTCTACAATAGCATCTCTAAGAAATCCTTCAAACAATTTACCCACAACAGACGTTAAGCTGACTGCTCTCTAGTTCCCAGGGTCACTTTTAGACCCCTTTTTGAATATTGGTCCCACATTTGCTTGGCGCCAGTCTAGTGGGACAGTCCCTGTCCATAAAGAGTGCTTGAATCTAAGATACAGCGGCCTGTCTATCACATGACTTAATTCTTTTAGTACCCGGGGGTGTATGTCATCTGGGCCTGGTGACTTGTCTATTTTGATATTCTTTAGGCGTTTCTGAGCTTCCTCCTGGGTTAGGTGGGTGATATTTAGCGGAGGATTTACTTTATCACTCTGCATTTCCTGCGATAAATTGAGTAGGTTTGCTTTCCCCTCATCGCCCTCTAGGATTTTACCCAGGTTATTTTTCAATGGGCCAACGCCATCAGTTTGAATCCTTTTACTGTTTCTATAGTTAATGAACAGTTTGGGATTGGTTTTACTTTCCTTGGCAATTAGTCTCTCTGTCTCCTCTTTTGCTATTCTTCTTTGTTTCTTCCAGATTTAGTTTTTTTCCCTCTAAGATATTAGCGCTTCCTGTAGTGTGATCATCTCTTCTAACATCTCATGTTGAAACGATTCTATGTCACTGTGTCCTTCCATCATTGTAGACTTTATCTGATGGTGAAAGGTGTGATACTGTGTGAGGCATAGTGTGTTAGGTCTGTGTCTTTGATCAGGCCTCCACTCCCCTGGTGAGCTGAACAGCTGGCAATTTAGTCCCAAGCAGCTCCCACAATCCCTCTCACCTGATGCTATAGTCCTTCCTATAAATCTCGATGCATTGTAAGGGGTGCACGTGGTGTGGGGTGCATGCACGTGTCCTTATTCAGCAAAGTGTCCTATTCGACAAGTGTCTCTGACAGTCATTTCAATGGCAGTATGTAGTGTATATCATCTCTTCTAACAGCAGTATGTAGTGTAGATCATCTCTCTCCTCTCTTCTTCTTCACACAGGTATTTAATCCATCCATCCGTTTGTGTGCTGTCTGATAAGTGTGAACAGAGTCAGATTCTCTAGCAACATTTTTCCATGGTATTTAATTGTTTGGTCCTGCATCTTTTTGTCTTTTTGTTTCTATTTTCAAATGTTCAAAGCCTTCTCTTTCATTGGTTTATGGCCTCTGTGTTTATCTTACCTAGCATTGCCTGCTCTAGCCCAGTGCTAATTGGCTAATTACTCAGTATGACCAACTGGTGCTGGCCTCTAGGAGACATTTCATTTCATATATATTCAGCACTGGCTGCAAATAGCACGCGTGCGGGGTCACGCGTGCAATAGATTCTAAG
This sequence comes from Phyllobates terribilis, assembly GCF_046119375.1. Taxonomy (NCBI): domain Eukaryota; kingdom Metazoa; phylum Chordata; class Amphibia; order Anura; family Dendrobatidae; genus Phyllobates; species Phyllobates terribilis. The sequence continues at coordinate 18,420,701 of NW_027362785.1, read as the reverse complement.
TGCAATAATTACAAGTGCAGTTAGACCATGGCAGTTGGACAGGGCAGGAGACAGGGAAGGTGCATAAAACTTTCATCCAAACATGCTTCTCGGTCACTAATACTGCATTATGCATTAGTCTTATCAATCGGCTTTTTATTTGTTTTCACTGCTGCTTTCTCACATCTCGCCCGCCCTTCAAAACATTCTGTGCACTCTCTCTATATCAGCCCTTCCCTTCTCCCCTCTCCCATGTAGAACTCTGAGGCTCTACTGACATTCCTCACCCACTGCAAACCATCCACTACCTCCATACAGCACTCAAAACGTTCAGACAAATCATTGCACCACCTGATCTTTCTCTTCTTTCTCCTTTTACTAGTCGCAGGCGACATCTCCCCCAACCCTGGGCCCCCCTCCACTAGCGTACACCACTCTCCTCCAGCTGCATATAGAAACCCTGCTAATCTTATTAACGTTCAGTGCATGCCCTCTCCTATTGATTTCCATTGCGCTCTCTGCAACGCACGGTCTGTGTGGAACAAACTAACTTACATCCATGATTTTTTCCTCTCTAATTCTCTTAACCTTCTGGCTATCACAGAAACCTGGATTCAGCAGCTAGACACCACCGCTGCTGCTGCTCTCTCGTTTGGTGGGCTGAAATTTTCACAGACCGCCAGACATGGCAACAGACAGGGTGGAGGGGTTGGTCTGCTCCTTTCCTCACAATGTGCTTTCCAGGTCATCCCCCCGGTTCCCTCACTTAGGTTTCCTTCCTTTGAAGTCCACACCATCACACTCTTTAAACCCTTCTCCCTGTGAGTGGCAGTCGTGTATCGCCCTCCAGGCTCCCCCCGCCACTTCTTGGATCACTTTGCCACCTGGCTTCCTCACTTTCTATCCTGTGACATCCCCACCCTCATCATGGGCGACTTTAACATCCCCATCGATGACCCCCTCTCCCAATCGGCCTCTCATCTACTTTCTCAAACTTCTTCATTCCGTCTCTCACAGTTTACTAATTCTCCTACCCATGAAGACGGGAACACTCTGGACCTGGTTTTTGCCAGGCTCTGCTTGCTGGATGACTTGACCAACTCCCCTCTCCCGCTCTCGGACCACAACCTTCTTTCCTTCTCTGTTAAGAATTGTCTCTTCACCCGGGACACCCCCACTTACCACACTTAGAGGAATACACGTACCATTAATACCCAGCAGCTTATGGACAATCTCCACACATCTTTAGCCCCCATCTCCTCCTTCTCCTGTCCACACTTGGCATTGTCACACTACAACAATACACTGAAGTGCGCCCTAGATGAAGCAGCTCCTTCTACTCGCAGAAAGATCCCACACAGACAACGGCAGCCCTGGCACACGATGCAAACACGTTTTCTCCAGCGTTGCTCAAGGTGTGCTGAGCGTCAGTGAAGAAAATCTCTTTTAGAAGAGGACTTCATCCACTATCAATTCATGCTCAAAACCTAGAACTCTGCCCTTCATCTGGCCAAACAATCCGATTTCACCACCCTCATCACTTCAATGTCCAACAACCCAAAACGACTTTTCCAAACCGTAAAACTCCCTCCTGAAACCTAAAGCACAGGCCCTCACCACCAACCTCAGCAGTGAGGATCTGGCCACTTATTTCTTGGAAAAAATCAACCACATCCATCAGGACATCTCAGCCCAATCTCCTCAGTGCCTGGATCCCCTTCCCTACCGCACTTCAAGCTCACTAGCCATCTTTGAGCCTGTCACACAAGAAGAGGTTACCCAGCTCCTCGCTTCTTCTCGGCCTACAACCTGCAACAGTGACCCCATTCCTTCACATCTCCTGCAGTCCCTCTCACCGGTGGTCACCACTCACCTGACTAAAAGATTGAACCTCTCTCTTTCTTCAGGTATCTTTCCCTCCTCATTTAAACATGCCATCATAACCCTTTGACTTAAAAAGCCATCCCTGGACCAGAACTGCACTGCTAACTACAGACCGCTCTCTAATCTTCCTTTCATCTCTAAACTCCTGGAACGCTTGCTTCACTCCCGTCTAATCCGCTATCTCTCAGATAACTCTCTCCTCGACCCTTTACAATCTGGTTTCCGCTCCTCACACTCTACTGAAACTGCCCTCACTAAAGTCTCGAATGATCTACTAACAGCCAAATCCAAAGGTCACTGCTCCCTGCTGATCTCCTGGATCTCTCTGCAGCATTCGACACTGTGGATCACCAGCTCCTCCTCACTATGCTCCTCTCTATTGGCCTCAAGGAAACCGTTCTCTCCTGGTTCTCCTCCTACCTCTCTGACCGCTCCTTCACTGTGTCTTTTGCCGGCTCTTCTTCCCCTCCTCATCCCCTTACTATCGGGGATCCTCAGGGCTCAGTCCTAGGCCCCCTCCTCTTCTCTCTATACACTACCCCTTATTGGACAAACTATCAGCAGATTTGGCTTCCAGTATCATCTCGATGCTGACGACACCCAACTATACACTTCTTCCCCTGACATCACCCCTACCCTAATACAAAACACCAAGGATTGTTTATCTGCTGGGTCTAGCATCATGTCCCCGCTTAATTGTAAAGTGCTGTGGAATATGTTGGCGCTATAGAAATAAAAATTAGTATTATTATTATAACAGCTGTATGTAGTGTATATCATCTCTTCTTACAGCAGTATGTAGTGTATATCATCTCTTCTTACAGCAGTATGTAGTATATATCATCTCTTTTACCAGCAGTATGTAGTGTATATCATCTCTTCTTACAGCTGTATGTAGTGTATATCATCTCTTTTACCAGCAGTATGTAGTGTATATCATCTCTTCTTACAGCTGTATGTAGTGTAGATCATCTCTACTTACAGCAGTATGTAGTGTATATCATCTCTTCTTACAGCAGTATGTAGTATATATCATCTCTTCTTACAGCAGTATGTAGTGTAGATCATCTCTTTTACCAGCAGTATGTAGTATATATCATCTCTTCTTACAGCTGTATGTAGTGTAGATCATCTCTTCTTACAGCTGTATGTAGTGTAGATCATCTCTTCTTACAGCTGTATGTAGTGTAGATCATCTCTTCTTACAGCAGTATGTAGTATATATCATCTCTTCTAACAGCTGTATGTAGTGTATATCATCTCTTCTTACAGCAGTATGTAGTGTAGATCATCTCTTCTTACAGCTGTATGTAGTGTAGATCATCTCTTTTACCAGCAGTATGTAGTGTATATCATCTCTTCTTACAGCTGTATGTAGTGTAGATCATCTCTACTTACAGCTGTATGTAGTGTAGATCATCTCTACTTACAGCAGTATGTAGTATATATCATCTCTTCTTACAGCAGTATGTAGTGTATATCATCTCTTCTTACAGCTGTATGTAGTGTAGATCATCTCTTCTTACAGCAGTATGTAGTGTATATCATCTCTTCTTACAGCAGTATGTAGTATATATCATCTCTTCTTACAGCTGTATGTAGTGTAGATCATCTCTTCTTACAGCTGTATGTAGTATATATCATCTCTTCTTACAGCTGTATGTAGTGTAGATCATCTCTTCTTACAGCTGTATGTAGTGTATATCATCTCTTCTTACAGCAGTATGTAGTGTAGATCATCTCTTCTTACAGCTGTATGTAGTGTAGATCATCTCTTCTAACAGCTGTATGTAGTGTAGATCATCTCTTTTACCAGCAGTATGTAGTGTAGATCATCTCTTCTTACAGCAGTATGTAGTGTAGATCATCTCTTCTTACAGCTGTATGTAGTGTAGATCATCTCTTCTTACAGCAGTATGTAGTGTAGATCATCTCTTCTTACAGCAGTATGTAGTGTAGATCATCTCTTCTTACAGCAGTATGTAGTGTAGATCATCTCTTCTTACAGCAGTATGTAGTATATATCATCTCTTCTTACAGCTGTATGTAGTGTAGATCATCTCTTCTTACAGCTGTATGTAGTGTAGATCATCTCTTCTTACAGCTGTATGTAGTGTAGATCATCTCTTCTTACAGCAGTATGTAGTGTAGATCATCTCTTCTTACAGCAGTATGTAGTGTAGATCATCTCTTCTTACAGCAGTATGTAGTATATATCATCTCTTCTTACAGCTGTATGTAGTGTAGATCATCTCTTCTTACAGCTGTATGTAGTGTAGATCATCTCTTCTTACAGCTGTATGTAGTGTAGATCATCTCTTCTTACAGCAGTATGTAGTATATATCATCTCTTTTACCAGCAGTATGTAGTGTATATCATCTCTTCTTACAGCTGTATGTAGTGTAGATCATCTCTTCTTACAGCTGTATGTAGTATATATCATCTCTTACACCAGTATGTAGTGTAGATCATCTCTTCTTACAGCTGTATGTAGTGTATATCATCTCTTCTTACAGCTGTATGTAGTGTATATCATCTCTTCTTACAGCTGTATGTAGTGTATATCATCTCTTCTTACAGCTGTATGTAGTGTATATCATCTCTTCTTACAGCTGTATGTAGTATATATCATCTCTTCTTACAGCTGTATGTAGTATATATCATCTCTTCTTACAGCAGTATGTAGTATATATCATCTCTTCTTACAGCTGTATGTAGTGTATATCATCTCTTCTTACAGCAGTATGTAGTGTATATCATCTCTTCTTACAGCAGTATGTAGTGTATATCATCTCTTCTTACAGCAGTATGTAGTGTATATCATCTCTTCTTACAGCTGTATGTAGTATATATCATCTCTTCTTACAGCAGTATGTAGTGTATATCATCTCTTCTTACAGCAGTATGTAGTGTAGATCATCTCTTCTTACAGCAGTATGTAGTGTATATCATCTCTTCTTACAGCTGTATGTAGTGTAGATCATCTCTTCTAACAGCTGTATGTAGTGTAGATCATCTCTTTTACCAGCAGTATGTAGTGTAGATCATCTCTTCTTACAGCAGTATGTAGTATATATCATCTCTTCTTACAGCTGTATGTAGTGTAGATCATCTCTTCTTACAGCTGTATGTAGTATATATCATCTCTTCTTACAGCTGTATGTAGTGTAGATCATCTCTTCTTACAGCTGTATGTAGTGTATATCATCTCTTCTTACAGCTGTATGTAGTGTAGATCATCTCTTCTTACAGCAGTATGTAGTGTATATCATCTCTTCTTACAGCAGTATGTAGTGTATATCATCTCTTCTTACAGCAGTATGTAGTGTAGATCATCTCTTCTAACAGCTGTATGTAGTGTAGATCATCTCTTTTACCAGCAGTATGTAGTGTAGATCATCTCTTCTTACAGCAGTATGTAGTATATATCATCTCTTCTTACAGCTGTATGTAGTGTAGATCATCTCTTCTTACAGCAGTATGTAGTGTAGATCATCTCTTCTTACAGCAGTATGTAGTGTAGATCATCTCTTCTTACAGCAGTATGTAGTATATATCATCTCTTCTTACAGCAGTATGTAGTATATATCATCTCTTCTTACAGCAGTATGTAGTATATATCATCTCTTCTTACAGCTGTATGTAGTGTAGATCATCTCTTCTTACAGCTGTATGTAGTGTATATCATCTCTTCTTACAGCAGTATGTAGTGTAGATCATCTCTTCTTACAGCTGTATGTAGTGTAGATCATCTCTTCTAACAGCTGTATGTAGTGTAGATCATCTCTTTTACCAGCAGTATGTAGTGTAGATCATCTCTTCTTACAGCAGTATGTAGTATATATCATCTCTTCTTACAGCTGTATGTAGTGTAGATCATCTCTTCTTACAGCAGTATGTAGTGTAGATCATCTCTTCTTACAGCAGTATGTAGTGTAGATCATCTCTTCTTACAGCAGTATGTAGTATATATCATCTCTTCTTACAGCTGTATGTAGTGTAGATCATCTCTTCTTACAGCTGTATGTAGTGTAGATCATCTCTTCTTACAGCAGTATGTAGTGTATATCATCTCTTCTTACAGCAGTATGTAGTATATATCATCTCTTCTTACAGCAGTATGTAGTGTATATCATCTCTTCTTACAGCAGTATGTAGTATATATCATCTCTTCTTACAGCTGTATGTAGTGTAGATCATCTCTTTTACCAGCAGTATGTAGTGTATATCATCTCTTCTTACAGCTGTATGTAGTGTAGATCATCTCTACTTACAGCAGTATGTAGTGTATATCATCTCTTCTTACAGCAGTATGTAGTATATATCATCTCTTCTTACAGCTGTATGTAGTGTATATCATCTCTTCTTACAGCTGTATGTAGTGTAGATCATCTCTTCTTACAGCAGTATGTAGTATATATCATCTCTTCTTACAGCAGTATGTAGTGTAGATCATCTCTTCTTACAGCAGTATGTAGTATATATCATCTCTTCTTACAGCTGTATGTAGTGTAGATCATCTCTTCTTACAGCAGTATGTAGTGTAGATCATCTCTTCTTACAGCAGTATGTAGTATATATCATCTCTTCTTACAGCTGTATGTAGTATATATCATCTCTTCTTACAGCTGTATGTAGTGTATATCATCTCTTCTTACAGCAGTATGTAGTGTATATCATCTCTTCTTACAGCTGTATGTAGTGTATATCATCTCTTCTTACAGCTGTATGTAGTGTAGATCATCTCTTCTTACAGCAGTATGTAGTGTATATCATCTCTTCTTACAGCAGTATGTAGTGTATATCATCTCTTCTTACAGCAGTATGTAGTGTAGATCATCTCTTCTAACAGCTGTATGTAGTGTAGATCATCTCTTTTACCAGCAGTATGTAGTGTAGATCATCTCTTCTTACAGCAGTATGTAGTATATATCATCTCTTCTTACAGCTGTATGTAGTGTAGATCATCTCTTCTTACAGCAGTATGTAGTGTAGATCATCTCTTCTTACAGCAGTATGTAGTGTAGATCATCTCTTCTTACAGCAGTATGTAGTATATATCATCTCTTCTTACAGCAGTATGTAGTATATATCATCTCTTCTTACAGCAGTATGTAGTATATATCATCTCTTCTTACAGCTGTATGTAGTGTAGATCATCTCTTCTTACAGCTGTATGTAGTGTATATCATCTCTTCTTACAGCAGTATGTAGTGTAGATCATCTCTTCTTACAGCTGTATGTAGTGTAGATCATCTCTTCTAACAGCTGTATGTAGTGTAGATCATCTCTTTTACCAGCAGTATGTAGTGTAGATCATCTCTTCTTACAGCAGTATGTAGTATATATCATCTCTTCTTACAGCTGTATGTAGTGTAGATCATCTCTTCTTACAGCAGTATGTAGTGTAGATCATCTCTTCTTACAGCAGTATGTAGTGTAGATCATCTCTTCTTACAGCAGTATGTAGTATATATCATCTCTTCTTACAGCTGTATGTAGTGTAGATCATCTCTTCTTACAGCTGTATGTAGTGTAGATCATCTCTTCTTACAGCAGTATGTAGTGTATATCATCTCTTCTTACAGCAGTATGTAGTATATATCATCTCTTCTTACAGCAGTATGTAGTGTATATCATCTCTTCTTACAGCAGTATGTAGTATATATCATCTCTTCTTACAGCTGTATGTAGTGTAGATCATCTCTTTTACCAGCAGTATGTAGTGTATATCATCTCTTCTTACAGCTGTATGTAGTGTAGATCATCTCTACTTACAGCAGTATGTAGTGTATATCATCTCTTCTTACAGCAGTATGTAGTATATATCATCTCTTCTTACAGCTGTATGTAGTGTATATCATCTCTTCTTACAGCTGTATGTAGTGTAGATCATCTCTTCTTACAGCAGTATGTAGTATATATCATCTCTTCTTACAGCAGTATGTAGTGTAGATCATCTCTTCTTACAGCAGTATGTAGTATATATCATCTCTTCTTACAGCAGTATGTAGTGTAGATCATCTCTTCTTACAGCAGTATGTAGTGTATATCATCTCTTCTTACAGCTGTATGTAGTATATATCATCTCTTCTTACAGCAGTATGTAGTGTATATCATCTCTTCTTACAGCTGTATGTAGTGTATATCATCTCTACTTACAGCAGTATGTAGTGTATATCATCTCTTCTTACAGCAGTATGTAGTATATATCATCTCTTCTTACAGCTGTATGTAGTGTATATCATCTCTTCTTACAGCAGTATGTAGTGTATATCATCTCTTCTTACAGCTGTATGTAGTGTAGATCATCTCTTCTTACAGCTGTATGTAGTGTAGATCATCTCTTCTTACAGCTGTATGTAGTATATATCATCTCTTCTTACAGCAGTATGTAGTGTAGATCATCTCTTCTTACAGCTGTATGTAGTATATATCATCTCTTCTTACAGCTGTATGTAGTGTAGATCATCTCTTCTTACAGCTGTATGTAGTGTAGATCATCTCTTCTTACAGCTGTATGTAGTATATATCATCTCTTCTTACAGCAGTATGTAGTGTATATCATCTCTTCTTACAGCTGTATGTAGTGTATATCATCTCTTCTTACAGCAGTATGTAGTATATATCATCTCTTCTTACAGCTGTATGTAGTGTAGATCATCTCTTCTTACAGCAGTATGTAGTATATATCATCTCTTTTACCAGCAGTATGTAGTGTATATCATCTCTTTTACCAGCAGTATGTAGTGTAGATCATCTCTTCTACCAGCAGTATGTACATAGTTACATAGTTCCATAGTTGATAAGGCCGAAAAAAGCCAAGCGTCCATCCAGTTCAGCCTATTTGTTGTGCACTGCAGCTATTCCGCTATTCCTATACCATGCGGGATAGGCCAATTGACATCACTGATGAAAAATTCACTTCCCGACACCAATCTGGCAGTCAGATTAAATCCCTGGATTAATTAACTATCACTAAGCATAAGATGTAATTTTCTTGTTCTCCAGAAAGGCGTCCAGGCCTCTCTTGAACTCATTAAGTGAGTTGGACATCACCACTTCCTCTCCCAGAGAGTTCCAGAGTCTCACGGCTCTGACCGTAAAGAATCCCCTTCTATGCTGGTGCAGGAACCTCCTTTCCTCCAGACGCATAGTGTGCCCCCTCGTCTTTGTCACCATCCTTGGTCTAAACAGGTCATGGGAGAGATCTCTGTACTGCCCCCTGATGTATTTCTACATGTTTATGAGGTCTCCCCTAAGCCTTCTCTTTTCCAATGTAACTAGGCCTAATTTTGACAACCTCTCTGGGTATTCTAGTCCCTCCATTCCCTTTCTTACCTTAGTCGCCCTCCTTTGTACCCTCTCTAGCTCCAATATGTGTTTCCTGAGCACCGGAGGCCAGAACTGTGCCCAATATTGTAAGTGCGGCCTTACCAGCGCTTTATACAGAGGAAGAACAATGTTCTCATCATATGCCCCTATTCCTCTTCTGATGCATGCCATGACTCTATTTGCCTTGGCAGCTGCTGCCTGACACTGGGCACTCCAATTGAATTTGCTGTTAACCAAGACGCCCAGGTCCTTCTCCATGTCCGATTTCCCCAACGGTTTCCCATTTAATATGTATGGGTGACTGCTGTTTTTCTTTCCCATGTGCATGACCTTACATTTATCGGCATTGAACCCCATTTGCCATTTTTTGGCCCAACTCCCCAATTTATCTAAATCCTCCTGTAGCTGTGCCCTATCCTCATCTGTATTAACTACTTTACAAAGTTTAGTATCATCTGCAAATATTGCTATTTTACTATGCAACCCTTCCACTAGATCATTAATAAATATATTAAATAATATAGGGCCCAAGACAGACCCTTGAGGCCCCCCGCTAGTAACCCTGACACCTCCTGAGCTTACTCCATTGATAACCACCCTCTGCTTTCTATCACTCAGCCAGCTATTTACCCACTTGCACACATTATCCCCCAGACCAAGCATTCTCATTTTATCGACCAACCTTTTGTGTGGCACGGTATCAAACGCTTTGGAGAAGTCAAGGTCTACAACATCCACTGACTCTCCCCGGTCCAGCTGTGAGCTCACCTCCTCGTAGAAGGCGATCAGGAGCGATCCCTCATGAATCCATGTTGATATGGAGTTAGACAGTTCTTCTCATTAAGATATTCTACAATAGCATCTCTAAGAAATCCTTCAAACAATTTACCCACAACAGACGTTAAGCTGACTGCTCTCTAGTTCCCAGGGTCACTTTTAGACCCCTTTTTGAATATTGGTCCCACATTTGCTTGGCGCCAGTCTAGTGGGACAGTCCCTGTCCATAAAGAGTGCTTGAATCTAAGATACAGCGGCCTGTCTATCACATGACTTAATTCTTTTAGTACCCGGGGGTGTATGTCATCTGGGCCTGGTGACTTGTCTATTTTGATATTCTTTAGGCGTTTCTGAGCTTCCTCCTGGGTTAGGTGGGTGATATTTAGCGGAGGATTTACTTTATCACTCTGCATTTCCTGCGATAAATTGAGTAGGTTTGCTTTCCCCTCATCGCCCTCTAGGATTTTACCCAGGTTATTTTTCAATGGGCCAACGCCATCAGTTTGAATCCTTTTACTGTTTCTATAGTTAATGAACAGTTTGGGATTGGTTTTACTTTCCTTGGCAATTAGTCTCTCTGTCTCCTCTTTTGCTATTCTTCTTTGTTTCTTCCAGATTTAGTTTTTTTCCCTCTAAGATATTAGCGCTTCCTGTAGTGTGATCATCTCTTCTAACATCTCATGTTGAAACGATTCTATGTCACTGTGTCCTTCCATCATTGTAGACTTTATCTGATGGTGAAAGGTGTGATACTGTGTGAGGCATAGTGTGTTAGGTCTGTGTCTTTGATCAGGCCTCCACTCCCCTGGTGAGCTGAACAGCTGGCAATTTAGTCCCAAGCAGCTCCCACAATCCCTCTCACCTGATGCTATAGTCCTTCCTATAAATCTCGATGCATTGTAAGGGGTGCACGTGGTGTGGGGTGCATGCACGTGTCCTTATTCAGCAAAGTGTCCTATTCGACAAGTGTCTCTGACAGTCATTTCAATGGCAGTATGTAGTGTATATCATCTCTTCTAACAGCAGTATGTAGTGTAGATCATCTCTCTCCTCTCTTCTTCTTCACACAGGTATTTAATCCATCCATCCGTTTGTGTGCTGTCTGATAAGTGTGAACAGAGTCAGATTCTCTAGCAACATTTTTCCATGGTATTTAATTGTTTGGTCCTGCATCTTTTTGTCTTTTTGTTTCTATTTTCAAATGTTCAAAGCCTTCTCTTTCATTGGTTTATGGCCTCTGTGTTTATCTTACCTAGCATTGCCTGCTCTAGCCCAGTGCTAATTGGCTAATTACTCAGTATGACCAACTGGTGCTGGCCTCTAGGAGACATTTCATTTCATATATATTCAGCACTGGCTGCAAATAGCACGCGTGCGGGGTCACGCGTGCAATAGATTCTAAGTGCAATAATTACAAGTGCAGTTAGACCATGGCAGTTGGACAGGGCAGGAGACAGGGAAGGTGCATAAAACTTTCATCCAAACATGCTTCTCGGTCACTAATACTGCATTATGCATTAGTCTTATCAATCGGCTTTTTATTTGTTTTCACTGCTGCTTTCTCACATCTCGCCCGCCCTTCAAAACATTCTGTGCACTCTCTCTATATCAGCCCTTCCCTTCTCCCCTCTCCCATGTAGAACTCTGAGGCTCTACTGACATTCCTCACCCACTGCAAACCATCCACTACCTCCATACAGCACTCAAAACGTTCAGACAAATCATTGCACCACCTGATCTTTCTCTTCTTTCTCCTTTTACTAGTCGCAGGCGACATCTCCCCCAACCCTGGGCCCCCCTCCACTAGCGTACACCACTCTCCTCCAGCTGCATATAGAAACCCTGCTAATCTTATTAACGTTCAGTGCATGCCCTCTCCTATTGATTTCCATTGCGCTCTCTGCAACGCACGGTCTGTGTGGAACAAACTAACTTACATCCATGATTTTTTCCTCTCTAATTCTCTTAACCTTCTGGCTATCACAGAAACCTGGATTCAGCAGCTAGACACCACCGCTGCTGCTGCTCTCTCGTTTGGTGGGCTGAAATTTTCACAGACCGCCAGACATGGCAACAGACAGGGTGGAGGGGTTGGTCTGCTCCTTTCCTCACAATGTGCTTTCCAGGTCATCCCCCCGGTTCCCTCACTTAGGTTTCCTTCCTTTGAAGTCCACACCATCACACTCTTTAAACCCTTCTCCCTGTGAGTGGCAGTCGTGTATCGCCCTCCAGGCTCCCCCCGCCACTTCTTGGATCACTTTGCCACCTGGCTTCCTCACTTTCTATCCTGTGACATCCCCACCCTCATCATGGGCGACTTTAACATCCCCATCGATGACCCCCTCTCCCAATCGGCCTCTCATCTACTTTCTCAAACTTCTTCATTCCGTCTCTCACAGTTTACTAATTCTCCTACCCATGAAGACGGGAACACTCTGGACCTGGTTTTTGCCAGGCTCTGCTTGCTGGATGACTTGACCAACTCCCCTCTCCCGCTCTCGGACCACAACCTTCTTTCCTTCTCTGTTAAGAATTGTCTCTTCACCCGGGACACCCCCACTTACCACACTTAGAGGAATACACGTACCATTAATACCCAGCAGCTTATGGACAATCTCCACACATCTTTAGCCCCCATCTCCTCCTTCTCCTGTCCACACTTGGCATTGTCACACTACAACAATACACTGAAGTGCGCCCTAGATGAAGCAGCTCCTTCTACTCGCAGAAAGATCCCACACAGACAACGGCAGCCCTGGCACACGATGCAAACACGTTTTCTCCAGCGTTGCTCAAGGTGTGCTGAGCGTCAGTGAAGAAAATCTCTTTTAGAAGAGGACTTCATCCACTATCAATTCATGCTCAAAACCTAGAACTCTGCCCTTCATCTGGCCAAACAATCCGATTTCACCACCCTCATCACTTCAATGTCCAACAACCCAAAACGACTTTTCCAAACCGTAAAACTCCCTCCTGAAACCTAAAGCACAGGCCCTCACCACCAACCTCAGCAGTGAGGATCTGGCCACTTATTTCTTGGAAAAAATCAACCACATCCATCAGGACATCTCAGCCCAATCTCCTCAGTGCCTGGATCCCCTTCCCTACCGCACTTCAAGCTCACTAGCCATCTTTGAGCCTGTCACACAAGAAGAGGTTACCCAGCTCCTCGCTTCTTCTCGGCCTACAACCTGCAACAGTGACCCCATTCCTTCACATCTCCTGCAGTCCCTCTCACCGGTGGTCACCACTCACCTGACTAAAAGATTGAACCTCTCTCTTTCTTCAGGTATCTTTCCCTCCTCATTTAAACATGCCATCATAACCCTTTGACTTAAAAAGCCATCCCTGGACCAGAACTGCACTGCTAACTACAGACCGCTCTCTAATCTTCCTTTCATCTCTAAACTCCTGGAACGCTTGCTTCACTCCCGTCTAATCCGCTATCTCTCAGATAACTCTCTCCTCGACCCTTTACAATCTGGTTTCCGCTCCTCACACTCTACTGAAACTGCCCTCACTAAAGTCTCGAATGATCTACTAACAGCCAAATCCAAAGGTCACTGCTCCCTGCTGATCTCCTGGATCTCTCTGCAGCATTCGACACTGTGGATCACCAGCTCCTCCTCACTATGCTCCTCTCTATTGGCCTCAAGGAAACCGTTCTCTCCTGGTTCTCCTCCTACCTCTCTGACCGCTCCTTCACTGTGTCTTTTGCCGGCTCTTCTTCCCCTCCTCATCCCCTTACTATCGGGGATCCTCAGGGCTCAGTCCTAGGCCCCCTCCTCTTCTCTCTATACACTACCCCTTATTGGACAAACTATCAGCAGATTTGGCTTCCAGTATCATCTCGATGCTGACGACACCCAACTATACACTTCTTCCCCTGACATCACCCCTACCCTAATACAAAACACCAAGGATTGTTTATCTGCTGGGTCTAGCATCATGTCCCCGCTTAATTGTAAAGTGCTGTGGAATATGTTGGCGCTATAGAAATAAAAATTAGTATTATTATTATAACAGCTGTATGTAGTGTATATCATCTCTTCTTACAGCTGTATGTAGTGTATATCATCTCTTCTTACAGCAGTATGTAGTATATATCATCTCTTCTTACAGCTGTATGTAGTGTAGATCATCTCTTCTTACAGCAGTATGTAGTGTAGATCATCTCTTCTTACAGCAGTATGTAGTGTAGATCATCTCTTCTTACAGCAGTATGTAGTATATATCATCTCTTCTTACAGCTGTATGTAGTGTAGATCATCTCTTCTTACAGCTGTATGTAGTGTAGATCATCTCTTCTTACAGCAGTATGTAGTATATATCATCTCTTCTTACAGCTGTATGTAGTGTAGATCATCTCTTCTTACAGCAGTATGTAGTGTATATCATCTCTTCTTACAGCAGTATGTAGTATATATCATCTCTTCTTACAGCAGTATGTAGTATATATCATCTCTTCTTACAGCAGTATGTAGTGTAGATCATCTCTTCTAACAGCTGTATGTAGTGTAGATCATCTCTTCTTACAGCTGTATGTAGTATATATCATCTCTTCTTACAGCAGTATGTAGTATATATCATCTCTTCTTACAGCTGTATGTAGTGTAGATCATCTCTTCTTACAGCTGTATGTAGTATATATCATCTCTTCTTACAGCAGTATGTAGTGTAGATCATCTCTTCTAACAGCTGTATGTAGTGTAGATCATCTCTTCTTACAGCAGTATGTAGTGTAGATCATCTCTTCTTACAGCTGTATGTAGTGTAGATCATCTCTTCTTACAGCAGTATGTAGTATATATCATCTCTTCTTACAGCAGTATGTAGTGTAGATCATCTCTTCTTACAGCTGTATGTAGTGTAGATCATCTCTACTTACAGCAGTATGTAGTGTATATCATCTCTTCTTACAGCAGTATGTAGTATATATCATCTCTTCTTACAGCAGTATGTAGTGTATATCATCTCTTTTACCAGCAGTATGTAGTGTATATCATCTCTTCTTACAGCTGTATGTAGTGTAGATCATCTCTACTTACAGCAGTATGTAGTGTATATCATCTCTTCTTACAGCAGTATGTAGTATATATCATCTCTTCTTACAGCAGTATGTAGTGTAGATCATCTCTTTTACCAGCAGTATGTAGTGTATATCATCTCTTCTTACAGCAGTATGTAGTATATATCATCTCTTCTTACAGCTGTATGTAGTGTAGATCATCTCTTCTTACAGCAGTATGTAGTGTAGATCATCTCTTTTACCAGCAGTATGTAGTGTATATCATCTCTTCTTACAGCAGTATGTAGTATATATCATCTCTTCTTACAGCTGTATGTAGTGTAGATCATCTCTTCTTACAGCAGTATGTAGTGTAGATCATCTCTTTTACCAGCAGTATGTAGTGTATATCATCTCTTCTTACAGCAGTATGTAGTATATATCATCTCTTCTTACAGCTGTATGTAGTGTAGATCATCTCTTCTTACAGCAGTATGTAGTGTAGATCATCTCTTTTACCAGCAGTATGTAGTGTATATCATCTCTTCTTACAGCTGTATGTAGTATATATCATCTCTTCTTACAGCTGTATGTAGTGTAGATCATCTCTACTTACAGCAGTATGTAGTGTATATCATCTCTTCTTACAGCAGTATGTAGTATATATCATCTCTTCTTACAGCAGTATGTAGTGTATATCATCTCTTTTACCAGCAGTATGTAGTATATATCATCTCTTCTTACAGCAGTATGTAGTGTAGATCATCTCTTTTACCAGCAGTATGTAGTGTATATCATCTCTTCTTACAGCAGTATGTAGTATATATCATCTCTTCTTACAGCTGTATGTAGTGTAGATCATCTCTTCTTACAGCAGTATGTAGTGTATATCATCTCTCTCCTCTCTTCTTCTTCACACAGGTATTTAATCCATCCATCCGTTTGTGTGCTGTCTGATAAGTGTGAACAGAGTCAGATTCTCTAGCAACATTTTTCCATGGTATTTAATTGTTTGGTCCTGCATCTTTTTGTCTTTTTGTTTCTATTTTCAAATGTTCAAAGCCTTCTCTTTCATTGGTTTATGGCCTCTGTGTTTATCTTACCTAGCATTGCCTGCTCTAGCCCAGTGCTAATTGGCTAATTACTCAGTATGACCAACTGGTGCTGGCCTCTAGGAGACATTTCATTTCATATATATTCAGCACTGGCTGCAAATAGCACGCGTGCGGGGTCACGCGTGCAATAGATTCTAAGTGCAATAATTACAAGTGCAGTTAGACCATGGCAGTTGGACAGGGCAGGAGACAGGGAAGGTGCATAAAACTTTCATCCAAACATGCTTCTCGGTCACTAATACTGCATTATGCATTAGTCTTATCAATCGGCTTTTTATTTGTTTTCACTGCTGCTTTCTCACATCTCGCCCGCCCTTCAAAACATTCTGTGCACTCTCTCTATATCAGCCCTTCCCTTCTCCCCTCTCCCATGTAGAACTCTGAGGCTCTACTGACATTCCTCACCCACTGCAAACCATCCACTACCTCCATACAGCACTCAAAACGTTCAGACAAATCATTGCACCACCTGATCTTTCTCTTCTTTCTCCTTTTACTAGTCGCAGGCGACATCTCCCCCAACCCTGGGCCCCCCTCCACTAGCGTACACCACTCTCCTCCAGCTGCATATAGAAACCCTGCTAATCTTATTAACGTTCAGTGCATGCCCTCTCCTATTGATTTCCATTGCGCTCTCTGCAACGCACGGTCTGTGTGGAACAAACTAACTTACATCCATGATTTTTTCCTCTCTAATTCTCTTAACCTTCTGGCTATCACAGAAACCTGGATTCAGCAGCTAGACACCACCGCTGCTGCTGCTCTCTCGTTTGGTGGGCTGAAATTTTCACAGACCGCCAGACATGGCAACAGACAGGGTGGAGGGGTTGGTCTGCTCCTTTCCTCACAATGTGCTTTCCAGGTCATCCCCCCGGTTCCCTCACTTAGGTTTCCTTCCTTTGAAGTCCACACCATCACACTCTTTAAACCCTTCTCCCTGTGAGTGGCAGTCGTGTATCGCCCTCCAGGCTCCCCCCGCCACTTCTTGGATCACTTTGCCACCTGGCTTCCTCACTTTCTATCCTGTGACATCCCCACCCTCATCATGGGCGACTTTAACATCCCCATCGATGACCCCCTCTCCCAATCGGCCTCTCATCTACTTTCTCAAACTTCTTCATTCCGTCTCTCACAGTTTACTAATTCTCCTACCCATGAAGACGGGAACACTCTGGACCTGGTTTTTGCCAGGCTCTGCTTGCTGGATGACTTGACCAACTCCCCTCTCCCGCTCTCGGACCACAACCTTCTTTCCTTCTCTGTTAAGAATTGTCTCTTCACCCGGGACACCCCCACTTACCACACTTAGAGGAATACACGTACCATTAATACCCAGCAGCTTATGGACAATCTCCACACATCTTTAGCCCCCATCTCCTCCTTCTCCTGTCCACACTTGGCATTGTCACACTACAACAATACACTGAAGTGCGCCCTAGATGAAGCAGCTCCTTCTACTCGCAGAAAGATCCCACACAGACAACGGCAGCCCTGGCACACGATGCAAACACGTTTTCTCCAGCGTTGCTCAAGGTGTGCTGAGCGTCAGTGAAGAAAATCTCTTTTAGAAGAGGACTTCATCCACTATCAATTCATGCTCAAAACCTAGAACTCTGCCCTTCATCTGGCCAAACAATCCGATTTCACCACCCTCATCACTTCAATGTCCAACAACCCAAAACGACTTTTCCAAACCGTAAAACTCCCTCCTGAAACCTAAAGCACAGGCCCTCACCACCAACCTCAGCAGTGAGGATCTGGCCACTTATTTCTTGGAAAAAATCAACCACATCCATCAGGACATCTCAGCCCAATCTCCTCAGTGCCTGGATCCCCTTCCCTACCGCACTTCAAGCTCACTAGCCATCTTTGAGCCTGTCACACAAGAAGAGGTTACCCAGCTCCTCGCTTCTTCTCGGCCTACAACCTGCAACAGTGACCCCATTCCTTCACATCTCCTGCAGTCCCTCTCACCGGTGGTCACCACTCACCTGACTAAAAGATTGAACCTCTCTCTTTCTTCAGGTATCTTTCCCTCCTCATTTAAACATGCCATCATAACCCTTTGACTTAAAAAGCCATCCCTGGACCAGAACTGCACTGCTAACTACAGACCGCTCTCTAATCTTCCTTTCATCTCTAAACTCCTGGAACGCTTGCTTCACTCCCGTCTAATCCGCTATCTCTCAGATAACTCTCTCCTCGACCCTTTACAATCTGGTTTCCGCTCCTCACACTCTACTGAAACTGCCCTCACTAAAGTCTCGAATGATCTACTAACAGCCAAATCCAAAGGTCACTGCTCCCTGCTGATCTCCTGGATCTCTCTGCAGCATTCGACACTGTGGATCACCAGCTCCTCCTCACTATGCTCCTCTCTATTGGCCTCAAGGAAACCGTTCTCTCCTGGTTCTCCTCCTACCTCTCTGACCGCTCCTTCACTGTGTCTTTTGCCGGCTCTTCTTCCCCTCCTCATCCCCTTACTATCGGGGATCCTCAGGGCTCAGTCCTAGGCCCCCTCCTCTTCTCTCTATACACTACCCCTTATTGGACAAACTATCAGCAGATTTGGCTTCCAGTATCATCTCGATGCTGACGACACCCAACTATACACTTCTTCCCCTGACATCACCCCTACCCTAATACAAAACACCAAGGATTGTTTATCTGCTGGGTCTAGCATCATGTCCCCGCTTAATTGTAAAGTGCTGTGGAATATGTTGGCGCTATAGAAATAAAAATTAGTATTATTATTATAACAGCTGTATGTAGTGTATATCATCTCTTCTTACAGCAGTATGTAGTGTATATCATCTCTTCTTACAGCAGTATGTAGTATATATCATCTCTTCTTACAGCAGTATGTAGTATATATCATCTCTTCTTACAGCTGTATGTAGTGTAGATCATCTCTTCTTACAGCAGTATGTAGTATATATCATCTCTTCTTACAGCTGTATGTAGTGTAGATCATCTCTTCTTACAGCAGTATGTAGTGTATATCATCTCTTCTTACAGCTGTATGTAGTGTAGATCATCTCTACTTACAGCAGTATGTAGTGTATATCATCTCTTCTTACAGCAGTATGTAGTATATATCATCTCTTCTTACAGCTGTATGTAGTGTAGATCATCTCTTTTACCAGCAGTATGTAGTGTAGATCATCTCTTCTTACAGCAGTATGTAGTGTATATCATCTCTTCTTACAGCAGTATGTAGTGTATATCATCTCTTCTTACAGCTGTATGTAGTGTAGATCATCTCTTCTTACAGCAGTATGTAGTATATATCATCTCTTCTTACAGCTGTATGTAGTGTAGATCATCTCTTCTTACAGCAGTATGTAGTGTAGATCATCTCTTCTTACAGCAGTATGTAGTGTAGATCATCTCTTCTTACAGCAGTATGTAGTGTAGATCATCTCTTCTTACAGCAGTATGTAGTGTAGATCATCTCTTCTTACAGCAGTATGTAGTATATATCATCTCTTCTTACAGCTGTATGTAGTGTAGATCATCTCTTCTTACAGCTGTATGTAGTGTAGATCATCTCTTCTTACAGCAGTATGTAGTATATATCATCTCTTCTTACAGCTGTATGTAGTGTAGATCATCTCTTCTTACAGCAGTATGTAGTATATATCATCTCTTCTTACAGCAGTATGTAGTGTATATCATCTCTTCTTACAGCTGTATGTAGTGTAGATCATCTCTTCTTACAGCAGTATGTAGTATATATCATCTCTTCTTACAGCAGTATGTAGTGTATATCATCTCTTCTTACAGCAGTATGTAGTATATATCATCTCTTCTTACAGCTGTATGTAGTGTAGATCATCTCTTCTTACAGCAGTATGTAGTATATATCATCTCTTCTTACAGCAGTATGTAGTGTAGATCATCTCTTCTTACAGCTGTATGTAGTGTAGATCATCTCTACTTACAGCAGTATGTAGTGTATATCATCTCTTCTTACAGCAGTATGTAGTATATATCATCTCTTCTTACAGCAGTATGTAGTGTATATCATCTCTTCTTACAGCTGTATGTAGTGTAGATCATCTCTACTTACAGCAGTATGTAGTATATATCATCTCTTCTTACAGCTGTATGTAGTGTAGATCATCTCTTTTACCAGCAGTATGTAGTGTAGATCATCTCTTCTTACAGCAGTATGTAGTGTATATCATCTCTTCTTACAGCAGTATGTAGTGTATATCATCTCTTCTTACAGCTGTATGTAGTGTAGATCATCTCTTCTTACAGCAGTATGTAGTATATATCATCTCTTCTTACAGCTGTATGTAGTGTAGATCATCTCTTCTTACAGCAGTATGTAGTGTAGATCATCTCTTCTTACAGCAGTATGTAGTGTAGATCATCTCTTCTTACAGCTGTATGTAGTGTAGATCATCTCTTCTTACAGCTGTATGTAGTATATATCATCTCTTCTTTCAGCTGTATGTAGTGTAGATCATCTCTTCTTACAGCTGTATGTAGTATATATCATCTCTTCTTACAGCTGTATGTAGTGTAGATCATCTCTTCTTACAGCTGTATGTAGTATATATCATCTCTTCTTACAGCTGTATGTAGTGTAGATCATCTCTTCTTACAGCAGTATGTAGTATATATCATCTCTTTTACCAGCAGTATGTAGTGTAGATCATCTCTTCTACCAGCAGTATGTACATAGTTACATAGTTCCATAGTTGATAAGGCCGAAAAAAGCCAAGCGTCCATCCAGTTCAGCCTATTTGTTGTGCACTGCAGCTATTCCGCTATTCCTATACCATGCGGGATAGGCCAATTGACATCACTGATGAAAAATTCACTTCCCGACACCAATCTGGCAGTCAGATTAAATCCCTGGATTAATTAACTATCACTAAGCATAAGATGTAATTTTCTTGTTCTCCAGAAAGGCGTCCAGGCCTCTCTTGAACTCATTAAGTGAGTTGGACATCACCACTTCCTCTCCCAGAGAGTTCCAGAGTCTCACGGCTCTGACCGTAAAGAATCCCCTTCTATGCTGGTGCAGGAACCTCCTTTCCTCCAGACGCATAGTGTGCCCCCTCGTCTTTGTCACCATCCTTGGTCTAAACAGGTCATGGGAGAGATCTCTGTACTGCCCCCTGATGTATTTCTACATGTTTATGAGGTCTCCCCTAAGCCTTCTCTTTTCCAATGTAACTAGGCCTAATTTTGACAACCTCTCTGGGTATTCTAGTCCCTCCATTCCCTTTCTTACCTTAGTCGCCCTCCTTTGTACCCTCTCTAGCTCCAATATGTGTTTCCTGAGCACCGGAGGCCAGAACTGTGCCCAATATTGTAAGTGCGGCCTTACCAGCGCTTTATACAGAGGAAGAACAATGTTCTCATCATATGCCCCTATTCCTCTTCTGATGCATGCCATGACTCTATTTGCCTTGGCAGCTGCTGCCTGACACTGGGCACTCCAATTGAATTTGCTGTTAACCAAGACGCCCAGGTCCTTCTCCATGTCCGATTTCCCCAACGGTTTCCCATTTAATATGTATGGGTGACTGCTGTTTTTCTTTCCCATGTGCATGACCTTACATTTATCGGCATTGAACCCCATTTGCCATTTTTTGGCCCAACTCCCCAATTTATCTAAATCCTCCTGTAGCTGTGCCCTATCCTCATCTGTATTAACTACTTTACAAAGTTTAGTATCATCTGCAAATATTGCTATTTTACTATGCAACCCTTCCACTAGATCATTAATAAATATATTAAATAATATAGGGCCCAAGACAGACCCTTGAGGCCCCCCGCTAGTAACCCTGACACCTCCTGAGCTTACTCCATTGATAACCACCCTCTGCTTTCTATCACTCAGCCAGCTATTTACCCACTTGCACACATTATCCCCCAGACCAAGCATTCTCATTTTATCGACCAACCTTTTGTGTGGCACGGTATCAAACGCTTTGGAGAAGTCAAGGTCTACAACATCCACTGACTCTCCCCGGTCCAGCTGTGAGCTCACCTCCTCGTAGAAGGCGATCAGGAGCGATCCCTCATGAATCCATGTTGATATGGAGTTAGACAGTTCTTCTCATTAAGATATTCTACAATAGCATCTCTAAGAAATCCTTCAAACAATTTACCCACAACAGACGTTAAGCTGACTGCTCTCTAGTTCCCAGGGTCACTTTTAGACCCCTTTTTGAATATTGGTCCCACATTTGCTTGGCGCCAGTCTAGTGGGACAGTCCCTGTCCATAAAGAGTGCTTGAATCTAAGATACAGCGGCCTGTCTATCACATGACTTAATTCTTTTAGTACCCGGGGGTGTATGTCATCTGGGCCTGGTGACTTGTCTATTTTGATATTCTTTAGGCGTTTCTGAGCTTCCTCCTGGGTTAGGTGGGTGATATTTAGCGGAGGATTTACTTTATCACTCTGCATTTCCTGCGATAAATTGAGTAGGTTTGCTTTCCCCTCATCGCCCTCTAGGATTTTACCCAGGTTATTTTTCAATGGGCCAACGCCATCAGTTTGAATCCTTTTACTGTTTCTATAGTTAATGAACAGTTTGGGATTGGTTTTACTTTCCTTGGCAATTAGTCTCTCTGTCTCCTCTTTTGCTATTCTTCTTTGTTTCTTCCAGATTTAGTTTTTTTCCCTCTAAGATATTAGCGCTTCCTGTAGTGTGATCATCTCTTCTAACATCTCATGTTGAAACGATTCTATGTCACTGTGTCCTTCCATCATTGTAGACTTTATCTGATGGTGAAAGGTGTGATACTGTGTGAGGCATAGTGTGTTAGGTCTGTGTCTTTGATCAGGCCTCCACTCCCCTGGTGAGCTGAACAGCTGGCAATTTAGTCCCAAGCAGCTCCCACAATCCCTCTCACCTGATGCTATAGTCCTTCCTATAAATCTCGATGCATTGTAAGGGGTGCACGTGGTGTGGGGTGCATGCACGTGTCCTTATTCAGCAAAGTGTCCTATTCGACAAGTGTCTCTGACAGTCATTTCAATGGCAGTATGTAGTGTATATCATCTCTTCTAACAGCAGTATGTAGTGTAGATCATCTCTCTCCTCTCTTCTTCTTCACACAGGTATTTAATCCATCCATCCGTTTGTGTGCTGTCTGATAAGTGTGAACAGAGTCAGATTCTCTAGCAACATTTTTCCATGGTATTTAATTGTTTGGTCCTGCATCTTTTTGTCTTTTTGTTTCTATTTTCAAATGTTCAAAGCCTTCTCTTTCATTGGTTTATGGCCTCTGTGTTTATCTTACCTAGCATTGCCTGCTCTAGCCCAGTGCTAATTGGCTAATTACTCAGTATGACCAACTGGTGCTGGCCTCTAGGAGACATTTCATTTCATATATATTCAGCACTGGCTGCAAATAGCACGCGTGCGGGGTCACGCGTGCAATAGATTCTAAGTGCAATAATTACAAGTGCAGTTAGACCATGGCAGTTGGACAGGGCAGGAGACAGGGAAGGTGCATAAAACTTTCATCCAAACATGCTTCTCGGTCACTAATACTGCATTATGCATTAGTCTTATCAATCGGCTTTTTATTTGTTTTCACTGCTGCTTTCTCACATCTCGCCCGCCCTTCAAAACATTCTGTGCACTCTCTCTATATCAGCCCTTCCCTTCTCCCCTCTCCCATGTAGAACTCTGAGGCTCTACTGACATTCCTCACCCACTGCAAACCATCCACTACCTCCATACAGCACTCAAAACGTTCAGACAAATCATTGCACCACCTGATCTTTCTCTTCTTTCTCCTTTTACTAGTCGCAGGCGACATCTCCCCCAACCCTGGGCCCCCCTCCACTAGCGTACACCACTCTCCTCCAGCTGCATATAGAAACCCTGCTAATCTTATTAACGTTCAGTGCATGCCCTCTCCTATTGATTTCCATTGCGCTCTCTGCAACGCACGGTCTGTGTGGAACAAACTAACTTACATCCATGATTTTTTCCTCTCTAATTCTCTTAACCTTCTGGCTATCACAGAAACCTGGATTCAGCAGCTAGACACCACCGCTGCTGCTGCTCTCTCGTTTGGTGGGCTGAAATTTTCACAGACCGCCAGACATGGCAACAGACAGGGTGGAGGGGTTGGTCTGCTCCTTTCCTCACAATGTGCTTTCCAGGTCATCCCCCCGGTTCCCTCACTTAGGTTTCCTTCCTTTGAAGTCCACACCATCACACTCTTTAAACCCTTCTCCCTGTGAGTGGCAGTCGTGTATCGCCCTCCAGGCTCCCCCCGCCACTTCTTGGATCACTTTGCCACCTGGCTTCCTCACTTTCTATCCTGTGACATCCCCACCCTCATCATGGGCGACTTTAACATCCCCATCGATGACCCCCTCTCCCAATCGGCCTCTCATCTACTTTCTCAAACTTCTTCATTCCGTCTCTCACAGTTTACTAATTCTCCTACCCATGAAGACGGGAACACTCTGGACCTGGTTTTTGCCAGGCTCTGCTTGCTGGATGACTTGACCAACTCCCCTCTCCCGCTCTCGGACCACAACCTTCTTTCCTTCTCTGTTAAGAATTGTCTCTTCACCCGGGACACCCCCACTTACCACACTTAGAGGAATACACGTACCATTAATACCCAGCAGCTTATGGACAATCTCCACACATCTTTAGCCCCCATCTCCTCCTTCTCCTGTCCACACTTGGCATTGTCACACTACAACAATACACTGAAGTGCGCCCTAGATGAAGCAGCTCCTTCTACTCGCAGAAAGATCCCACACAGACAACGGCAGCCCTGGCACACGATGCAAACACGTTTTCTCCAGCGTTGCTCAAGGTGTGCTGAGCGTCAGTGAAGAAAATCTCTTTTAGAAGAGGACTTCATCCACTATCAATTCATGCTCAAAACCTAGAACTCTGCCCTTCATCTGGCCAAACAATCCGATTTCACCACCCTCATCACTTCAATGTCCAACAACCCAAAACGACTTTTCCAAACCGTAAAACTCCCTCCTGAAACCTAAAGCACAGGCCCTCACCACCAACCTCAGCAGTGAGGATCTGGCCACTTATTTCTTGGAAAAAATCAACCACATCCATCAGGACATCTCAGCCCAATCTCCTCAGTGCCTGGATCCCCTTCCCTACCGCACTTCAAGCTCACTAGCCATCTTTGAGCCTGTCACACAAGAAGAGGTTACCCAGCTCCTCGCTTCTTCTCGGCCTACAACCTGCAACAGTGACCCCATTCCTTCACATCTCCTGCAGTCCCTCTCACCGGTGGTCACCACTCACCTGACTAAAAGATTGAACCTCTCTCTTTCTTCAGGTATCTTTCCCTCCTCATTTAAACATGCCATCATAACCCTTTGACTTAAAAAGCCATCCCTGGACCAGAACTGCACTGCTAACTACAGACCGCTCTCTAATCTTCCTTTCATCTCTAAACTCCTGGAACGCTTGCTTCACTCCCGTCTAATCCGCTATCTCTCAGATAACTCTCTCCTCGACCCTTTACAATCTGGTTTCCGCTCCTCACACTCTACTGAAACTGCCCTCACTAAAGTCTCGAATGATCTACTAACAGCCAAATCCAAAGGTCACTGCTCCCTGCTGATCTCCTGGATCTCTCTGCAGCATTCGACACTGTGGATCACCAGCTCCTCCTCACTATGCTCCTCTCTATTGGCCTCAAGGAAACCGTTCTCTCCTGGTTCTCCTCCTACCTCTCTGACCGCTCCTTCACTGTGTCTTTTGCCGGCTCTTCTTCCCCTCCTCATCCCCTTACTATCGGGGATCCTCAGGGCTCAGTCCTAGGCCCCCTCCTCTTCTCTCTATACACTACCCCTTATTGGACAAACTATCAGCAGATTTGGCTTCCAGTATCATCTCGATGCTGACGACACCCAACTATACACTTCTTCCCCTGACATCACCCCTACCCTAATACAAAACACCAAGGATTGTTTATCTGCTGGGTCTAGCATCATGTCCCCGCTTAATTGTAAAGTGCTGTGGAATATGTTGGCGCTATAGAAATAAAAATTAGTATTATTATTATAACAGCTGTATGTAGTGTATATCATCTCTTCTTACAGCAGTATGTAGTGTATATCATCTCTTCTTACAGCAGTATGTAGTGTATATCATCTCTTCTTACAGCTGTATGTAGTGTAGATCATCTCTTCTTACAGCTGTATGTAGTGTATATCATCTCTTCTTACAGCAGTATGTAGTGTATATCATCTCTTCTTACAGCAGTATGTAGTATATATCATCTCTTCTTACAGCAGTATGTAGTATATATCATCTCTTCTTACAGCTGTATGTAGTGTAGATCATCTCTTCTTACAGCAGTATGTAGTATATATCATCTCTTCTTACAGCTGTATGTAGTGTAGATCATCTCTTCTTACAGCTGTATGTAGTGTATATCATCTCTTCTTACAGCTGTATGTAGTATATATCATCTCTTCTTACAGCAGTATGTAGTATATATCATCTCTTCTTACAGCAGTATGTAGTGTATATCATCTCTTCTTACAGCTGTATGTAGTGTAGATCATCTCTTCTTACAGCAGTATGTAGTGTATATCATCTCTTCTTACAGCAGTATGTAGTATATATCATCTCTTCTTACAGCTGTATGTAGTGTAGATCATCTCTTCTTACAGCTGTATGTAGTATATATCATCTCTTCTTACAGCTGTATGTAGTGTAGATCATCTCTTCTTACAGCTGTATGTAGTGTATATCATCTCTTCTTACAGCAGTATGTAGTGTAGATCATCTCTTCTTACAGCTGTATGTAGTGTAGATCATCTCTTCTAACAGCTGTATGTAGTGTAGATCATCTCTTTTACCAGCAGTATGTAGTGTAGATCATCTCTTCTTACAGCAGTATGTAGTATATATCATCTCTTCTTACAGCAGTATGTAGTGTAGATCATCTCTTCTTACAGCTGTATGTAGTATATATCATCTCTTCTTACAGCAGTATGTAGTATATATCATCTCTTCTTACAGCTGTATGTAGTGTAGATCATCTCTTCTTACAGCTGTATGTAGTGTATATCATCTCTTCTTACAGCTGTATGTAGTATATATCATCTCTTCTTACAGCTGTATGTAGTGTAGATCATCTCTTCTTACAGCTGTATGTAGTGTATATCATCTCTTCTTACAGCAGTATGTAGTATATATCATCTCTTTTACCAGCAGTATGTAGTGTATATCATCTCTTCTTACAGCTGTATGTAGTGTATATCATCTCTTTTACCAGCAGTATGTAGTGTATATCATCTCTTCTTACAGCTGTATGTAGTGTAGATCATCTCTACTTACAGCAGTATGTAGTATATATCATCTCTTCTTACAGCTGTATGTAGTGTAGATCATCTCTTCTTACAGCTGTATGTAGTATATATCATCTCTTCTTACAGCTGTATGTAGTGTAGATCATCTCTTCTTACAGCTGTATGTAGTGTATATCATCTCTTCTTACAGCAGTATGTAGTGTAGATCATCTCTTCTTACAGCAGTATGTAGTGTAGATCATCTCTTCTTACAGCAGTATGTAGTGTATATCATCTCTTCTTACAGCTGTATGTAGTGTAGATCATCTCTTCTAACAGCTGTATGTAGTGTAGATCATCTCTTTTACCAGCAGTATGTAGTGTAGATCATCTCTTCTTACAGCAGTATGTAGTGTAGATCATCTCTTCTTACAGCTGTATGTAGTATATATCATCTCTTCTTACAGCTGTATGTAGTGTAGATCATCTCTTCTTACAGCTGTATGTAGTGTAGATCATCTCTTCTAACAGCTGTATGTAGTGTAGATCATCTCTTTTACCAGCAGTATGTAGTGTAGATCATCTCTTCTTACAGCAGTATGTAGTATATATCATCTCTTCTTACAGCTGTATGTAGTGTAGATCATCTCTTCTTACAGCAGTATGTAGTGTAGATCATCTCTTCTTACAGCAGTATGTAGTGTAGATCATCTCTTCTTACAGCAGTATGTAGTATATATCATCTCTTCTTACAGCAGTATGTAGTATATATCATCTCTTCTTACAGCAGTATGTAGTATATATCATCTCTTCTTACAGCTGTATGTAGTGTAGATCATCTCTTCTTACAGCTGTATGTAGTATATATCATCTCTTCTTACAGCTGTATGTAGTGTAGATCATCTCTTCTTACAGCTGTATGTAGTGTATATCATCTCTTCTTACAGCAGTATGTAGTGTAGATCATCTCTTCTTACAGCTGTATGTAGTGTAGATCATCTCTTCTAACAGCTGTATGTAGTGTAGATCATCTCTTTTACCAGCAGTATGTAGTGTAGATCATCTCTTCTTACAGCAGTATGTAGTATATATCATCTCTTCTTACAGCTGTATGTAGTGTAGATCATCTCTTCTTACAGCAGTATGTAGTGTAGATCATCTCTTCTTACAGCAGTATGTAGTGTAGATCATCTCTTCTTACAGCAGTATGTAGTGTATATCATCTCTTCTTACAGCTGTATGTAGTGTATATCATCTCTTTTACCAGCAGTATGTAGTGTAGATCATCTCTTCTACCAGCAGTATGTACATAGTTACATAGTTCCATAGTTGATAAGGCCGAAAAAAGCCAAGCGTCCATCCAGTTCAGCCTATTTGTTGTGCACTGCAGCTATTCCGCTATTCCTATACCATGCGGGATAGGCCAATTGACATCACTGATGAAAAATTCACTTCCCGACACCAATCTGGCAGTCAGATTAAATCCCTGGATTAATTAACTATCACTAAGCATAAGATGTAATTTTCTTGTTCTCCAGAAAGGCGTCCAGGCCTCTCTTGAACTCATTAAGTGAG
This sequence comes from Phyllobates terribilis, assembly GCF_046119375.1. Taxonomy (NCBI): domain Eukaryota; kingdom Metazoa; phylum Chordata; class Amphibia; order Anura; family Dendrobatidae; genus Phyllobates; species Phyllobates terribilis. Next base: position 18,391,750 of record NW_027362785.1, on the reverse strand, counting down.
TTGGACATCACCACTTCCTCTCCCAGAGAGTTCCAGAGTCTCACGGCTCTGACCGTAAAGAATCCCCTTCTATGCTGGTGCAGGAACCTCCTTTCCTCCAGACGCATAGTGTGCCCCCTCGTCTTTGTCACCATCCTTGGTCTAAACAGGTCATGGGAGAGATCTCTGTACTGCCCCCTGATGTATTTCTACATGTTTATGAGGTCTCCCCTAAGCCTTCTCTTTTCCAATGTAACTAGGCCTAATTTTGACAACCTCTCTGGGTATTCTAGTCCCTCCATTCCCTTTCTTACCTTAGTCGCCCTCCTTTGTACCCTCTCTAGCTCCAATATGTGTTTCCTGAGCACCGGAGGCCAGAACTGTGCCCAATATTGTAAGTGCGGCCTTACCAGCGCTTTATACAGAGGAAGAACAATGTTCTCATCATATGCCCCTATTCCTCTTCTGATGCATGCCATGACTCTATTTGCCTTGGCAGCTGCTGCCTGACACTGGGCACTCCAATTGAATTTGCTGTTAACCAAGACGCCCAGGTCCTTCTCCATGTCCGATTTCCCCAACGGTTTCCCATTTAATATGTATGGGTGACTGCTGTTTTTCTTTCCCATGTGCATGACCTTACATTTATCGGCATTGAACCCCATTTGCCATTTTTTGGCCCAACTCCCCAATTTATCTAAATCCTCCTGTAGCTGTGCCCTATCCTCATCTGTATTAACTACTTTACAAAGTTTAGTATCATCTGCAAATATTGCTATTTTACTATGCAACCCTTCCACTAGATCATTAATAAATATATTAAATAATATAGGGCCCAAGACAGACCCTTGAGGCCCCCCGCTAGTAACCCTGACACCTCCTGAGCTTACTCCATTGATAACCACCCTCTGCTTTCTATCACTCAGCCAGCTATTTACCCACTTGCACACATTATCCCCCAGACCAAGCATTCTCATTTTATCGACCAACCTTTTGTGTGGCACGGTATCAAACGCTTTGGAGAAGTCAAGGTCTACAACATCCACTGACTCTCCCCGGTCCAGCTGTGAGCTCACCTCCTCGTAGAAGGCGATCAGGAGCGATCCCTCATGAATCCATGTTGATATGGAGTTAGACAGTTCTTCTCATTAAGATATTCTACAATAGCATCTCTAAGAAATCCTTCAAACAATTTACCCACAACAGACGTTAAGCTGACTGCTCTCTAGTTCCCAGGGTCACTTTTAGACCCCTTTTTGAATATTGGTCCCACATTTGCTTGGCGCCAGTCTAGTGGGACAGTCCCTGTCCATAAAGAGTGCTTGAATCTAAGATACAGCGGCCTGTCTATCACATGACTTAATTCTTTTAGTACCCGGGGGTGTATGTCATCTGGGCCTGGTGACTTGTCTATTTTGATATTCTTTAGGCGTTTCTGAGCTTCCTCCTGGGTTAGGTGGGTGATATTTAGCGGAGGATTTACTTTATCACTCTGCATTTCCTGCGATAAATTGAGTAGGTTTGCTTTCCCCTCATCGCCCTCTAGGATTTTACCCAGGTTATTTTTCAATGGGCCAACGCCATCAGTTTGAATCCTTTTACTGTTTCTATAGTTAATGAACAGTTTGGGATTGGTTTTACTTTCCTTGGCAATTAGTCTCTCTGTCTCCTCTTTTGCTATTCTTCTTTGTTTCTTCCAGATTTAGTTTTTTTCCCTCTAAGATATTAGCGCTTCCTGTAGTGTGATCATCTCTTCTAACATCTCATGTTGAAACGATTCTATGTCACTGTGTCCTTCCATCATTGTAGACTTTATCTGATGGTGAAAGGTGTGATACTGTGTGAGGCATAGTGTGTTAGGTCTGTGTCTTTGATCAGGCCTCCACTCCCCTGGTGAGCTGAACAGCTGGCAATTTAGTCCCAAGCAGCTCCCACAATCCCTCTCACCTGATGCTATAGTCCTTCCTATAAATCTCGATGCATTGTAAGGGGTGCACGTGGTGTGGGGTGCATGCACGTGTCCTTATTCAGCAAAGTGTCCTATTCGACAAGTGTCTCTGACAGTCATTTCAATGGCAGTATGTAGTGTATATCATCTCTTCTAACAGCAGTATGTAGTGTAGATCATCTCTCTCCTCTCTTCTTCTTCACACAGGTATTTAATCCATCCATCCGTTTGTGTGCTGTCTGATAAGTGTGAACAGAGTCAGATTCTCTAGCAACATTTTTCCATGGTATTTAATTGTTTGGTCCTGCATCTTTTTGTCTTTTTGTTTCTATTTTCAAATGTTCAAAGCCTTCTCTTTCATTGGTTTATGGCCTCTGTGTTTATCTTACCTAGCATTGCCTGCTCTAGCCCAGTGCTAATTGGCTAATTACTCAGTATGACCAACTGGTGCTGGCCTCTAGGAGACATTTCATTTCATATATATTCAGCACTGGCTGCAAATAGCACGCGTGCGGGGTCACGCGTGCAATAGATTCTAAGTGCAATAATTACAAGTGCAGTTAGACCATGGCAGTTGGACAGGGCAGGAGACAGGGAAGGTGCATAAAACTTTCATCCAAACATGCTTCTCGGTCACTAATACTGCATTATGCATTAGTCTTATCAATCGGCTTTTTATTTGTTTTCACTGCTGCTTTCTCACATCTCGCCCGCCCTTCAAAACATTCTGTGCACTCTCTCTATATCAGCCCTTCCCTTCTCCCCTCTCCCATGTAGAACTCTGAGGCTCTACTGACATTCCTCACCCACTGCAAACCATCCACTACCTCCATACAGCACTCAAAACGTTCAGACAAATCATTGCACCACCTGATCTTTCTCTTCTTTCTCCTTTTACTAGTCGCAGGCGACATCTCCCCCAACCCTGGGCCCCCCTCCACTAGCGTACACCACTCTCCTCCAGCTGCATATAGAAACCCTGCTAATCTTATTAACGTTCAGTGCATGCCCTCTCCTATTGATTTCCATTGCGCTCTCTGCAACGCACGGTCTGTGTGGAACAAACTAACTTACATCCATGATTTTTTCCTCTCTAATTCTCTTAACCTTCTGGCTATCACAGAAACCTGGATTCAGCAGCTAGACACCACCGCTGCTGCTGCTCTCTCGTTTGGTGGGCTGAAATTTTCACAGACCGCCAGACATGGCAACAGACAGGGTGGAGGGGTTGGTCTGCTCCTTTCCTCACAATGTGCTTTCCAGGTCATCCCCCCGGTTCCCTCACTTAGGTTTCCTTCCTTTGAAGTCCACACCATCACACTCTTTAAACCCTTCTCCCTGTGAGTGGCAGTCGTGTATCGCCCTCCAGGCTCCCCCCGCCACTTCTTGGATCACTTTGCCACCTGGCTTCCTCACTTTCTATCCTGTGACATCCCCACCCTCATCATGGGCGACTTTAACATCCCCATCGATGACCCCCTCTCCCAATCGGCCTCTCATCTACTTTCTCAAACTTCTTCATTCCGTCTCTCACAGTTTACTAATTCTCCTACCCATGAAGACGGGAACACTCTGGACCTGGTTTTTGCCAGGCTCTGCTTGCTGGATGACTTGACCAACTCCCCTCTCCCGCTCTCGGACCACAACCTTCTTTCCTTCTCTGTTAAGAATTGTCTCTTCACCCGGGACACCCCCACTTACCACACTTAGAGGAATACACGTACCATTAATACCCAGCAGCTTATGGACAATCTCCACACATCTTTAGCCCCCATCTCCTCCTTCTCCTGTCCACACTTGGCATTGTCACACTACAACAATACACTGAAGTGCGCCCTAGATGAAGCAGCTCCTTCTACTCGCAGAAAGATCCCACACAGACAACGGCAGCCCTGGCACACGATGCAAACACGTTTTCTCCAGCGTTGCTCAAGGTGTGCTGAGCGTCAGTGAAGAAAATCTCTTTTAGAAGAGGACTTCATCCACTATCAATTCATGCTCAAAACCTAGAACTCTGCCCTTCATCTGGCCAAACAATCCGATTTCACCACCCTCATCACTTCAATGTCCAACAACCCAAAACGACTTTTCCAAACCGTAAAACTCCCTCCTGAAACCTAAAGCACAGGCCCTCACCACCAACCTCAGCAGTGAGGATCTGGCCACTTATTTCTTGGAAAAAATCAACCACATCCATCAGGACATCTCAGCCCAATCTCCTCAGTGCCTGGATCCCCTTCCCTACCGCACTTCAAGCTCACTAGCCATCTTTGAGCCTGTCACACAAGAAGAGGTTACCCAGCTCCTCGCTTCTTCTCGGCCTACAACCTGCAACAGTGACCCCATTCCTTCACATCTCCTGCAGTCCCTCTCACCGGTGGTCACCACTCACCTGACTAAAAGATTGAACCTCTCTCTTTCTTCAGGTATCTTTCCCTCCTCATTTAAACATGCCATCATAACCCTTTGACTTAAAAAGCCATCCCTGGACCAGAACTGCACTGCTAACTACAGACCGCTCTCTAATCTTCCTTTCATCTCTAAACTCCTGGAACGCTTGCTTCACTCCCGTCTAATCCGCTATCTCTCAGATAACTCTCTCCTCGACCCTTTACAATCTGGTTTCCGCTCCTCACACTCTACTGAAACTGCCCTCACTAAAGTCTCGAATGATCTACTAACAGCCAAATCCAAAGGTCACTGCTCCCTGCTGATCTCCTGGATCTCTCTGCAGCATTCGACACTGTGGATCACCAGCTCCTCCTCACTATGCTCCTCTCTATTGGCCTCAAGGAAACCGTTCTCTCCTGGTTCTCCTCCTACCTCTCTGACCGCTCCTTCACTGTGTCTTTTGCCGGCTCTTCTTCCCCTCCTCATCCCCTTACTATCGGGGATCCTCAGGGCTCAGTCCTAGGCCCCCTCCTCTTCTCTCTATACACTACCCCTTATTGGACAAACTATCAGCAGATTTGGCTTCCAGTATCATCTCGATGCTGACGACACCCAACTATACACTTCTTCCCCTGACATCACCCCTACCCTAATACAAAACACCAAGGATTGTTTATCTGCTGGGTCTAGCATCATGTCCCCGCTTAATTGTAAAGTGCTGTGGAATATGTTGGCGCTATAGAAATAAAAATTAGTATTATTATTATAACAGCTGTATGTAGTGTATATCATCTCTTCTTACAGCAGTATGTAGTGTATATCATCTCTTCTTACAGCAGTATGTAGTGTATATCATCTCTTCTTACAGCTGTATGTAGTGTAGATCATCTCTTCTTACAGCTGTATGTAGTGTATATCATCTCTTCTTACAGCAGTATGTAGTGTATATCATCTCTTCTTACAGCAGTATGTAGTATATATCATCTCTTCTTACAGCAGTATGTAGTATATATCATCTCTTCTTACAGCTGTATGTAGTGTAGATCATCTCTTCTTACAGCAGTATGTAGTATATATCATCTCTTCTTACAGCTGTATGTAGTGTAGATCATCTCTTCTTACAGCTGTATGTAGTGTATATCATCTCTTCTTACAGCTGTATGTAGTATATATCATCTCTTCTTACAGCAGTATGTAGTATATATCATCTCTTCTTACAGCAGTATGTAGTGTATATCATCTCTTCTTACAGCTGTATGTAGTGTAGATCATCTCTTCTTACAGCAGTATGTAGTGTATATCATCTCTTCTTACAGCAGTATGTAGTATATATCATCTCTTCTTACAGCTGTATGTAGTGTAGATCATCTCTTCTTACAGCTGTATGTAGTATATATCATCTCTTCTTACAGCTGTATGTAGTGTAGATCATCTCTTCTTACAGCTGTATGTAGTGTATATCATCTCTTCTTACAGCAGTATGTAGTGTAGATCATCTCTTCTTACAGCTGTATGTAGTGTAGATCATCTCTTCTAACAGCTGTATGTAGTGTAGATCATCTCTTTTACCAGCAGTATGTAGTGTAGATCATCTCTTCTTACAGCAGTATGTAGTATATATCATCTCTTCTTACAGCAGTATGTAGTGTAGATCATCTCTTCTTACAGCTGTATGTAGTATATATCATCTCTTCTTACAGCAGTATGTAGTATATATCATCTCTTCTTACAGCTGTATGTAGTGTAGATCATCTCTTCTTACAGCTGTATGTAGTGTATATCATCTCTTCTTACAGCTGTATGTAGTATATATCATCTCTTCTTACAGCTGTATGTAGTGTAGATCATCTCTTCTTACAGCTGTATGTAGTGTATATCATCTCTTCTTACAGCAGTATGTAGTATATATCATCTCTTTTACCAGCAGTATGTAGTGTATATCATCTCTTCTTACAGCTGTATGTAGTGTATATCATCTCTTTTACCAGCAGTATGTAGTGTATATCATCTCTTCTTACAGCTGTATGTAGTGTAGATCATCTCTACTTACAGCAGTATGTAGTGTATATCATCTCTTCTTACAGCAGTATGTAGTATATATCATCTCTTCTTACAGCAGTATGTAGTGTAGATCATCTCTTCTTACAGCAGTATGTAGTGTATATCATCTCTTCTTACAGCAGTATGTAGTGTATATCATCTCTTCTTACAGCAGTATGTAGTATATATCATCTCTTCTTACAGCTGTATGTAGTGTAGATCATCTCTTCTTACAGCTGTATGTAGTATATATCATCTCTTCTTACAGCTGTATGTAGTGTAGATCATCTCTTCTTACAGCTGTATGTAGTGTATATCATCTCTTTTACCAGCAGTATGTAGTGTATATCATCTCTTCTTACAGCAGTATGTAGTGTATATCATCTCTTCTTACAGCAGTATGTAGTGTATATCATCTCTTCTTACAGCAGTATGTAGTATATATCATCTCTTCTTACAGCTGTATGTAGTGTAGATCATCTCTTCTTACAGCAGTATGTAGTATATATCATCTCTTCTTACAGCAGTATGTAGTATATATCATCTCTTCTTACAGCAGTATGTAGTGTATATCATCTCTTCTTACAGCTGTATGTAGTGTAGATCATCTCTTCTTACAGCTGTATGTAGTGTAGATCATCTCTACTTACAGCAGTATGTAGTGTATATCATCTCTTCTTACAGCAGTATGTAGTATATATCATCTCTTCTTACAGCAGTATGTAGTGTATATCATCTCTTCTTACAGCAGTATGTAGTGTATATCATCTCTTCTTACAGCAGTATGTAGTATATATCATCTCTTCTTACAGCTGTATGTAGTGTAGATCATCTCTTCTTACAGCTGTATGTAGTGTAGATCATCTCTACTTACAGCAGTATGTAGTGTATATCATCTCTTTTACCAGCTGTATGTAGTGTATATCATCTCTTCTTACAGCTGTATGTAGTGTAGATCATCTCTTCTTACAGCTGTATGTAGTGTATATCATCTCTTCTTACAGCAGTATGTAGTGTATATCATCTCTTTTACCAGCTGTATGTAGTGTATATCATCTCTTCTTACAGCTGTATGTAGTATATATCATCTCTTCTTACAGCTGTATGTAGTGTAGATCATCTCTTCTTACAGCTGTATGTAGTGTAGATCATCTCTACTTACAGCAGTATGTAGTGTATATCATCTCTTTTACCAGCTGTATGTAGTGTATATCATCTCTTCTTACAGCTGTATGTAGTATATATCATCTCTTCTTACAGCTGTATGTAGTGTATATCATCTCTTCTTACAGCAGTATGTAGTGTATATCATCTCTTTTACCAGCTGTATGTAGTGTATATCATCTCTTCTTACAGCTGTATGTAGTGTAGATCATCTCTACTTACAGCAGTATGTAGTGTATATCATCTCTTCTTACAGCAGTATGTAGTATATATCATCTCTTCTTACAGCTGTATGTAGTGTAGATCATCTCTTTTACCAGCAGTATGTAGTGTAGATCATCTCTTCTTACAGCAGTATGTAGTGTATATCATCTCTTCTTACAGCAGTATGTAGTGTATATCATCTCTTCTTACAGCTGTATGTAGTGTAGATCATCTCTTCTTACAGCAGTATGTAGTATATATCATCTCTTCTTACAGCTGTATGTAGTGTAGATCATCTCTTCTTACAGCAGTATGTAGTGTAGATCATCTCTTCTTACAGCAGTATGTAGTGTAGATCATCTCTTCTTACAGCAGTATGTAGTGTAGATCATCTCTTCTTACAGCAGTATGTAGTGTAGATCATCTCTTCTTACAGCAGTATGTAGTATATATCATCTCTTCTTACAGCTGTATGTAGTGTAGATCATCTCTTCTTACAGCTGTATGTAGTGTAGATCATCTCTTCTTACAGCAGTATGTAGTATATATCATCTCTTCTTACAGCTGTATGTAGTGTAGATCATCTCTTCTTACAGCAGTATGTAGTGTAGATCATCTCTTCTTACAGCAGTATGTAGTATATATCATCTCTTCTTACAGCTGTATGTAGTGTAGATCATCTCTTCTTACAGCAGTATGTAGTGTAGATCATCTCTTCTTACACCAGTATGTAGTGTATATCATCTCTTCTTACAGCTGTATGTAGTGTAGATCATCTCTTCTTACAGCTGTATGTAGTATATATCATCTCTTACACCAGTATGTAGTGTAGATCATCTCTTCTTACAGCTGTATGTAGTGTATATCATCTCTTCTTACAGCTGTATGTAGTGTATATCATCTCTTCTTACAGCTGTATGTAGTGTATATCATCTCTTCTTACAGCTGTATGTAGTGTATATCATCTCTTCTTACAGCTGTATGTAGTATATATCATCTCTTCTTACAGCAGTATGTAGTATATATCATCTCTTCTTACAGCAGTATGTAGTGTATATCATCTCTTCTTACAGCAGTATGTAGTGTATATCATCTCTTCTTACAGCAGTATGTAGTGTATATCATCTCTTCTTACAGCAGTATGTAGTGTAGATCATCTCTTCTTACAGCAGTATGTAGTGTATATCATCTCTTCTTACAGCTGTATGTAGTGTATATCATCTCTTCTTACAGCTGTATGTAGTGTAGATCATCTCTTCTAACAGCTGTATGTAGTGTAGATCATCTCTTTTACCAGCAGTATGTAGTGTAGATCATCTCTTCTTACAGCAGTATGTAGTATATATCATCTCTTCTTACAGCTGTATGTAGTGTAGATCATCTCTTCTTACAGCTGTATGTAGTATATATCATCTCTTCTTACAGCTGTATGTAGTGTAGATCATCTCTTCTTACAGCTGTATGTAGTATATATCATCTCTTCTTACAGCTGTATGTAGTGTAGATCATCTCTTCTAACAGCTGTATGTAGTGTAGATCATCTCTTTTACCAGCAGTATGTAGTGTAGATCATCTCTTCTTACAGCAGTATGTAGTATATATCATCTCTTCTTACAGCTGTATGTAGTGTAGATCATCTCTTCTTACAGCTGTATGTAGTATATATCATCTCTTCTTACAGCTGTATGTAGTGTAGATCATCTCTTCTTACAGCTGTATGTAGTGTATATCATCTCTTCTTACAGCAGTATGTAGTGTAGATCATCTCTTCTTACAGCAGTATGTAGTGTAGATCATCTCTTCTTACAGCAGTATGTAGTGTATATCATCTCTTCTTACAGCTGTATGTAGTGTAGATCATCTCTTCTAACAGCTGTATGTAGTGTAGATCATCTCTTTTACCAGCAGTATGTAGTGTAGATCATCTCTTCTTACAGCAGTATGTAGTGTAGATCATCTCTTCTTACAGCTGTATGTAGTATATATCATCTCTTCTTACAGCTGTATGTAGTGTAGATCATCTCTTCTTACAGCTGTATGTAGTGTAGATCATCTCTTCTAACAGCTGTATGTAGTGTAGATCATCTCTTTTACCAGCAGTATGTAGTGTAGATCATCTCTTCTTACAGCAGTATGTAGTATATATCATCTCTTCTTACAGCTGTATGTAGTGTAGATCATCTCTTCTTACAGCAGTATGTAGTGTAGATCATCTCTTCTTACAGCAGTATGTAGTGTAGATCATCTCTTCTTACAGCAGTATGTAGTATATATCATCTCTTCTTACAGCAGTATGTAGTATATATCATCTCTTCTTACAGCAGTATGTAGTATATATCATCTCTTCTTACAGCTGTATGTAGTGTAGATCATCTCTTCTTACAGCTGTATGTAGTATATATCATCTCTTCTTACAGCTGTATGTAGTGTAGATCATCTCTTCTTACAGCTGTATGTAGTGTATATCATCTCTTCTTACAGCAGTATGTAGTGTAGATCATCTCTTCTTACAGCTGTATGTAGTGTAGATCATCTCTTCTAACAGCTGTATGTAGTGTAGATCATCTCTTTTACCAGCAGTATGTAGTGTAGATCATCTCTTCTTACAGCAGTATGTAGTATATATCATCTCTTCTTACAGCTGTATGTAGTGTAGATCATCTCTTCTTACAGCAGTATGTAGTGTAGATCATCTCTTCTTACAGCAGTATGTAGTGTAGATCATCTCTTCTTACAGCAGTATGTAGTGTATATCATCTCTTCTTACAGCTGTATGTAGTGTATATCATCTCTTTTACCAGCAGTATGTAGTGTAGATCATCTCTTCTACCAGCAGTATGTACATAGTTACATAGTTCCATAGTTGATAAGGCCGAAAAAAGCCAAGCGTCCATCCAGTTCAGCCTATTTGTTGTGCACTGCAGCTATTCCGCTATTCCTATACCATGCGGGATAGGCCAATTGACATCACTGATGAAAAATTCACTTCCCGACACCAATCTGGCAGTCAGATTAAATCCCTGGATTAATTAACTATCACTAAGCATAAGATGTAATTTTCTTGTTCTCCAGAAAGGCGTCCAGGCCTCTCTTGAACTCATTAAGTGAGTTGGACATCACCACTTCCTCTCCCAGAGAGTTCCAGAGTCTCACGGCTCTGACCGTAAAGAATCCCCTTCTATGCTGGTGCAGGAACCTCCTTTCCTCCAGACGCATAGTGTGCCCCCTCGTCTTTGTCACCATCCTTGGTCTAAACAGGTCATGGGAGAGATCTCTGTACTGCCCCCTGATGTATTTCTACATGTTTATGAGGTCTCCCCTAAGCCTTCTCTTTTCCAATGTAACTAGGCCTAATTTTGACAACCTCTCTGGGTATTCTAGTCCCTCCATTCCCTTTCTTACCTTAGTCGCCCTCCTTTGTACCCTCTCTAGCTCCAATATGTGTTTCCTGAGCACCGGAGGCCAGAACTGTGCCCAATATTGTAAGTGCGGCCTTACCAGCGCTTTATACAGAGGAAGAACAATGTTCTCATCATATGCCCCTATTCCTCTTCTGATGCATGCCATGACTCTATTTGCCTTGGCAGCTGCTGCCTGACACTGGGCACTCCAATTGAATTTGCTGTTAACCAAGACGCCCAGGTCCTTCTCCATGTCCGATTTCCCCAACGGTTTCCCATTTAATATGTATGGGTGACTGCTGTTTTTCTTTCCCATGTGCATGACCTTACATTTATCGGCATTGAACCCCATTTGCCATTTTTTGGCCCAACTCCCCAATTTATCTAAATCCTCCTGTAGCTGTGCCCTATCCTCATCTGTATTAACTACTTTACAAAGTTTAGTATCATCTGCAAATATTGCTATTTTACTATGCAACCCTTCCACTAGATCATTAATAAATATATTAAATAATATAGGGCCCAAGACAGACCCTTGAGGCCCCCCGCTAGTAACCCTGACACCTCCTGAGCTTACTCCATTGATAACCACCCTCTGCTTTCTATCACTCAGCCAGCTATTTACCCACTTGCACACATTATCCCCCAGACCAAGCATTCTCATTTTATCGACCAACCTTTTGTGTGGCACGGTATCAAACGCTTTGGAGAAGTCAAGGTCTACAACATCCACTGACTCTCCCCGGTCCAGCTGTGAGCTCACCTCCTCGTAGAAGGCGATCAGGAGCGATCCCTCATGAATCCATGTTGATATGGAGTTAGACAGTTCTTCTCATTAAGATATTCTACAATAGCATCTCTAAGAAATCCTTCAAACAATTTACCCACAACAGACGTTAAGCTGACTGCTCTCTAGTTCCCAGGGTCACTTTTAGACCCCTTTTTGAATATTGGTCCCACATTTGCTTGGCGCCAGTCTAGTGGGACAGTCCCTGTCCATAAAGAGTGCTTGAATCTAAGATACAGCGGCCTGTCTATCACATGACTTAATTCTTTTAGTACCCGGGGGTGTATGTCATCTGGGCCTGGTGACTTGTCTATTTTGATATTCTTTAGGCGTTTCTGAGCTTCCTCCTGGGTTAGGTGGGTGATATTTAGCGGAGGATTTACTTTATCACTCTGCATTTCCTGCGATAAATTGAGTAGGTTTGCTTTCCCCTCATCGCCCTCTAGGATTTTACCCAGGTTATTTTTCAATGGGCCAACGCCATCAGTTTGAATCCTTTTACTGTTTCTATAGTTAATGAACAGTTTGGGATTGGTTTTACTTTCCTTGGCAATTAGTCTCTCTGTCTCCTCTTTTGCTATTCTTCTTTGTTTCTTCCAGATTTAGTTTTTTTCCCTCTAAGATATTAGCGCTTCCTGTAGTGTGATCATCTCTTCTAACATCTCATGTTGAAACGATTCTATGTCACTGTGTCCTTCCATCATTGTAGACTTTATCTGATGGTGAAAGGTGTGATACTGTGTGAGGCATAGTGTGTTAGGTCTGTGTCTTTGATCAGGCCTCCACTCCCCTGGTGAGCTGAACAGCTGGCAATTTAGTCCCAAGCAGCTCCCACAATCCCTCTCACCTGATGCTATAGTCCTTCCTATAAATCTCGATGCATTGTAAGGGGTGCACGTGGTGTGGGGTGCATGCACGTGTCCTTATTCAGCAAAGTGTCCTATTCGACAAGTGTCTCTGACAGTCATTTCAATGGCAGTATGTAGTGTATATCATCTCTTCTAACAGCAGTATGTAGTGTAGATCATCTCTCTCCTCTCTTCTTCTTCACACAGGTATTTAATCCATCCATCCGTTTGTGTGCTGTCTGATAAGTGTGAACAGAGTCAGATTCTCTAGCAACATTTTTCCATGGTATTTAATTGTTTGGTCCTGCATCTTTTTGTCTTTTTGTTTCTATTTTCAAATGTTCAAAGCCTTCTCTTTCATTGGTTTATGGCCTCTGTGTTTATCTTACCTAGCATTGCCTGCTCTAGCCCAGTGCTAATTGGCTAATTACTCAGTATGACCAACTGGTGCTGGCCTCTAGGAGACATTTCATTTCATATATATTCAGCACTGGCTGCAAATAGCACGCGTGCGGGGTCACGCGTGCAATAGATTCTAAGTGCAATAATTACAAGTGCAGTTAGACCATGGCAGTTGGACAGGGCAGGAGACAGGGAAGGTGCATAAAACTTTCATCCAAACATGCTTCTCGGTCACTAATACTGCATTATGCATTAGTCTTATCAATCGGCTTTTTATTTGTTTTCACTGCTGCTTTCTCACATCTCGCCCGCCCTTCAAAACATTCTGTGCACTCTCTCTATATCAGCCCTTCCCTTCTCCCCTCTCCCATGTAGAACTCTGAGGCTCTACTGACATTCCTCACCCACTGCAAACCATCCACTACCTCCATACAGCACTCAAAACGTTCAGACAAATCATTGCACCACCTGATCTTTCTCTTCTTTCTCCTTTTACTAGTCGCAGGCGACATCTCCCCCAACCCTGGGCCCCCCTCCACTAGCGTACACCACTCTCCTCCAGCTGCATATAGAAACCCTGCTAATCTTATTAACGTTCAGTGCATGCCCTCTCCTATTGATTTCCATTGCGCTCTCTGCAACGCACGGTCTGTGTGGAACAAACTAACTTACATCCATGATTTTTTCCTCTCTAATTCTCTTAACCTTCTGGCTATCACAGAAACCTGGATTCAGCAGCTAGACACCACCGCTGCTGCTGCTCTCTCGTTTGGTGGGCTGAAATTTTCACAGACCGCCAGACATGGCAACAGACAGGGTGGAGGGGTTGGTCTGCTCCTTTCCTCACAATGTGCTTTCCAGGTCATCCCCCCGGTTCCCTCACTTAGGTTTCCTTCCTTTGAAGTCCACACCATCACACTCTTTAAACCCTTCTCCCTGTGAGTGGCAGTCGTGTATCGCCCTCCAGGCTCCCCCCGCCACTTCTTGGATCACTTTGCCACCTGGCTTCCTCACTTTCTATCCTGTGACATCCCCACCCTCATCATGGGCGACTTTAACATCCCCATCGATGACCCCCTCTCCCAATCGGCCTCTCATCTACTTTCTCAAACTTCTTCATTCCGTCTCTCACAGTTTACTAATTCTCCTACCCATGAAGACGGGAACACTCTGGACCTGGTTTTTGCCAGGCTCTGCTTGCTGGATGACTTGACCAACTCCCCTCTCCCGCTCTCGGACCACAACCTTCTTTCCTTCTCTGTTAAGAATTGTCTCTTCACCCGGGACACCCCCACTTACCACACTTAGAGGAATACACGTACCATTAATACCCAGCAGCTTATGGACAATCTCCACACATCTTTAGCCCCCATCTCCTCCTTCTCCTGTCCACACTTGGCATTGTCACACTACAACAATACACTGAAGTGCGCCCTAGATGAAGCAGCTCCTTCTACTCGCAGAAAGATCCCACACAGACAACGGCAGCCCTGGCACACGATGCAAACACGTTTTCTCCAGCGTTGCTCAAGGTGTGCTGAGCGTCAGTGAAGAAAATCTCTTTTAGAAGAGGACTTCATCCACTATCAATTCATGCTCAAAACCTAGAACTCTGCCCTTCATCTGGCCAAACAATCCGATTTCACCACCCTCATCACTTCAATGTCCAACAACCCAAAACGACTTTTCCAAACCGTAAAACTCCCTCCTGAAACCTAAAGCACAGGCCCTCACCACCAACCTCAGCAGTGAGGATCTGGCCACTTATTTCTTGGAAAAAATCAACCACATCCATCAGGACATCTCAGCCCAATCTCCTCAGTGCCTGGATCCCCTTCCCTACCGCACTTCAAGCTCACTAGCCATCTTTGAGCCTGTCACACAAGAAGAGGTTACCCAGCTCCTCGCTTCTTCTCGGCCTACAACCTGCAACAGTGACCCCATTCCTTCACATCTCCTGCAGTCCCTCTCACCGGTGGTCACCACTCACCTGACTAAAAGATTGAACCTCTCTCTTTCTTCAGGTATCTTTCCCTCCTCATTTAAACATGCCATCATAACCCTTTGACTTAAAAAGCCATCCCTGGACCAGAACTGCACTGCTAACTACAGACCGCTCTCTAATCTTCCTTTCATCTCTAAACTCCTGGAACGCTTGCTTCACTCCCGTCTAATCCGCTATCTCTCAGATAACTCTCTCCTCGACCCTTTACAATCTGGTTTCCGCTCCTCACACTCTACTGAAACTGCCCTCACTAAAGTCTCGAATGATCTACTAACAGCCAAATCCAAAGGTCACTGCTCCCTGCTGATCTCCTGGATCTCTCTGCAGCATTCGACACTGTGGATCACCAGCTCCTCCTCACTATGCTCCTCTCTATTGGCCTCAAGGAAACCGTTCTCTCCTGGTTCTCCTCCTACCTCTCTGACCGCTCCTTCACTGTGTCTTTTGCCGGCTCTTCTTCCCCTCCTCATCCCCTTACTATCGGGGATCCTCAGGGCTCAGTCCTAGGCCCCCTCCTCTTCTCTCTATACACTACCCCTTATTGGACAAACTATCAGCAGATTTGGCTTCCAGTATCATCTCGATGCTGACGACACCCAACTATACACTTCTTCCCCTGACATCACCCCTACCCTAATACAAAACACCAAGGATTGTTTATCTGCTGGGTCTAGCATCATGTCCCCGCTTAATTGTAAAGTGCTGTGGAATATGTTGGCGCTATAGAAATAAAAATTAGTATTATTATTATAACAGCTGTATGTAGTGTATATCATCTCTTCTTACAGCAGTATGTAGTATATATCATCTCTTCTTACAGCTGTATGTAGTGTAGATCATCTCTTCTTACAGCTGTATGTAGTATATATCATCTCTTCTTACAGCTGTATGTAGTGTATATCATCTCTTCTTACAGCTGTATGTAGTGTATATCATCTCTTCTTACAGCTGTATGTAGTGTATATCATCTCTTCTTACAGCAGTATGTAGTATATATCATCTCTTCTTACAGCAGTATGTAGTGTAGATCATCTCTTCTTACAGCAGTATGTAGTGTATATCATCTCTTCTTACAGCAGTATGTAGTATATATCATCTCTTCTTACAGCTGTATGTAGTGTATATCATCTCTTCTTACAGCAGTATGTAGTGTATATCATCTCTTCTTACAGCAGTATGTAGTATATATCATCTCTTCTTACAGCTGTATGTAGTGTATATCATCTCTTCTTACAGCAGTATGTAGTGTAGATCATCTCTTCTTACAGCAGTATGTAGTATATATCATCTCTTCTTACAGCTGTATGTAGTGTATATCATCTCTTCTTACAGCTGTATGTAGTGTATATCATCTCTTCTTACAGCAGTATGTAGTGTATATCATCTCTTCTTACAGCAGTATGTAGTATATATCATCTCTTCTTACAGCTGTATGTAGTGTATATCATCTCTTCTTACAGCAGTATGTAGTGTATATCATCTCTTCTTACAGCAGTATGTAGTATATATCATCTCTTCTTACAGCTGTATGTAGTGTATATCATCTCTTCTTACAGCAGTATGTAGTGTATATCATCTCTTCTTACAGCAGTATGTAGTGTATATCATCTCTTCTTACAGCAGTATGTAGTGTAGATCATCTCTTCTTACAGCAGTATGTAGTGTATATCATCTCTTCTTACACCAGTATGTAGTGTAGATCATCTCTTCTAACAGCTGTATGTAGTGTAGATCATCTCTTCTTACAGCTGTATGTAGTGTATATCATCTCTTCTTACAGCAGTATGTAGTATATATCATCTCTTCTTACAGCTGTATGTAGTGTAGATCATCTCTTCTTACAGCAGTATGTAGTGTATATCATCTCTTCTTACAGCAGTATGTAGTGTAGATCATCTCTTCTTACAGCAGTATGTAGTGTATATCATCTCTTACACCAGTATGTAGTGTAGATCATCTCTTCTAACAGCTGTATGTAGTGTATATCATCTCTTCTTACAGCAGTATGTAGTGTATATCATCTCTTCTTACAGCTGTATGTAGTGTATATCATCTCTTCTTACACCAGTATGTAGTGTAGATCATCTCTTCTAACAGCTGTATGTAGTGTATATCATCTCTTCTTACAGCTGTATGTAGTATATATCATCTCTTACACCAGTATGTAGTGTAGATCATCTCTTCTAACAGCTGTATGTAGTGTATATCATCTCTTCTTACACCAGTATGTAGTGTAGATCATCTCTTTTACCAGCAGTATGTAGTGTAGATCATCTCTTCTTACAGCTGTATGTAGTGTATATCATCTCTTCTTTCAGCTGTATGTAGTGTAGATCATCTCTTCTTACAGCAGTATGTAGTATATATCATCTCTTTTACCAGCAGTATGTAGTGTATATCATCTCTTCTTACAGCTGTATGTAGTGTATATCATCTCTTTTACCAGCAGTATGTAGTATATATCATCTCTTCTTACAGCTGTATGTAGTGTAGATCATCTCTTCTTACACCAGTATGTAGTGTAGATCATCTCTTCTTACAGCTGTATGTAGTATATATCATCTCTTACACCAGTATGTAGTGTAGATCATCTCTTCTTACAGCTGTATGTAGTATATATCATCTCTTCTTACAGCTGTATGTAGTGTATATCATCTCTTCTTACAGCTGTATGTAGTGTAGATCATCTCTTCTTACAGCAGTATGTAGTGTAGATCATCTCTTCTTACAGCAGTATGTAGTATATATCATCTCTTCTTACAGCTGTATGTAGTGTAGATCATCTCTTCTTACAGCAGTATGTAGTGTATATCGTCTCTTCTTACAGCAGTATGTAGTGTAGATCATCTCTTCTTACAGCAGTATGTAGTATATATCATCTCTTTTACCAGCAGTATGTAGTGTATATCATCTCTTTTACCAGCAGTATGTAGTGTAGATCATCTCTTCTACCAGCAGTATGTACATAGTTACATAGTTCCATAGTTGATAAGGCCGAAAAAAGCCAAGCGTCCATCCAGTTCAGCCTATTTGTTGTGCACTGCAGCTATTCCGCTATTCCTATACCATGCGGGATAGGCCAATTGACATCACTGATGAAAAATTCACTTCCCGACACCAATCTGGCAGTCAGATTAAATCCCTGGATTAATTAACTATCACTAAGCATAAGATGTAATTTTCTTGTTCTCCAGAAAGGCGTCCAGGCCTCTCTTGAACTCATTAAGTGAGTTGGACATCACCACTTCCTCTCCCAGAGAGTTCCAGAGTCTCACGGCTCTGACCGTAAAGAATCCCCTTCTATGCTGGTGCAGGAACCTCCTTTCCTCCAGACGCATAGTGTGCCCCCTCGTCTTTGTCACCATCCTTGGTCTAAACAGGTCATGGGAGAGATCTCTGTACTGCCCCCTGATGTATTTCTACATGTTTATGAGGTCTCCCCTAAGCCTTCTCTTTTCCAATGTAACTAGGCCTAATTTTGACAACCTCTCTGGGTATTCTAGTCCCTCCATTCCCTTTCTTACCTTAGTCGCCCTCCTTTGTACCCTCTCTAGCTCCAATATGTGTTTCCTGAGCACCGGAGGCCAGAACTGTGCCCAATATTGTAAGTGCGGCCTTACCAGCGCTTTATACAGAGGAAGAACAATGTTCTCATCATATGCCCCTATTCCTCTTCTGATGCATGCCATGACTCTATTTGCCTTGGCAGCTGCTGCCTGACACTGGGCACTCCAATTGAATTTGCTGTTAACCAAGACGCCCAGGTCCTTCTCCATGTCCGATTTCCCCAACGGTTTCCCATTTAATATGTATGGGTGACTGCTGTTTTTCTTTCCCATGTGCATGACCTTACATTTATCGGCATTGAACCCCATTTGCCATTTTTTGGCCCAACTCCCCAATTTATCTAAATCCTCCTGTAGCTGTGCCCTATCCTCATCTGTATTAACTACTTTACAAAGTTTAGTATCATCTGCAAATATTGCTATTTTACTATGCAACCCTTCCACTAGATCATTAATAAATATATTAAATAATATAGGGCCCAAGACAGACCCTTGAGGCCCCCCGCTAGTAACCCTGACACCTCCTGAGCTTACTCCATTGATAACCACCCTCTGCTTTCTATCACTCAGCCAGCTATTTACCCACTTGCACACATTATCCCCCAGACCAAGCATTCTCATTTTATCGACCAACCTTTTGTGTGGCACGGTATCAAACGCTTTGGAGAAGTCAAGGTCTACAACATCCACTGACTCTCCCCGGTCCAGCTGTGAGCTCACCTCCTCGTAGAAGGCGATCAGGAGCGATCCCTCATGAATCCATGTTGATATGGAGTTAGACAGTTCTTCTCATTAAGATATTCTACAATAGCATCTCTAAGAAATCCTTCAAACAATTTACCCACAACAGACGTTAAGCTGACTGCTCTCTAGTTCCCAGGGTCACTTTTAGACCCCTTTTTGAATATTGGTCCCACATTTGCTTGGCGCCAGTCTAGTGGGACAGTCCCTGTCCATAAAGAGTGCTTGAATCTAAGATACAGCGGCCTGTCTATCACATGACTTAATTCTTTTAGTACCCGGGGGTGTATGTCATCTGGGCCTGGTGACTTGTCTATTTTGATATTCTTTAGGCGTTTCTGAGCTTCCTCCTGGGTTAGGTGGGTGATATTTAGCGGAGGATTTACTTTATCACTCTGCATTTCCTGCGATAAATTGAGTAGGTTTGCTTTCCCCTCATCGCCCTCTAGGATTTTACCCAGGTTATTTTTCAATGGGCCAACGCCATCAGTTTGAATCCTTTTACTGTTTCTATAGTTAATGAACAGTTTGGGATTGGTTTTACTTTCCTTGGCAATTAGTCTCTCTGTCTCCTCTTTTGCTATTCTTCTTTGTTTCTTCCAGATTTAGTTTTTTTCCCTCTAAGATATTAGCGCTTCCTGTAGTGTGATCATCTCTTCTAACATCTCATGTTGAAACGATTCTATGTCACTGTGTCCTTCCATCATTGTAGACTTTATCTGATGGTGAAAGGTGTGATACTGTGTGAGGCATAGTGTGTTAGGTCTGTGTCTTTGATCAGGCCTCCACTCCCCTGGTGAGCTGAACAGCTGGCAATTTAGTCCCAAGCAGCTCCCACAATCCCTCTCACCTGATGCTATAGTCCTTCCTATAAATCTCGATGCATTGTAAGGGGTGCACGTGGTGTGGGGTGCATGCACGTGTCCTTATTCAGCAAAGTGTCCTATTCGACAAGTGTCTCTGACAGTCATTTCAATGGCAGTATGTAGTGTATATCATCTCTTCTAACAGCAGTATGTAGTGTAGATCATCTCTCTCCTCTCTTCTTCTTCACACAGGTATTTAATCCATCCATCCGTTTGTGTGCTGTCTGATAAGTGTGAACAGAGTCAGATTCTCTAGCAACATTTTTCCATGGTATTTAATTGTTTGGTCCTGCATCTTTTTGTCTTTTTGTTTCTATTTTCAAATGTTCAAAGCCTTCTCTTTCATTGGTTTATGGCCTCTGTGTTTATCTTACCTAGCATTGCCTGCTCTAGCCCAGTGCTAATTGGCTAATTACTCAGTATGACCAACTGGTGCTGGCCTCTAGGAGACATTTCATTTCATATATATTCAGCACTGGCTGCAAATAGCACGCGTGCGGGGTCACGCGTGCAATAGATTCTAAGTGCAATAATTACAAGTGCAGTTAGACCATGGCAGTTGGACAGGGCAGGAGACAGGGAAGGTGCATAAAACTTTCATCCAAACATGCTTCTCGGTCACTAATACTGCATTATGCATTAGTCTTATCAATCGGCTTTTTATTTGTTTTCACTGCTGCTTTCTCACATCTCGCCCGCCCTTCAAAACATTCTGTGCACTCTCTCTATATCAGCCCTTCCCTTCTCCCCTCTCCCATGTAGAACTCTGAGGCTCTACTGACATTCCTCACCCACTGCAAACCATCCACTACCTCCATACAGCACTCAAAACGTTCAGACAAATCATTGCACCACCTGATCTTTCTCTTCTTTCTCCTTTTACTAGTCGCAGGCGACATCTCCCCCAACCCTGGGCCCCCCTCCACTAGCGTACACCACTCTCCTCCAGCTGCATATAGAAACCCTGCTAATCTTATTAACGTTCAGTGCATGCCCTCTCCTATTGATTTCCATTGCGCTCTCTGCAACGCACGGTCTGTGTGGAACAAACTAACTTACATCCATGATTTTTTCCTCTCTAATTCTCTTAACCTTCTGGCTATCACAGAAACCTGGATTCAGCAGCTAGACACCACCGCTGCTGCTGCTCTCTCGTTTGGTGGGCTGAAATTTTCACAGACCGCCAGACATGGCAACAGACAGGGTGGAGGGGTTGGTCTGCTCCTTTCCTCACAATGTGCTTTCCAGGTCATCCCCCCGGTTCCCTCACTTAGGTTTCCTTCCTTTGAAGTCCACACCATCACACTCTTTAAACCCTTCTCCCTGTGAGTGGCAGTCGTGTATCGCCCTCCAGGCTCCCCCCGCCACTTCTTGGATCACTTTGCCACCTGGCTTCCTCACTTTCTATCCTGTGACATCCCCACCCT
Source organism: Phyllobates terribilis (assembly GCF_046119375.1). Taxonomy (NCBI): domain Eukaryota; kingdom Metazoa; phylum Chordata; class Amphibia; order Anura; family Dendrobatidae; genus Phyllobates; species Phyllobates terribilis. The sequence continues at coordinate 18,369,981 of NW_027362785.1, read as the reverse complement.
CATCATGGGCGACTTTAACATCCCCATCGATGACCCCCTCTCCCAATCGGCCTCTCATCTACTTTCTCAAACTTCTTCATTCCGTCTCTCACAGTTTACTAATTCTCCTACCCATGAAGACGGGAACACTCTGGACCTGGTTTTTGCCAGGCTCTGCTTGCTGGATGACTTGACCAACTCCCCTCTCCCGCTCTCGGACCACAACCTTCTTTCCTTCTCTGTTAAGAATTGTCTCTTCACCCGGGACACCCCCACTTACCACACTTAGAGGAATACACGTACCATTAATACCCAGCAGCTTATGGACAATCTCCACACATCTTTAGCCCCCATCTCCTCCTTCTCCTGTCCACACTTGGCATTGTCACACTACAACAATACACTGAAGTGCGCCCTAGATGAAGCAGCTCCTTCTACTCGCAGAAAGATCCCACACAGACAACGGCAGCCCTGGCACACGATGCAAACACGTTTTCTCCAGCGTTGCTCAAGGTGTGCTGAGCGTCAGTGAAGAAAATCTCTTTTAGAAGAGGACTTCATCCACTATCAATTCATGCTCAAAACCTAGAACTCTGCCCTTCATCTGGCCAAACAATCCGATTTCACCACCCTCATCACTTCAATGTCCAACAACCCAAAACGACTTTTCCAAACCGTAAAACTCCCTCCTGAAACCTAAAGCACAGGCCCTCACCACCAACCTCAGCAGTGAGGATCTGGCCACTTATTTCTTGGAAAAAATCAACCACATCCATCAGGACATCTCAGCCCAATCTCCTCAGTGCCTGGATCCCCTTCCCTACCGCACTTCAAGCTCACTAGCCATCTTTGAGCCTGTCACACAAGAAGAGGTTACCCAGCTCCTCGCTTCTTCTCGGCCTACAACCTGCAACAGTGACCCCATTCCTTCACATCTCCTGCAGTCCCTCTCACCGGTGGTCACCACTCACCTGACTAAAAGATTGAACCTCTCTCTTTCTTCAGGTATCTTTCCCTCCTCATTTAAACATGCCATCATAACCCTTTGACTTAAAAAGCCATCCCTGGACCAGAACTGCACTGCTAACTACAGACCGCTCTCTAATCTTCCTTTCATCTCTAAACTCCTGGAACGCTTGCTTCACTCCCGTCTAATCCGCTATCTCTCAGATAACTCTCTCCTCGACCCTTTACAATCTGGTTTCCGCTCCTCACACTCTACTGAAACTGCCCTCACTAAAGTCTCGAATGATCTACTAACAGCCAAATCCAAAGGTCACTGCTCCCTGCTGATCTCCTGGATCTCTCTGCAGCATTCGACACTGTGGATCACCAGCTCCTCCTCACTATGCTCCTCTCTATTGGCCTCAAGGAAACCGTTCTCTCCTGGTTCTCCTCCTACCTCTCTGACCGCTCCTTCACTGTGTCTTTTGCCGGCTCTTCTTCCCCTCCTCATCCCCTTACTATCGGGGATCCTCAGGGCTCAGTCCTAGGCCCCCTCCTCTTCTCTCTATACACTACCCCTTATTGGACAAACTATCAGCAGATTTGGCTTCCAGTATCATCTCGATGCTGACGACACCCAACTATACACTTCTTCCCCTGACATCACCCCTACCCTAATACAAAACACCAAGGATTGTTTATCTGCTGGGTCTAGCATCATGTCCCCGCTTAATTGTAAAGTGCTGTGGAATATGTTGGCGCTATAGAAATAAAAATTAGTATTATTATTATAACAGCTGTATGTAGTGTAGATCATCTCTTCTTACAGCAGTATGTAGTGTATATCATCTCTTCTTACAGCAGTATGTAGTATATATCATCTCTTACACCAGTATGTAGTGTAGATCATCTCTTCTTACAGCTGTATGTAGTATATATCATCTCTTCTTACAGCTGTATGTAGTGTATATCATCTCTTCTTACAGCTGTATGTAGTGTAGATCATCTCTTCTTACAGCAGTATGTAGTGTATATCATCTCTTCTTACAGCAGTATGTAGTATATATCATCTCTTCTTACAGCTGTATGTAGTGTAGATCATCTCTTCTTACAGCAGTATGTAGTGTAGATCATCTCTTCTTACAGCTGTATGTAGTGTATATCATCTCTTCTTACAGCAGTATGTAGTGTAGATCATCTCTTCTTACAGCTGTATGTAGTGTAGATCATCTCTTTTACCAGCAGTATGTAGTGTATATCATCTCTTCTTACAGCTGTATGTAGTATATATCATCTCTTCTTTCAGCTGTATGTAGTGTAGATCATCTCTTCTTACAGCTGTATGTAGTGTAGATCATCTCTTCTTACAGCTGTATGTAGTGTAGATCATCTCTTCTTACAGCTGTATGTAGTATATATCATCTCTTCTTACAGCTGTATGTAGTATATATCATCTCTTCTTACAGCTGTATGTAGTGTATATCATCTCTTCTTACAGCTGTATGTAGTATATATCATCTCTTCTTACAGCAGTATGTAGTGTAGATCATCTCTTCTTACAGCAGTATGTAGTGTATATCATCTCTTCTTACAGCTGTATGTAGTATATATCATCTCTTCTTACAGCAGTATGTAGTGTATATCATCTCTTCTTACACCAGTATGTAGTGTATATCATCTCTTCTTACAGCAGTATGTAGTGTATATCATCTCTTCTTACACCAGTATGTAGTGTATATCATCTCTTCTTACAGCTGTATGTAGTATATATCATCTCTTCTTTCAGCTGTATGTAGTGTAGATCATCTCTTCTTACAGCTGTATGTAGTATATATCATCTCTTCTTACAGCTGTATGTAGTGTAGATCATCTCTTCTTACAGCAGTATGTAGTATATATCATCTCTTTTACCAGCAGTATGTAGTGTAGATCATCTCTTCTTACAGCAGTATGTAGTATATATCATCTCTTTTACCAGCAGTATGTAGTGTATATCATCTCTTTTACCAGCAGTATGTAGTATATATCATCTCTTCTTACACCAGTATGTAGTGTATATCATCTCTTCTTACAGCTGTATGTAGTATATATCATCTCTTCTTACAGCTGTATGTAGTGTAGATCATCTCTTCTTACAGCAGTATGTAGTATATATCATCTCTTTTACCAGCAGTATGTAGTGTATATCATCTCTTTTACCAGCAGTATGTAGTGTAGATCATCTCTTCTACCAGCAGTATGTACATAGTTACATAGTTCCATAGTTGATAAGGCCGAAAAAAGCCAAGCGTCCATCCAGTTCAGCCTATTTGTTGTGCACTGCAGCTATTCCGCTATTCCTATACCATGCGGGATAGGCCAATTGACATCACTGATGAAAAATTCACTTCCCGACACCAATCTGGCAGTCAGATTAAATCCCTGGATTAATTAACTATCACTAAGCATAAGATGTAATTTTCTTGTTCTCCAGAAAGGCGTCCAGGCCTCTCTTGAACTCATTAAGTGAGTTGGACATCACCACTTCCTCTCCCAGAGAGTTCCAGAGTCTCACGGCTCTGACCGTAAAGAATCCCCTTCTATGCTGGTGCAGGAACCTCCTTTCCTCCAGACGCATAGTGTGCCCCCTCGTCTTTGTCACCATCCTTGGTCTAAACAGGTCATGGGAGAGATCTCTGTACTGCCCCCTGATGTATTTCTACATGTTTATGAGGTCTCCCCTAAGCCTTCTCTTTTCCAATGTAACTAGGCCTAATTTTGACAACCTCTCTGGGTATTCTAGTCCCTCCATTCCCTTTCTTACCTTAGTCGCCCTCCTTTGTACCCTCTCTAGCTCCAATATGTGTTTCCTGAGCACCGGAGGCCAGAACTGTGCCCAATATTGTAAGTGCGGCCTTACCAGCGCTTTATACAGAGGAAGAACAATGTTCTCATCATATGCCCCTATTCCTCTTCTGATGCATGCCATGACTCTATTTGCCTTGGCAGCTGCTGCCTGACACTGGGCACTCCAATTGAATTTGCTGTTAACCAAGACGCCCAGGTCCTTCTCCATGTCCGATTTCCCCAACGGTTTCCCATTTAATATGTATGGGTGACTGCTGTTTTTCTTTCCCATGTGCATGACCTTACATTTATCGGCATTGAACCCCATTTGCCATTTTTTGGCCCAACTCCCCAATTTATCTAAATCCTCCTGTAGCTGTGCCCTATCCTCATCTGTATTAACTACTTTACAAAGTTTAGTATCATCTGCAAATATTGCTATTTTACTATGCAACCCTTCCACTAGATCATTAATAAATATATTAAATAATATAGGGCCCAAGACAGACCCTTGAGGCCCCCCGCTAGTAACCCTGACACCTCCTGAGCTTACTCCATTGATAACCACCCTCTGCTTTCTATCACTCAGCCAGCTATTTACCCACTTGCACACATTATCCCCCAGACCAAGCATTCTCATTTTATCGACCAACCTTTTGTGTGGCACGGTATCAAACGCTTTGGAGAAGTCAAGGTCTACAACATCCACTGACTCTCCCCGGTCCAGCTGTGAGCTCACCTCCTCGTAGAAGGCGATCAGGAGCGATCCCTCATGAATCCATGTTGATATGGAGTTAGACAGTTCTTCTCATTAAGATATTCTACAATAGCATCTCTAAGAAATCCTTCAAACAATTTACCCACAACAGACGTTAAGCTGACTGCTCTCTAGTTCCCAGGGTCACTTTTAGACCCCTTTTTGAATATTGGTCCCACATTTGCTTGGCGCCAGTCTAGTGGGACAGTCCCTGTCCATAAAGAGTGCTTGAATCTAAGATACAGCGGCCTGTCTATCACATGACTTAATTCTTTTAGTACCCGGGGGTGTATGTCATCTGGGCCTGGTGACTTGTCTATTTTGATATTCTTTAGGCGTTTCTGAGCTTCCTCCTGGGTTAGGTGGGTGATATTTAGCGGAGGATTTACTTTATCACTCTGCATTTCCTGCGATAAATTGAGTAGGTTTGCTTTCCCCTCATCGCCCTCTAGGATTTTACCCAGGTTATTTTTCAATGGGCCAACGCCATCAGTTTGAATCCTTTTACTGTTTCTATAGTTAATGAACAGTTTGGGATTGGTTTTACTTTCCTTGGCAATTAGTCTCTCTGTCTCCTCTTTTGCTATTCTTCTTTGTTTCTTCCAGATTTAGTTTTTTTCCCTCTAAGATATTAGCGCTTCCTGTAGTGTGATCATCTCTTCTAACATCTCATGTTGAAACGATTCTATGTCACTGTGTCCTTCCATCATTGTAGACTTTATCTGATGGTGAAAGGTGTGATACTGTGTGAGGCATAGTGTGTTAGGTCTGTGTCTTTGATCAGGCCTCCACTCCCCTGGTGAGCTGAACAGCTGGCAATTTAGTCCCAAGCAGCTCCCACAATCCCTCTCACCTGATGCTATAGTCCTTCCTATAAATCTCGATGCATTGTAAGGGGTGCACGTGGTGTGGGGTGCATGCACGTGTCCTTATTCAGCAAAGTGTCCTATTCGACAAGTGTCTCTGACAGTCATTTCAATGGCAGTATGTAGTGTATATCATCTCTTCTAACAGCAGTATGTAGTGTAGATCATCTCTCTCCTCTCTTCTTCTTCACACAGGTATTTAATCCATCCATCCGTTTGTGTGCTGTCTGATAAGTGTGAACAGAGTCAGATTCTCTAGCAACATTTTTCCATGGTATTTAATTGTTTGGTCCTGCATCTTTTTGTCTTTTTGTTTCTATTTTCAAATGTTCAAAGCCTTCTCTTTCATTGGTTTATGGCCTCTGTGTTTATCTTACCTAGCATTGCCTGCTCTAGCCCAGTGCTAATTGGCTAATTACTCAGTATGACCAACTGGTGCTGGCCTCTAGGAGACATTTCATTTCATATATATTCAGCACTGGCTGCAAATAGCACGCGTGCGGGGTCACGCGTGCAATAGATTCTAAGTGCAATAATTACAAGTGCAGTTAGACCATGGCAGTTGGACAGGGCAGGAGACAGGGAAGGTGCATAAAACTTTCATCCAAACATGCTTCTCGGTCACTAATACTGCATTATGCATTAGTCTTATCAATCGGCTTTTTATTTGTTTTCACTGCTGCTTTCTCACATCTCGCCCGCCCTTCAAAACATTCTGTGCACTCTCTCTATATCAGCCCTTCCCTTCTCCCCTCTCCCATGTAGAACTCTGAGGCTCTACTGACATTCCTCACCCACTGCAAACCATCCACTACCTCCATACAGCACTCAAAACGTTCAGACAAATCATTGCACCACCTGATCTTTCTCTTCTTTCTCCTTTTACTAGTCGCAGGCGACATCTCCCCCAACCCTGGGCCCCCCTCCACTAGCGTACACCACTCTCCTCCAGCTGCATATAGAAACCCTGCTAATCTTATTAACGTTCAGTGCATGCCCTCTCCTATTGATTTCCATTGCGCTCTCTGCAACGCACGGTCTGTGTGGAACAAACTAACTTACATCCATGATTTTTTCCTCTCTAATTCTCTTAACCTTCTGGCTATCACAGAAACCTGGATTCAGCAGCTAGACACCACCGCTGCTGCTGCTCTCTCGTTTGGTGGGCTGAAATTTTCACAGACCGCCAGACATGGCAACAGACAGGGTGGAGGGGTTGGTCTGCTCCTTTCCTCACAATGTGCTTTCCAGGTCATCCCCCCGGTTCCCTCACTTAGGTTTCCTTCCTTTGAAGTCCACACCATCACACTCTTTAAACCCTTCTCCCTGTGAGTGGCAGTCGTGTATCGCCCTCCAGGCTCCCCCCGCCACTTCTTGGATCACTTTGCCACCTGGCTTCCTCACTTTCTATCCTGTGACATCCCCACCCTCATCATGGGCGACTTTAACATCCCCATCGATGACCCCCTCTCCCAATCGGCCTCTCATCTACTTTCTCAAACTTCTTCATTCCGTCTCTCACAGTTTACTAATTCTCCTACCCATGAAGACGGGAACACTCTGGACCTGGTTTTTGCCAGGCTCTGCTTGCTGGATGACTTGACCAACTCCCCTCTCCCGCTCTCGGACCACAACCTTCTTTCCTTCTCTGTTAAGAATTGTCTCTTCACCCGGGACACCCCCACTTACCACACTTAGAGGAATACACGTACCATTAATACCCAGCAGCTTATGGACAATCTCCACACATCTTTAGCCCCCATCTCCTCCTTCTCCTGTCCACACTTGGCATTGTCACACTACAACAATACACTGAAGTGCGCCCTAGATGAAGCAGCTCCTTCTACTCGCAGAAAGATCCCACACAGACAACGGCAGCCCTGGCACACGATGCAAACACGTTTTCTCCAGCGTTGCTCAAGGTGTGCTGAGCGTCAGTGAAGAAAATCTCTTTTAGAAGAGGACTTCATCCACTATCAATTCATGCTCAAAACCTAGAACTCTGCCCTTCATCTGGCCAAACAATCCGATTTCACCACCCTCATCACTTCAATGTCCAACAACCCAAAACGACTTTTCCAAACCGTAAAACTCCCTCCTGAAACCTAAAGCACAGGCCCTCACCACCAACCTCAGCAGTGAGGATCTGGCCACTTATTTCTTGGAAAAAATCAACCACATCCATCAGGACATCTCAGCCCAATCTCCTCAGTGCCTGGATCCCCTTCCCTACCGCACTTCAAGCTCACTAGCCATCTTTGAGCCTGTCACACAAGAAGAGGTTACCCAGCTCCTCGCTTCTTCTCGGCCTACAACCTGCAACAGTGACCCCATTCCTTCACATCTCCTGCAGTCCCTCTCACCGGTGGTCACCACTCACCTGACTAAAAGATTGAACCTCTCTCTTTCTTCAGGTATCTTTCCCTCCTCATTTAAACATGCCATCATAACCCTTTGACTTAAAAAGCCATCCCTGGACCAGAACTGCACTGCTAACTACAGACCGCTCTCTAATCTTCCTTTCATCTCTAAACTCCTGGAACGCTTGCTTCACTCCCGTCTAATCCGCTATCTCTCAGATAACTCTCTCCTCGACCCTTTACAATCTGGTTTCCGCTCCTCACACTCTACTGAAACTGCCCTCACTAAAGTCTCGAATGATCTACTAACAGCCAAATCCAAAGGTCACTGCTCCCTGCTGATCTCCTGGATCTCTCTGCAGCATTCGACACTGTGGATCACCAGCTCCTCCTCACTATGCTCCTCTCTATTGGCCTCAAGGAAACCGTTCTCTCCTGGTTCTCCTCCTACCTCTCTGACCGCTCCTTCACTGTGTCTTTTGCCGGCTCTTCTTCCCCTCCTCATCCCCTTACTATCGGGGATCCTCAGGGCTCAGTCCTAGGCCCCCTCCTCTTCTCTCTATACACTACCCCTTATTGGACAAACTATCAGCAGATTTGGCTTCCAGTATCATCTCGATGCTGACGACACCCAACTATACACTTCTTCCCCTGACATCACCCCTACCCTAATACAAAACACCAAGGATTGTTTATCTGCTGGGTCTAGCATCATGTCCCCGCTTAATTGTAAAGTGCTGTGGAATATGTTGGCGCTATAGAAATAAAAATTAGTATTATTATTATAACAGCTGTATGTAGTGTATATCATCTCTTCTTACAGCAGTATGTAGTATATATCATCTCTTCTTACAGCAGTATGTAGTATATATCATCTCTTCTTACAGCTGTATGTAGTGTAGATCATCTCTTCTTACAGCTGTATGTAGTGTAGATCATCTCTTCTTACAGCAGTATGTAGTATATATCATCTCTTCTTACAGCTGTATGTAGTGTAGATCATCTCTTCTTACAGCAGTATGTAGTATATATCATCTCTTCTTACAGCAGTATGTAGTATATATCATCTCTTCTTACAGCTGTATGTAGTGTATATCATCTCTTCTTACAGCTGTATGTAGTATATATCATCTCTTCTTACAGCAGTATGTAGTATATATCATCTCTTCTTACAGCTGTATGTAGTGTAGATCATCTCTTCTTACAGCTGTATGTAGTATATATCATCTCTTCTTACAGCTGTATGTAGTGTAGATCATCTCTTCTTACAGCTGTATGTAGTGTAGATCATCTCTTCTTACAGCAGTATGTAGTGTATATCATCTCTTCTTACAGCTGTATGTAGTGTATATCATCTCTTCTTACAGCTGTATGTAGTGTAGATCATCTCTTCTTACAGCTGTATGTAGTGTAGATCATCTCTTCTTACAGCTGTATGTAGTGTAGATCATCTCTTCTTACAGCTGTATGTAGTATATATCATCTCTTCTTACAGCTGTATGTAGTGTAGATCATCTCTTCTTACAGCTGTATGTAGTGTAGATCATCTCTTCTTACAGCTGTATGTAGTGTAGATCATCTCTTCTTACAGCTGTATGTAGTGTATATCATCTCTTCTTACAGCTGTATGTAGTGTAGATCATCTCTTCTTACAGCTGTATGTAGTGTAGATCATCTCTTCTTACAGCTGTATGTAGTGTAGATCATCTCTTCTAACAGCTGTATGTAGTGTATATCATCTCTTCTTACAGCAGTATGTAGTGTAGATCATCTCTTCTTACAGCTGTATGTAGTGTAGATCATCTCTTTTACCAGCAGTATGTAGTGTAGATCATCTCTTCTTACAGCTGTATGTAGTGTATATCATCTCTTCTTTCAGCTGTATGTAGTGTAGATCATCTCTTCTTACAGCTGTATGTAGTGTATATCATCTCTTCTTACAGCTGTATGTAGTGTAGATCATCTCTTCTTACAGCTGTATGTAGTATATATCATCTCTTCTTACAGCTGTATGTAGTGTAGATCATCTCTTCTTACAGCTGTATGTAGTATATATCATCTCTTACACCAGTATGTAGTGTAGATCATCTCTTCTTACAGCAGTATGTAGTATATATCATCTCTTTTACCAGCAGTATGTAGTGTATATCATCTCTTCTTACAGCTGTATGTAGTGTATATCATCTCTTTTACCAGCAGTATGTAGTATATATCATCTCTTCTTACAGCTGTATGTAGTGTAGATCATCTCTTCTTACACCAGTATGTAGTGTAGATCATCTCTTCTTACAGCTGTATGTAGTATATATCATCTCTTACACCAGTATGTAGTGTAGATCATCTCTTCTTACAGCTGTATGTAGTATATATCATCTCTTCTTACAGCTGTATGTAGTATATATCATCTCTTCTTACAGCAGTATGTAGTGTAGATCATCTCTTCTTACAGCTGTATGTAGTGTAGATCATCTCTTCTTACAGCTGTATGTAGTGTAGATCATCTCTTCTAACAGCTGTATGTAGTGTAGATCATCTCTTCTTACAGCAGTATGTAGTGTAGATCATCTCTTCTTACAGCAGTATGTAGTGTATATCATCTCTTCTTACAGCAGTATGTAGTGTAGATCATCTCTTCTTACAGCTGTATGTAGTGTAGATCATCTCTTTTACCAGCAGTATGTAGTGTATATCATCTCTTCTTACAGCTGTATGTAGTATATATCATCTCTTCTTTCAGCTGTATGTAGTGTAGATCATCTCTTCTTACAGCTGTATGTAGTGTAGATCATCTCTTCTTACAGCTGTATGTAGTGTAGATCATCTCTTCTTACAGCTGTATGTAGTATATATCATCTCTTCTTACAGCTGTATGTAGTATATATCATCTCTTCTTACAGCTGTATGTAGTGTATATCATCTCTTCTTACAGCTGTATGTAGTGTATATCATCTCTTCTTACAGCTGTATGTAGTGTAGATCATCTCTTCTTACAGCTGTATGTAGTATATATCATCTCTTCTTACAGCTGTATGTAGTATATATCATCTCTTCTTACAGCTGTATGTAGTGTATATCATCTCTTCTTACAGCTGTATGTAGTATATATCATCTCTTCTTACAGCAGTATGTAGTGTAGATCATCTCTTCTTACAGCAGTATGTAGTGTATATCATCTCTTCTTACAGCTGTATGTAGTATATATCATCTCTTCTTACAGCAGTATGTAGTGTATATCATCTCTTCTTACACCAGTATGTAGTGTATATCATCTCTTCTTACACCAGTATGTAGTGTATATCATCTCTTCTTACACCAGTATGTAGTGTATATCATCTCTTCTTACAGCTGTATGTAGTATATATCATCTCTTCTTTCAGCTGTATGTAGTGTAGATCATCTCTTCTTACAGCTGTATGTAGTATATATCATCTCTTCTTACAGCTGTATGTAGTGTAGATCATCTCTTCTTACAGCAGTATGTAGTATATATCATCTCTTTTACCAGCAGTATGTAGTGTAGATCATCTCTTCTTACAGCAGTATGTAGTATATATCATCTCTTTTACCAGCAGTATGTAGTGTATATCATCTCTTTTACCAGCAGTATGTAGTATATATCATCTCTTCTTACACCAGTATGTAGTGTATATCATCTCTTCTTACAGCTGTATGTAGTATATATCATCTCTTCTTACAGCTGTATGTAGTGTAGATCATCTCTTCTTACAGCAGTATGTAGTATATATCATCTCTTTTACCAGCAGTATGTAGTGTATATCATCTCTTTTACCAGCAGTATGTAGTGTAGATCATCTCTTCTACCAGCAGTATGTACATAGTTACATAGTTCCATAGTTGATAAGGCCGAAAAAAGCCAAGCGTCCATCCAGTTCAGCCTATTTGTTGTGCACTGCAGCTATTCCGCTATTCCTATACCATGCGGGATAGGCCAATTGACATCACTGATGAAAAATTCACTTCCCGACACCAATCTGGCAGTCAGATTAAATCCCTGGATTAATTAACTATCACTAAGCATAAGATGTAATTTTCTTGTTCTCCAGAAAGGCGTCCAGGCCTCTCTTGAACTCATTAAGTGAGTTGGACATCACCACTTCCTCTCCCAGAGAGTTCCAGAGTCTCACGGCTCTGACCGTAAAGAATCCCCTTCTATGCTGGTGCAGGAACCTCCTTTCCTCCAGACGCATAGTGTGCCCCCTCGTCTTTGTCACCATCCTTGGTCTAAACAGGTCATGGGAGAGATCTCTGTACTGCCCCCTGATGTATTTCTACATGTTTATGAGGTCTCCCCTAAGCCTTCTCTTTTCCAATGTAACTAGGCCTAATTTTGACAACCTCTCTGGGTATTCTAGTCCCTCCATTCCCTTTCTTACCTTAGTCGCCCTCCTTTGTACCCTCTCTAGCTCCAATATGTGTTTCCTGAGCACCGGAGGCCAGAACTGTGCCCAATATTGTAAGTGCGGCCTTACCAGCGCTTTATACAGAGGAAGAACAATGTTCTCATCATATGCCCCTATTCCTCTTCTGATGCATGCCATGACTCTATTTGCCTTGGCAGCTGCTGCCTGACACTGGGCACTCCAATTGAATTTGCTGTTAACCAAGACGCCCAGGTCCTTCTCCATGTCCGATTTCCCCAACGGTTTCCCATTTAATATGTATGGGTGACTGCTGTTTTTCTTTCCCATGTGCATGACCTTACATTTATCGGCATTGAACCCCATTTGCCATTTTTTGGCCCAACTCCCCAATTTATCTAAATCCTCCTGTAGCTGTGCCCTATCCTCATCTGTATTAACTACTTTACAAAGTTTAGTATCATCTGCAAATATTGCTATTTTACTATGCAACCCTTCCACTAGATCATTAATAAATATATTAAATAATATAGGGCCCAAGACAGACCCTTGAGGCCCCCCGCTAGTAACCCTGACACCTCCTGAGCTTACTCCATTGATAACCACCCTCTGCTTTCTATCACTCAGCCAGCTATTTACCCACTTGCACACATTATCCCCCAGACCAAGCATTCTCATTTTATCGACCAACCTTTTGTGTGGCACGGTATCAAACGCTTTGGAGAAGTCAAGGTCTACAACATCCACTGACTCTCCCCGGTCCAGCTGTGAGCTCACCTCCTCGTAGAAGGCGATCAGGAGCGATCCCTCATGAATCCATGTTGATATGGAGTTAGACAGTTCTTCTCATTAAGATATTCTACAATAGCATCTCTAAGAAATCCTTCAAACAATTTACCCACAACAGACGTTAAGCTGACTGCTCTCTAGTTCCCAGGGTCACTTTTAGACCCCTTTTTGAATATTGGTCCCACATTTGCTTGGCGCCAGTCTAGTGGGACAGTCCCTGTCCATAAAGAGTGCTTGAATCTAAGATACAGCGGCCTGTCTATCACATGACTTAATTCTTTTAGTACCCGGGGGTGTATGTCATCTGGGCCTGGTGACTTGTCTATTTTGATATTCTTTAGGCGTTTCTGAGCTTCCTCCTGGGTTAGGTGGGTGATATTTAGCGGAGGATTTACTTTATCACTCTGCATTTCCTGCGATAAATTGAGTAGGTTTGCTTTCCCCTCATCGCCCTCTAGGATTTTACCCAGGTTATTTTTCAATGGGCCAACGCCATCAGTTTGAATCCTTTTACTGTTTCTATAGTTAATGAACAGTTTGGGATTGGTTTTACTTTCCTTGGCAATTAGTCTCTCTGTCTCCTCTTTTGCTATTCTTCTTTGTTTCTTCCAGATTTAGTTTTTTTCCCTCTAAGATATTAGCGCTTCCTGTAGTGTGATCATCTCTTCTAACATCTCATGTTGAAACGATTCTATGTCACTGTGTCCTTCCATCATTGTAGACTTTATCTGATGGTGAAAGGTGTGATACTGTGTGAGGCATAGTGTGTTAGGTCTGTGTCTTTGATCAGGCCTCCACTCCCCTGGTGAGCTGAACAGCTGGCAATTTAGTCCCAAGCAGCTCCCACAATCCCTCTCACCTGATGCTATAGTCCTTCCTATAAATCTCGATGCATTGTAAGGGGTGCACGTGGTGTGGGGTGCATGCACGTGTCCTTATTCAGCAAAGTGTCCTATTCGACAAGTGTCTCTGACAGTCATTTCAATGGCAGTATGTAGTGTATATCATCTCTTCTAACAGCAGTATGTAGTGTAGATCATCTCTCTCCTCTCTTCTTCTTCACACAGGTATTTAATCCATCCATCCGTTTGTGTGCTGTCTGATAAGTGTGAACAGAGTCAGATTCTCTAGCAACATTTTTCCATGGTATTTAATTGTTTGGTCCTGCATCTTTTTGTCTTTTTGTTTCTATTTTCAAATGTTCAAAGCCTTCTCTTTCATTGGTTTATGGCCTCTGTGTTTATCTTACCTAGCATTGCCTGCTCTAGCCCAGTGCTAATTGGCTAATTACTCAGTATGACCAACTGGTGCTGGCCTCTAGGAGACATTTCATTTCATATATATTCAGCACTGGCTGCAAATAGCACGCGTGCGGGGTCACGCGTGCAATAGATTCTAAGTGCAATAATTACAAGTGCAGTTAGACCATGGCAGTTGGACAGGGCAGGAGACAGGGAAGGTGCATAAAACTTTCATCCAAACATGCTTCTCGGTCACTAATACTGCATTATGCATTAGTCTTATCAATCGGCTTTTTATTTGTTTTCACTGCTGCTTTCTCACATCTCGCCCGCCCTTCAAAACATTCTGTGCACTCTCTCTATATCAGCCCTTCCCTTCTCCCCTCTCCCATGTAGAACTCTGAGGCTCTACTGACATTCCTCACCCACTGCAAACCATCCACTACCTCCATACAGCACTCAAAACGTTCAGACAAATCATTGCACCACCTGATCTTTCTCTTCTTTCTCCTTTTACTAGTCGCAGGCGACATCTCCCCCAACCCTGGGCCCCCCTCCACTAGCGTACACCACTCTCCTCCAGCTGCATATAGAAACCCTGCTAATCTTATTAACGTTCAGTGCATGCCCTCTCCTATTGATTTCCATTGCGCTCTCTGCAACGCACGGTCTGTGTGGAACAAACTAACTTACATCCATGATTTTTTCCTCTCTAATTCTCTTAACCTTCTGGCTATCACAGAAACCTGGATTCAGCAGCTAGACACCACCGCTGCTGCTGCTCTCTCGTTTGGTGGGCTGAAATTTTCACAGACCGCCAGACATGGCAACAGACAGGGTGGAGGGGTTGGTCTGCTCCTTTCCTCACAATGTGCTTTCCAGGTCATCCCCCCGGTTCCCTCACTTAGGTTTCCTTCCTTTGAAGTCCACACCATCACACTCTTTAAACCCTTCTCCCTGTGAGTGGCAGTCGTGTATCGCCCTCCAGGCTCCCCCCGCCACTTCTTGGATCACTTTGCCACCTGGCTTCCTCACTTTCTATCCTGTGACATCCCCACCCTCATCATGGGCGACTTTAACATCCCCATCGATGACCCCCTCTCCCAATCGGCCTCTCATCTACTTTCTCAAACTTCTTCATTCCGTCTCTCACAGTTTACTAATTCTCCTACCCATGAAGACGGGAACACTCTGGACCTGGTTTTTGCCAGGCTCTGCTTGCTGGATGACTTGACCAACTCCCCTCTCCCGCTCTCGGACCACAACCTTCTTTCCTTCTCTGTTAAGAATTGTCTCTTCACCCGGGACACCCCCACTTACCACACTTAGAGGAATACACGTACCATTAATACCCAGCAGCTTATGGACAATCTCCACACATCTTTAGCCCCCATCTCCTCCTTCTCCTGTCCACACTTGGCATTGTCACACTACAACAATACACTGAAGTGCGCCCTAGATGAAGCAGCTCCTTCTACTCGCAGAAAGATCCCACACAGACAACGGCAGCCCTGGCACACGATGCAAACACGTTTTCTCCAGCGTTGCTCAAGGTGTGCTGAGCGTCAGTGAAGAAAATCTCTTTTAGAAGAGGACTTCATCCACTATCAATTCATGCTCAAAACCTAGAACTCTGCCCTTCATCTGGCCAAACAATCCGATTTCACCACCCTCATCACTTCAATGTCCAACAACCCAAAACGACTTTTCCAAACCGTAAAACTCCCTCCTGAAACCTAAAGCACAGGCCCTCACCACCAACCTCAGCAGTGAGGATCTGGCCACTTATTTCTTGGAAAAAATCAACCACATCCATCAGGACATCTCAGCCCAATCTCCTCAGTGCCTGGATCCCCTTCCCTACCGCACTTCAAGCTCACTAGCCATCTTTGAGCCTGTCACACAAGAAGAGGTTACCCAGCTCCTCGCTTCTTCTCGGCCTACAACCTGCAACAGTGACCCCATTCCTTCACATCTCCTGCAGTCCCTCTCACCGGTGGTCACCACTCACCTGACTAAAAGATTGAACCTCTCTCTTTCTTCAGGTATCTTTCCCTCCTCATTTAAACATGCCATCATAACCCTTTGACTTAAAAAGCCATCCCTGGACCAGAACTGCACTGCTAACTACAGACCGCTCTCTAATCTTCCTTTCATCTCTAAACTCCTGGAACGCTTGCTTCACTCCCGTCTAATCCGCTATCTCTCAGATAACTCTCTCCTCGACCCTTTACAATCTGGTTTCCGCTCCTCACACTCTACTGAAACTGCCCTCACTAAAGTCTCGAATGATCTACTAACAGCCAAATCCAAAGGTCACTGCTCCCTGCTGATCTCCTGGATCTCTCTGCAGCATTCGACACTGTGGATCACCAGCTCCTCCTCACTATGCTCCTCTCTATTGGCCTCAAGGAAACCGTTCTCTCCTGGTTCTCCTCCTACCTCTCTGACCGCTCCTTCACTGTGTCTTTTGCCGGCTCTTCTTCCCCTCCTCATCCCCTTACTATCGGGGATCCTCAGGGCTCAGTCCTAGGCCCCCTCCTCTTCTCTCTATACACTACCCCTTATTGGACAAACTATCAGCAGATTTGGCTTCCAGTATCATCTCGATGCTGACGACACCCAACTATACACTTCTTCCCCTGACATCACCCCTACCCTAATACAAAACACCAAGGATTGTTTATCTGCTGGGTCTAGCATCATGTCCCCGCTTAATTGTAAAGTGCTGTGGAATATGTTGGCGCTATAGAAATAAAAATTAGTATTATTATTATAACAGCTGTATGTAGTGTATATCATCTCTTCTTACAGCAGTATGTAGTGTATATCATCTCTTCTTACAGCAGTATGTAGTGTATATCATCTCTTCTTACAGCTGTATGTAGTGTAGATCATCTCTTCTTACAGCTGTATGTAGTGTAGATCATCTCTTCTTACAGCAGTATGTAGTGTATATCATCTCTTCTTACAGCAGTATGTAGTATATATCATCTCTTCTTACAGCAGTATGTAGTATATATCATCTCTTCTTACAGCTGTATGTAGTGTAGATCATCTCTTCTTACAGCAGTATGTAGTATATATCATCTCTTCTTACAGCTGTATGTAGTGTAGATCATCTCTTCTTACAGCTGTATGTAGTGTATATCATCTCTTCTTACAGCTGTATGTAGTGTATATCATCTCTTCTTACAGCTGTATGTAGTGTAGATCATCTCTTCTTACAGCAGTATGTAGTGTAGATCATCTCTTCTTACAGCAGTATGTAGTATATATCATCTCTTCTTACAGCTGTATGTAGTGTAGATCATCTCTTCTTACAGCTGTATGTAGTGTATATCATCTCTTCTTACAGCAGTATGTAGTGTAGATCATCTCTTCTTACAGCTGTATGTAGTGTAGATCATCTCTTCTAACAGCTGTATGTAGTGTAGATCATCTCTTTTACCAGCAGTATGTAGTGTAGATCATCTCTTCTTACAGCAGTATGTAGTATATATCATCTCTTCTTACAGCAGTATGTAGTGTAGATCATCTCTTCTTACAGCTGTATGTAGTATATATCATCTCTTCTTACAGCAGTATGTAGTATATATCATCTCTTCTTACAGCAGTATGTAGTGTAGATCATCTCTTCTTACAGCTGTATGTAGTGTATATCATCTCTTCTTACAGCTGTATGTAGTATATATCATCTCTTCTTACAGCTGTATGTAGTATATATCATCTCTTCTTACAGCTGTATGTAGTGTAGATCATCTCTTCTTACAGCTGTATGTAGTGTATATCATCTCTTCTTACAGCAGTATGTAGTGTAGATCATCTCTTCTTACAGCTGTATGTAGTGTAGATCATCTCTTCTAACAGCTGTATGTAGTGTAGATCATCTCTTTTACCAGCAGTATGTAGTGTAGATCATCTCTTCTTACAGCAGTATGTAGTATATATCATCTCTTTTACCAGCAGTATGTAGTGTATATCATCTCTTCTTACAGCTGTATGTAGTGTAGATCATCTCTTCTTACAGCAGTATGTAGTATATATCATCTCTTCTTACAGCTGTATGTAGTGTAGATCATCTCTTCTTACAGCTGTATGTAGTGTAGATCATCTCTTCTTACAGCTGTATGTAGTGTAGATCATCTCTTCTTACAGCAGTATGTAGTATATATCATCTCTTCTTACAGCTGTATGTAGTGTAGATCATCTCTTCTTACAGCTGTATGTAGTGTATATCATCTCTTCTTACAGCTGTATGTAGTATATATCATCTCTTCTTACAGCAGTATGTAGTATATATCATCTCTTCTTACAGCAGTATGTAGTGTATATCATCTCTTCTTACAGCTGTATGTAGTGTAGATCATCTCTTCTTACAGCAGTATGTAGTGTATATCATCTCTTCTTACAGCAGTATGTAGTATATATCATCTCTTCTTACAGCTGTATGTAGTGTAGATCATCTCTTCTTACAGCTGTATGTAGTATATATCATCTCTTCTTACAGCTGTATGTAGTGTAGATCATCTCTTCTTACAGCTGTATGTAGTGTATATCATCTCTTCTTACAGCAGTATGTAGTGTAGATCATCTCTTCTTACAGCTGTATGTAGTGTAGATCATCTCTTCTAACAGCTGTATGTAGTGTAGATCATCTCTTTTACCAGCAGTATGTAGTGTAGATCATCTCTTCTTACAGCAGTATGTAGTATATATCATCTCTTCTTACAGCTGTATGTAGTGTAGATCATCTCTTCTTACAGCAGTATGTAGTGTAGATCATCTCTTCTTACAGCAGTATGTAGTGTAGATCATCTCTTCTTACAGCAGTATGTAGTATATATCATCTCTTCTTACAGCTGTATGTAGTGTAGATCATCTCTTCTTACAGCTGTATGTAGTGTAGATCATCTCTTCTTACAGCTGTATGTAGTGTAGATCATCTCTTCTTACAGCAGTATGTAGTATATATCATCTCTTTTACCAGCAGTATGTAGTGTATATCATCTCTTCTTACAGCTGTATGTAGTGTATATCATCTCTTTTACCAGCAGTATGTAGTATATATCATCTCTTCTTACAGCTGTATGTAGTGTAGATCATCTCTTCTTACAGCTGTATGTAGTGTAGATCATCTCTACTTACAGCAGTATGTAGTGTATATCATCTCTTCTTACAGCAGTATGTAGTATATATCATCTCTTCTTACAGCAGTATGTAGTGTATATCATCTCTTCTTACAGCAGTATGTAGTGTATATCATCTCTTCTTACAGCAGTATGTAGTATATATCATCTCTTCTTACAGCTGTATGTAGTGTAGATCATCTCTTCTTACAGCAGTATGTAGTGTATATCATCTCTTCTTACAGCAGTATGTAGTATATATCATCTCTTCTTACAGCTGTATGTAGTGTAGATCATCTCTTCTTACAGCTGTATGTAGTGTAGATCATCTCTACTTACAGCAGTATGTAGTGTATATCATCTCTTCTTACAGCTGTATGTAGTGTAGATCATCTCTTCTTACAGCAGTATGTAGTGTATATCATCTCTTCTTACAGCAGTATGTAGTATATATCATCTCTTCTTACAGCTGTATGTAGTGTAGATCATCTCTTCTTACAGCAGTATGTAGTATATATCATCTCTTCTTACAGCTGTATGTAGTATATATCATCTCTTCTTACAGCTGTATGTAGTGTAGATCATCTCTTCTTACAGCAGTATGTAGTGTATATCATCTCTTCTTACAGCAGTATGTAGTATATATCATCTCTTCTTACAGCTGTATGTAGTGTAGATCATCTCTTCTTACAGCTGTATGTAGTGTAGATCATCTCTACTTACAGCAGTATGTAGTGTATATCATCTCTTCTTACAGCTGTATGTAGTGTAGATCATCTCTTCTTACAGCAGTATGTAGTATATATCATCTCTTCTTACAGCTGTATGTAGTGTAGATCATCTCTTCTTACAGCAGTATGTAGTATATATCATCTCTTTTACCAGCAGTATGTAGTGTATATCATCTCTTTTACCAGCAGTATGTAGTGTAGATCATCTCTTTTACCAGCAGTATGTAGTGTAGATCATCTCTTCTTACAGCAGTATGTAGTATATATCATCTCTTCTTACAGCTGTATGTAGTGTAGATCATCTCTTCTTACAGCAGTATGTAGTGTAGATCATCTCTTCTTACAGCAGTATGTAGTGTAGATCATCTCTTCTTACAGCAGTATGTAGTATATATCATCTCTTCTTACAGCTGTATGTAGTGTAGATCATCTCTTCTTACAGCTGTATGTAGTGTAGATCATCTCTTCTTACAGCTGTATGTAGTGTAGATCATCTCTTCTTACAGCAGTATGTAGTATATATCATCTCTTTTACCAGCAGTATGTAGTGTATATCATCTCTTCTTACAGCTGTATGTAGTGTAGATCATCTCTTCTTACAGCAGTATGTAGTATATATCATCTCTTCTTACAGCTGTATGTAGTGTAGATCATCTCTTCTTACAGCTGTATGTAGTGTAGATCATCTCTTCTTACAGCAGTATGTAGTATATATCATCTCTTCTTACAGCTGTATGTAGTGTAGATCATCTCTTCTTACAGCAGTATGTAGTGTAGATCATCTCTTCTTACAGCAGTATGTAGTGTAGATCATCTCTTCTTACAGCAGTATGTAGTGTAGATCATCTCTTCTTACAGCAGTATGTAGTATATATCATCTCTTTTACCAGCAGTATGTAGTGTAGATCATCTCTTCTTACAGCTGTATGTAGTATATATCATCTCTTCTTACAGCAGTATGTAGTGTAGATCATCTCTTCTTACAGCTGTATGTAGTATATATCATCTCTTCTAACAGCTGTATGTAGTGTATATCATCTCTTCTTACAGCAGTATGTAGTGTAGATCATCTCTTCTTACAGCTGTATGTAGTGTAGATCATCTCTTTTACCAGCAGTATGTAGTGTAGATCATCTCTTCTTACAGCTGTATGTAGTGTAGATCATCTCTACTTACAGCAGTATGTAGTGTATATCATCTCTTCTTACAGCAGTATGTAGTGTAGATCATCTCTTCTTACAGCTGTATGTAGTGTAGATCATCTCTTTTACCAGCAGTATGTAGTGTATATCATCTCTTCTTACAGCTGTATGTAGTGTAGATCATCTCTACTTACAGCTGTATGTAGTATATATCATCTCTTCTTACAGCTGTATGTAGTGTAGATCATCTCTTCTTACAGCTGTATGTAGTGTATATCATCTCTTCTTACAGCAGTATGTAGTGTAGATCATCTCTTCTTACAGCAGTATGTAGTGTAGATCATCTCTTCTTACAGCAGTATGTAGTGTATATCATCTCTTCTTACAGCTGTATGTAGTGTAGATCATCTCTTCTAACAGCTGTATGTAGTGTAGATCATCTCTTTTACCAGCAGTATGTAGTGTAGATCATCTCTTCTTACAGCAGTATGTAGTGTAGATCATCTCTTCTTACAGCTGTATGTAGTATATATCATCTCTTCTTACAGCTGTATGTAGTGTAGATCATCTCTTCTTACAGCTGTATGTAGTGTAGATCATCTCTTCTAACAGCTGTATGTAGTGTAGATCATCTCTTTTACCAGCAGTATGTAGTGTAGATCATCTCTTCTTACAGCAGTATGTAGTATATATCATCTCTTCTTACAGCTGTATGTAGTGTAGATCATCTCTTCTTACAGCAGTATGTAGTGTAGATCATCTCTTCTTACAGCAGTATGTAGTGTAGATCATCTCTTCTTACAGCAGTATGTAGTATATATCATCTCTTCTTACAGCAGTATGTAGTATATATCATCTCTTCTTACAGCAGTATGTAGTATATATCATCTCTTCTTACAGCTGTATGTAGTGTAGATCATCTCTTCTTACAGCTGTATGTAGTATATATCATCTCTTCTTACAGCTGTATGTAGTGTAGATCATCTCTTCTTACAGCTGTATGTAGTGTATATCATCTCTTCTTACAGCAGTATGTAGTGTAGATCATCTCTTCTTACAGCTGTATGTAGTGTAGATCATCTCTTCTAACAGCTGTATGTAGTGTAGATCATCTCTTTTACCAGCAGTATGTAGTGTAGATCATCTCTTCTTACAGCAGTATGTAGTATATATCATCTCTTCTTACAGCTGTATGTAGTGTAGATCATCTCTTCTTACAGCAGTATGTAGTGTAGATCATCTCTTCTTACAGCAGTATGTAGTGTAGATCATCTCTTCTTACAGCAGTATGTAGTGTATATCATCTCTTCTTACAGCTGTATGTAGTGTATATCATCTCTTTTACCAGCAGTATGTAGTGTAGATCATCTCTTCTACCAGCAGTATGTACATAGTTACATAGTTCCATAGTTGATAAGGCCGAAAAAAGCCAAGCGTCCATCCAGTTCAGCCTATTTGTTGTGCACTGCAGCTATTCCGCTATTCCTATACCATGCGGGATAGGCCAATTGACATCACTGATGAAAAATTCACTTCCCGACACCAATCTGGCAGTCAGATTAAATCCCTGGATTAATTAACTATCACTAAGCATAAGATGTAATTTTCTTGTTCTCCAGAAAGGCGTCCAGGCCTCTCTTGAACTCATTAAGTGAGTTGGACATCACCACTTCCTCTCCCAGAGAGTTCCAGAGTCTCACGGCTCTGACCGTAAAGAATCCCCTTCTATGCTGGTGCAGGAACCTCCTTTCCTCCAGACGCATAGTGTGCCCCCTCGTCTTTGTCACCATCCTTGGTCTAAACAGGTCATGGGAGAGATCTCTGTACTGCCCCCTGATGTATTTCTACATGTTTATGAGGTCTCCCCTAAGCCTTCTCTTTTCCAATGTAACTAGGCCTAATTTTGACAACCTCTCTGGGTATTCTAGTCCCTCCATTCCCTTTCTTACCTTAGTCGCCCTCCTTTGTACCCTCTCTAGCTCCAATATGTGTTTCCTGAGCACCGGAGGCCAGAACTGTGCCCAATATTGTAAGTGCGGCCTTACCAGCGCTTTATACAGAGGAAGAACAATGTTCTCATCATATGCCCCTATTCCTCTTCTGATGCATGCCATGACTCTATTTGCCTTGGCAGCTGCTGCCTGACACTGGGCACTCCAATTGAATTTGCTGTTAACCAAGACGCCCAGGTCCTTCTCCATGTCCGATTTCCCCAACGGTTTCCCATTTAATATGTATGGGTGACTGCTGTTTTTCTTTCCCATGTGCATGACCTTACATTTATCGGCATTGAACCCCATTTGCCATTTTTTGGCCCAACTCCCCAATTTATCTAAATCCTCCTGTAGCTGTGCCCTATCCTCATCTGTATTAACTACTTTACAAAGTTTAGTATCATCTGCAAATATTGCTATTTTACTATGCAACCCTTCCACTAGATCATTAATAAATATATTAAATAATATAGGGCCCAAGACAGACCCTTGAGGCCCCCCGCTAGTAACCCTGACACCTCCTGAGCTTACTCCATTGATAACCACCCTCTGCTTTCTATCACTCAGCCAGCTATTTACCCACTTGCACACATTATCCCCCAGACCAAGCATTCTCATTTTATCGACCAACCTTTTGTGTGGCACGGTATCAAACGCTTTGGAGAAGTCAAGGTCTACAACATCCACTGACTCTCCCCGGTCCAGCTGTGAGCTCACCTCCTCGTAGAAGGCGATCAGGAGCGATCCCTCATGAATCCATGTTGATATGGAGTTAGACAGTTCTTCTCATTAAGATATTCTACAATAGCATCTCTAAGAAATCCTTCAAACAATTTACCCACAACAGACGTTAAGCTGACTGCTCTCTAGTTCCCAGGGTCACTTTTAGACCCCTTTTTGAATATTGGTCCCACATTTGCTTGGCGCCAGTCTAGTGGGACAGTCCCTGTCCATAAAGAGTGCTTGAATCTAAGATACAGCGGCCTGTCTATCACATGACTTAATTCTTTTAGTACCCGGGGGTGTATGTCATCTGGGCCTGGTGACTTGTCTATTTTGATATTCTTTAGGCGTTTCTGAGCTTCCTCCTGGGTTAGGTGGGTGATATTTAGCGGAGGATTTACTTTATCACTCTGCATTTCCTGCGATAAATTGAGTAGGTTTGCTTTCCCCTCATCGCCCTCTAGGATTTTACCCAGGTTATTTTTCAATGGGCCAACGCCATCAGTTTGAATCCTTTTACTGTTTCTATAGTTAATGAACAGTTTGGGATTGGTTTTACTTTCCTTGGCAATTAGTCTCTCTGTCTCCTCTTTTGCTATTCTTCTTTGTTTCTTCCAGATTTAGTTTTTTTCCCTCTAAGATATTAGCGCTTCCTGTAGTGTGATCATCTCTTCTAACATCTCATGTTGAAACGATTCTATGTCACTGTGTCCTTCCATCATTGTAGACTTTATCTGATGGTGAAAGGTGTGATACTGTGTGAGGCATAGTGTGTTAGGTCTGTGTCTTTGATCAGGCCTCCACTCCCCTGGTGAGCTGAACAGCTGGCAATTTAGTCCCAAGCAGCTCCCACAATCCCTCTCACCTGATGCTATAGTCCTTCCTATAAATCTCGATGCATTGTAAGGGGTGCACGTGGTGTGGGGTGCATGCACGTGTCCTTATTCAGCAAAGTGTCCTATTCGACAAGTGTCTCTGACAGTCATTTCAATGGCAGTATGTAGTGTATATCATCTCTTCTAACAGCAGTATGTAGTGTAGATCATCTCTCTCCTCTCTTCTTCTTCACACAGGTATTTAATCCATCCATCCGTTTGTGTGCTGTCTGATAAGTGTGAACAGAGTCAGATTCTCTAGCAACATTTTTCCATGGTATTTAATTGTTTGGTCCTGCATCTTTTTGTCTTTTTGTTTCTATTTTCAAATGTTCAAAGCCTTCTCTTTCATTGGTTTATGGCCTCTGTGTTTATCTTACCTAGCATTGCCTGCTCTAGCCCAGTGCTAATTGGCTAATTACTCAGTATGACCAACTGGTGCTGGCCTCTAGGAGACATTTCATTTCATATATATTCAGCACTGGCTGCAAATAGCACGCGTGCGGGGTCACGCGTGCAATAGATTCTAAGTGCAATAATTACAAGTGCAGTTAGACCATGGCAGTTGGACAGGGCAGGAGACAGGGAAGGTGCATAAAACTTTCATCCAAACATGCTTCTCGGTCACTAATACTGCATTATGCATTAGTCTTATCAATCGGCTTTTTATTTGTTTTCACTGCTGCTTTCTCACATCTCGCCCGCCCTTCAAAACATTCTGTGCACTCTCTCTATATCAGCCCTTCCCTTCTCCCCTCTCCCATGTAGAACTCTGAGGCTCTACTGACATTCCTCACCCACTGCAAACCATCCACTACCTCCATACAGCACTCAAAACGTTCAGACAAATCATTGCACCACCTGATCTTTCTCTTCTTTCTCCTTTTACTAGTCGCAGGCGACATCTCCCCCAACCCTGGGCCCCCCTCCACTAGCGTACACCACTCTCCTCCAGCTGCATATAGAAACCCTGCTAATCTTATTAACGTTCAGTGCATGCCCTCTCCTATTGATTTCCATTGCGCTCTCTGCAACGCACGGTCTGTGTGGAACAAACTAACTTACATCCATGATTTTTTCCTCTCTAATTCTCTTAACCTTCTGGCTATCACAGAAACCTGGATTCAGCAGCTAGACACCACCGCTGCTGCTGCTCTCTCGTTTGGTGGGCTGAAATTTTCACAGACCGCCAGACATGGCAACAGACAGGGTGGAGGGGTTGGTCTGCTCCTTTCCTCACAATGTGCTTTCCAGGTCATCCCCCCGGTTCCCTCACTTAGGTTTCCTTCCTTTGAAGTCCACACCATCACACTCTTTAAACCCTTCTCCCTGTGAGTGGCAGTCGTGTATCGCCCTCCAGGCTCCCCCCGCCACTTCTTGGATCACTTTGCCACCTGGCTTCCTCACTTTCTATCCTGTGACATCCCCACCCTCATCATGGGCGACTTTAACATCCCCATCGATGACCCCCTCTCCCAATCGGCCTCTCATCTACTTTCTCAAACTTCTTCATTCCGTCTCTCACAGTTTACTAATTCTCCTACCCATGAAGACGGGAACACTCTGGACCTGGTTTTTGCCAGGCTCTGCTTGCTGGATGACTTGACCAACTCCCCTCTCCCGCTCTCGGACCACAACCTTCTTTCCTTCTCTGTTAAGAATTGTCTCTTCACCCGGGACACCCCCACTTACCACACTTAGAGGAATACACGTACCATTAATACCCAGCAGCTTATGGACAATCTCCACACATCTTTAGCCCCCATCTCCTCCTTCTCCTGTCCACACTTGGCATTGTCACACTACAACAATACACTGAAGTGCGCCCTAGATGAAGCAGCTCCTTCTACTCGCAGAAAGATCCCACACAGACAACGGCAGCCCTGGCACACGATGCAAACACGTTTTCTCCAGCGTTGCTCAAGGTGTGCTGAGCGTCAGTGAAGAAAATCTCTTTTAGAAGAGGACTTCATCCACTATCAATTCATGCTCAAAACCTAGAACTCTGCCCTTCATCTGGCCAAACAATCCGATTTCACCACCCTCATCACTTCAATGTCCAACAACCCAAAACGACTTTTCCAAACCGTAAAACTCCCTCCTGAAACCTAAAGCACAGGCCCTCACCACCAACCTCAGCAGTGAGGATCTGGCCACTTATTTCTTGGAAAAAATCAACCACATCCATCAGGACATCTCAGCCCAATCTCCTCAGTGCCTGGATCCCCTTCCCTACCGCACTTCAAGCTCACTAGCCATCTTTGAGCCTGTCACACAAGAAGAGGTTACCCAGCTCCTCGCTTCTTCTCGGCCTACAACCTGCAACAGTGACCCCATTCCTTCACATCTCCTGCAGTCCCTCTCACCGGTGGTCACCACTCACCTGACTAAAAGATTGAACCTCTCTCTTTCTTCAGGTATCTTTCCCTCCTCATTTAAACATGCCATCATAACCCTTTGACTTAAAAAGCCATCCCTGGACCAGAACTGCACTGCTAACTACAGACCGCTCTCTAATCTTCCTTTCATCTCTAAACTCCTGGAACGCTTGCTTCACTCCCGTCTAATCCGCTATCTCTCAGATAACTCTCTCCTCGACCCTTTACAATCTGGTTTCCGCTCCTCACACTCTACTGAAACTGCCCTCACTAAAGTCTCGAATGATCTACTAACAGCCAAATCCAAAGGTCACTGCTCCCTGCTGATCTCCTGGATCTCTCTGCAGCATTCGACACTGTGGATCACCAGCTCCTCCTCACTATGCTCCTCTCTATTGGCCTCAAGGAAACCGTTCTCTCCTGGTTCTCCTCCTACCTCTCTGACCGCTCCTTCACTGTGTCTTTTGCCGGCTCTTCTTCCCCTCCTCATCCCCTTACTATCGGGGATCCTCAGGGCTCAGTCCTAGGCCCCCTCCTCTTCTCTCTATACACTACCCCTTATTGGACAAACTATCAGCAGATTTGGCTTCCAGTATCATCTCGATGCTGACGACACCCAACTATACACTTCTTCCCCTGACATCACCCCTACCCTAATACAAAACACCAAGGATTGTTTATCTGCTGGGTCTAGCATCATGTCCCCGCTTAATTGTAAAGTGCTGTGGAATATGTTGGCGCTATAGAAATAAAAATTAGTATTATTATTATAACAGCTGTATGTAGTGTATATCATCTCTTCTTACAGCAGTATGTAGTATATATCATCTCTTCTTACAGCAGTATGTAGTATATATCATCTCTTCTTACAGCTGTATGTAGTGTAGATCATCTCTTCTTACAGCTGTATGTAGTGTAGATCATCTCTTCTTACAGCAGTATGTAGTATATATCATCTCTTCTTACAGCTGTATGTAGTGTAGATCATCTCTTCTTACAGCAGTATGTAGTATATATCATCTCTTCTTACAGCAGTATGTAGTATATATCATCTCTTCTTACAGCTGTATGTAGTGTATATCATCTCTTCTTACAGCTGTATGTAGTATATATCATCTCTTCTTACAGCAGTATGTAGTATATATCATCTCTTCTTACAGCTGTATGTAGTGTAGATCATCTCTTCTTACAGCTGTATGTAGTATATATCATCTCTTCTTACAGCTGTATGTAGTGTAGATCATCTCTTCTTACAGCTGTATGTAGTGTAGATCATCTCTTCTTACAGCAGTATGTAGTGTATATCATCTCTTCTTACAGCTGTATGTAGTATATATCATCTCTTCTTACAGCAGTATGTAGTATATATCATCTCTTCTTACAGCTGTATGTAGTGTAGATCATCTCTTCTTACAGCTGTATGTAGTATATATCATCTCTTCTTACAGCAGTATGTAGTATATATCATCTCTTCTTACAGCTGTATGTAGTGTAGATCATCTCTTCTTACAGCTGTATGTAGTGTATATCATCTCTTCTTACAGCAGTATGTAGTGTAGATCATCTCTTCTTACAGCAGTATGTAGTGTATATCATCTCTTCTTACAGCTGTATGTAGTATATATCATCTCTTTTACCAGCAGTATGTAGTGTAGATCATCTCTTCTTACAGCTGTATGTAGTGTATATCATCTCTTCTTTCAGCTGTATGTAGTGTAGATCATCTCTTCTTACAGCAGTATGTAGTATATATCATCTCTTTTACCAGCAGTATGTAGTGTATATCATCTCTTCTTACAGCTGTATGTAGTGTATATCATCTCTTTTACCAGCAGTATGTAGTATATATCATCTCTTCTTACAGCTGTATGTAGTGTAGATCATCTCTTCTTACACCAGTATGTAGTGTAGATCATCTCTTCTTACAGCTGTATGTAGTATATATCATCTCTTACACCAGTATGTAGTGTAGATCATCTCTTCTTACAGCTGTATGTAGTATATATCATCTCTTCTTACAGCTGTATGTAGTGTATATCATCTCTTCTTACAGCTGTATGTAGTGTAGATCATCTCTTCTTACAGCAGTATGTAGTGTAGATCATCTCTTCTTACAGCAGTATGTAGTATATATCATCTCTTCTTACAGCTGTATGTAGTGTAGATCATCTCTTCTTACAGCAGTATGTAGTGTATATCATCTCTTCTTACAGCTGTATGTAGTGTAGATCATCTCTTCTTACAGCTGTATGTAGTGTAGATCATCTCTTCTTACAGCTGTATGTAGTGTAGATCATCTCTTCTAACAGCTGTATGTAGTGTATATCATCTCTTCTTACAGCAGTATGTAGTGTAGATCATCTCTTCTTACAGCTGTATGTAGTGTATATCATCTCTTCTTTCAGCTGTATGTAGTGTAGATCATCTCTTCTTACAGCTGTATGTAGTGTATATCATCTCTTCTTACAGCTGTATGTAGTATATATCATCTCTTCTTACAGCAGTATGTAGTGTAGATCATCTCTTCTTACAGCAGTATGTAGTGTAGATCATCTCTTCTTACAGCTGTATGTAGTGTAGATCATCTCTTTTACCAGCAGTATGTAGTGTAGATCATCTCTTCTTACAGCTGTATGTAGTGTATATCATCTCTTCTTTCAGCTGTATGTAGTATATATCATCTCTTTTACCAGCAGTATGTAGTGTATATCATCTCTTCTTACAGCTGTATGTAGTGTAGATCATCTCTTCTTACACCAGTATGTAGTATATATCATCTCTTTTACCAGCAGTATGTAGTATATATCATCTCTTACACCAGTATGTAGTGTAGATCATCTCTTCTTACAGCTGTATGTAGTATATATCATCTCTTCTTACAGCTGTATGTAGTGTATATCATCTCTTCTTACAGCTGTATGTAGTGTAGATCATCTCTTCTTACAGCAGTATGTAGTGTAGATCATCTCTTCTTACAGCAGTATGTAGTATATATCATCTCTTCTTACAGCTGTATGTAGTGTAGATCATCTCTTCTTACAGCAGTATGTAGTGTATATCATCTCTTCTTACAGCAGTATGTAGTGTAGATCATCTCTTCTTACAGCAGTATGTAGTGTATATCATCTCTTCTTACAGCTGTATGTAGTGTAGATCATCTCTTCTTACAGCTGTATGTAGTGTAGATCATCTCTTCTTACAGCTGTATGTAGTGTAGATCATCTCTTCTAACAGCTGTATGTAGTGTAGATCATCTCTTCTTACAGCTGTATGTAGTGTATATCATCTCTTCTTTCAGCTGTATGTAGTGTAGATCATCTCTTCTTACAGCTGTATGTAGTGTATATCATCTCTTCTTACAGCTGTATGTAGTATATATCATCTCTTCTTACAGCAGTATGTAGTGTAGATCATCTCTTCTTACAGCAGTATGTAGTGTAGATCATCTCTTCTTACAGCTGTATGTAGTGTAGATCATCTCTTCTTACAGCAGTATGTAGTATATATCATCTCTTTTACCAGCAGTATGTAGTGTATATCATCTCTTTTACCAGCAGTATGTAGTGTAGATCATCTCTTCTACCAGCAGTATGTACATAGTTACATAGTTCCATAGTTGATAAGGCCGAAAAAAGCCAAGCGTCCATCCAGTTCAGCCTATTTGTTGTGCACTGCAGCTATTCCGCTATTCCTATACCATGCGGGATAGGCCAATTGACATCACTGATGAAAAATTCACTTCCCGACACCAATCTGGCAGTCAGATTAAATCCCTGGATTAATTAACTATCACTAAGCATAAGATGTAATTTTCTTGTTCTCCAGAAAGGCGTCCAGGCCTCTCTTGAACTCATTAAGTGAGTTGGACATCACCACTTCCTCTCCCAGAGAGTTCCAGAGTCTCACGGCTCTGACCGTAAAGAATCCCCTTCTATGCTGGTGCAGGAACCTCCTTTCCTCCAGACGCATAGTGTGCCCCCTCGTCTTTGTCACCATCCTTGGTCTAAACAGGTCATGGGAGAGATCTCTGTACTGCCCCCTGATGTATTTCTACATGTTTATGAGGTCTCCCCTAAGCCTTCTCTTTTCCAATGTAACTAGGCCTAATTTTGACAACCTCTCTGGGTATTCTAGTCCCTCCATTCCCTTTCTTACCTTAGTCGCCCTCCTTTGTACCCTCTCTAGCTCCAATATGTGTTTCCTGAGCACCGGAGGCCAGAACTGTGCCCAATATTGTAAGTGCGGCCTTACCAGCGCTTTATACAGAGGAAGAACAATGTTCTCATCATATGCCCCTATTCCTCTTCTGATGCATGCCATGACTCTATTTGCCTTGGCAGCTGCTGCCTGACACTGGGCACTCCAATTGAATTTGCTGTTAACCAAGACGCCCAGGTCCTTCTCCATGTCCGATTTCCCCAACGGTTTCCCATTTAATATGTATGGGTGACTGCTGTTTTTCTTTCCCATGTGCATGACCTTACATTTATCGGCATTGAACCCCATTTGCCATTTTTTGGCCCAACTCCCCAATTTATCTAAATCCTCCTGTAGCTGTGCCCTATCCTCATCTGTATTAACTACTTTACAAAGTTTAGTATCATCTGCAAATATTGCTATTTTACTATGCAACCCTTCCACTAGATCATTAATAAATATATTAAATAATATAGGGCCCAAGACAGACCCTTGAGGCCCCCCGCTAGTAACCCTGACACCTCCTGAGCTTACTCCATTGATAACCACCCTCTGCTTTCTATCACTCAGCCAGCTATTTACCCACTTGCACACATTATCCCCCAGACCAAGCATTCTCATTTTATCGACCAACCTTTTGTGTGGCACGGTATCAAACGCTTTGGAGAAGTCAAGGTCTACAACATCCACTGACTCTCCCCGGTCCAGCTGTGAGCTCACCTCCTCGTAGAAGGCGATCAGGAGCGATCCCTCATGAATCCATGTTGATATGGAGTTAGACAGTTCTTCTCATTAAGATATTCTACAATAGCATCTCTAAGAAATCCTTCAAACAATTTACCCACAACAGACGTTAAGCTGACTGCTCTCTAGTTCCCAGGGTCACTTTTAGACCCCTTTTTGAATATTGGTCCCACATTTGCTTGGCGCCAGTCTAGTGGGACAGTCCCTGTCCATAAAGAGTGCTTGAATCTAAGATACAGCGGCCTGTCTATCACATGACTTAATTCTTTTAGTACCCGGGGGTGTATGTCATCTGGGCCTGGTGACTTGTCTATTTTGATATTCTTTAGGCGTTTCTGAGCTTCCTCCTGGGTTAGGTGGGTGATATTTAGCGGAGGATTTACTTTATCACTCTGCATTTCCTGCGATAAATTGAGTAGGTTTGCTTTCCCCTCATCGCCCTCTAGGATTTTACCCAGGTTATTTTTCAATGGGCCAACGCCATCAGTTTGAATCCTTTTACTGTTTCTATAGTTAATGAACAGTTTGGGATTGGTTTTACTTTCCTTGGCAATTAGTCTCTCTGTCTCCTCTTTTGCTATTCTTCTTTGTTTCTTCCAGATTTAGTTTTTTTCCCTCTAAGATATTAGCGCTTCCTGTAGTGTGATCATCTCTTCTAACATCTCATGTTGAAACGATTCTATGTCACTGTGTCCTTCCATCATTGTAGACTTTATCTGATGGTGAAAGGTGTGATACTGTGTGAGGCATAGTGTGTTAGGTCTGTGTCTTTGATCAGGCCTCCACTCCCCTGGTGAGCTGAACAGCTGGCAATTTAGTCCCAAGCAGCTCCCACAATCCCTCTCACCTGATGCTATAGTCCTTCCTATAAATCTCGATGCATTGTAAGGGGTGCACGTGGTGTGGGGTGCATGCACGTGTCCTTATTCAGCAAAGTGTCCTATTCGACAAGTGTCTCTGACAGTCATTTCAATGGCAGTATGTAGTGTATATCATCTCTTCTAACAGCAGTATGTAGTGTAGATCATCTCTCTCCTCTCTTCTTCTTCACACAGGTATTTAATCCATCCATCCGTTTGTGTGCTGTCTGATAAGTGTGAACAGAGTCAGATTCTCTAGCAACATTTTTCCATGGTATTTAATTGTTTGGTCCTGCATCTTTTTGTCTTTTTGTTTCTATTTTCAAATGTTCAAAGCCTTCTCTTTCATTGGTTTATGGCCTCTGTGTTTATCTTACCTAGCATTGCCTGCTCTAGCCCAGTGCTAATTGGCTAATTACTCAGTATGACCAACTGGTGCTGGCCTCTAGGAGACATTTCATTTCATATATATTCAGCACTGGCTGCAAATAGCACGCGTGCGGGGTCACGCGTGCAATAGATTCTAAGTGCAATAATTACAAGTGCAGTTAGACCATGGCAGTTGGACAGGGCAGGAGACAGGGAAGGTGCATAAAACTTTCATCCAAACATGCTTCTCGGTCACTAATACTGCATTATGCATTAGTCTTATCAATCGGCTTTTTATTTGTTTTCACTGCTGCTTTCTCACATCTCGCCCGCCCTTCAAAACATTCTGTGCACTCTCTCTATATCAGCCCTTCCCTTCTCCCCTCTCCCATGTAGAACTCTGAGGCTCTACTGACATTCCTCACCCACTGCAAACCATCCACTACCTCCATACAGCACTCAAAACGTTCAGACAAATCATTGCACCACCTGATCTTTCTCTTCTTTCTCCTTTTACTAGTCGCAGGCGACATCTCCCCCAACCCTGGGCCCCCCTCCACTAGCGTACACCACTCTCCTCCAGCTGCATATAGAAACCCTGCTAATCTTATTAACGTTCAGTGCATGCCCTCTCCTATTGATTTCCATTGCGCTCTCTGCAACGCACGGTCTGTGTGGAACAAACTAACTTACATCCATGATTTTTTCCTCTCTAATTCTCTTAACCTTCTGGCTATCACAGAAACCTGGATTCAGCAGCTAGACACCACCGCTGCTGCTGCTCTCTCGTTTGGTGGGCTGAAATTTTCACAGACCGCCAGACATGGCAACAGACAGGGTGGAGGGGTTGGTCTGCTCCTTTCCTCACAATGTGCTTTCCAGGTCATCCCCCCGGTTCCCTCACTTAGGTTTCCTTCCTTTGAAGTCCACACCATCACACTCTTTAAACCCTTCTCCCTGTGAGTGGCAGTCGTGTATCGCCCTCCAGGCTCCCCCCGCCACTTCTTGGATCACTTTGCCACCTGGCTTCCTCACTTTCTATCCTGTGACATCCCCACCCTCATCATGGGCGACTTTAACATCCCCATCGATGACCCCCTCTCCCAATCGGCCTCTCATCTACTTTCTCAAACTTCTTCATTCCGTCTCTCACAGTTTACTAATTCTCCTACCCATGAAGACGGGAACACTCTGGACCTGGTTTTTGCCAGGCTCTGCTTGCTGGATGACTTGACCAACTCCCCTCTCCCGCTCTCGGACCACAACCTTCTTTCCTTCTCTGTTAAGAATTGTCTCTTCACCCGGGACACCCCCACTTACCACACTTAGAGGAATACACGTACCATTAATACCCAGCAGCTTATGGACAATCTCCACACATCTTTAGCCCCCATCTCCTCCTTCTCCTGTCCACACTTGGCATTGTCACACTACAACAATACACTGAAGTGCGCCCTAGATGAAGCAGCTCCTTCTACTCGCAGAAAGATCCCACACAGACAACGGCAGCCCTGGCACACGATGCAAACACGTTTTCTCCAGCGTTGCTCAAGGTGTGCTGAGCGTCAGTGAAGAAAATCTCTTTTAGAAGAGGACTTCATCCACTATCAATTCATGCTCAAAACCTAGAACTCTGCCCTTCATCTGGCCAAACAATCCGATTTCACCACCCTCATCACTTCAATGTCCAACAACCCAAAACGACTTTTCCAAACCGTAAAACTCCCTCCTGAAACCTAAAGCACAGGCCCTCACCACCAACCTCAGCAGTGAGGATCTGGCCACTTATTTCTTGGAAAAAATCAACCACATCCATCAGGACATCTCAGCCCAATCTCCTCAGTGCCTGGATCCCCTTCCCTACCGCACTTCAAGCTCACTAGCCATCTTTGAGCCTGTCACACAAGAAGAGGTTACCCAGCTCCTCGCTTCTTCTCGGCCTACAACCTGCAACAGTGACCCCATTCCTTCACATCTCCTGCAGTCCCTCTCACCGGTGGTCACCACTCACCTGACTAAAAGATTGAACCTCTCTCTTTCTTCAGGTATCTTTCCCTCCTCATTTAAACATGCCATCATAACCCTTTGACTTAAAAAGCCATCCCTGGACCAGAACTGCACTGCTAACTACAGACCGCTCTCTAATCTTCCTTTCATCTCTAAACTCCTGGAACGCTTGCTTCACTCCCGTCTAATCCGCTATCTCTCAGATAACTCTCTCCTCGACCCTTTACAATCTGGTTTCCGCTCCTCACACTCTACTGAAACTGCCCTCACTAAAGTCTCGAATGATCTACTAACAGCCAAATCCAAAGGTCACTGCTCCCTGCTGATCTCCTGGATCTCTCTGCAGCATTCGACACTGTGGATCACCAGCTCCTCCTCACTATGCTCCTCTCTATTGGCCTCAAGGAAACCGTTCTCTCCTGGTTCTCCTCCTACCTCTCTGACCGCTCCTTCACTGTGTCTTTTGCCGGCTCTTCTTCCCCTCCTCATCCCCTTACTATCGGGGATCCTCAGGGCTCAGTCCTAGGCCCCCTCCTCTTCTCTCTATACACTACCCCTTATTGGACAAACTATCAGCAGATTTGGCTTCCAGTATCATCTCGATGCTGACGACACCCAACTATACACTTCTTCCCCTGACATCACCCCTACCCTAATACAAAACACCAAGGATTGTTTATCTGCTGGGTCTAGCATCATGTCCCCGCTTAATTGTAAAGTGCTGTGGAATATGTTGGCGCTATAGAAATAAAAATTAGTATTATTATTATAACAGCTGTATGTAGTGTATATCATCTCTTCTTACAGCAGTATGTAGTATATATCATCTCTTCTTACAGCAGTATGTAGTATATATCATCTCTTCTTACAGCTGTATGTAGTGTAGATCATCTCTTCTTACAGCTGTATGTAGTGTAGATCATCTCTTCTTACAGCAGTATGTAGTATATATCATCTCTTCTTACAGCAGTATGTAGTGTATATCATCTCTTCTTACAGCAGTATGTAGTGTAGATCATCTCTTCTTACAGCTGTATGTAGTGTAGATCATCTCTTCTTACAGCAGTATGTAGTGTATATCATCTCTTCTTACAGCTGTATGTAGTATATATCATCTCTTCTTACAGCTGTATGTAGTGTATATCATCTCTTCTTACAGCTGTATGTAGTGTATATCATCTCTTCTTACAGCTGTATGTAGTGTAGATCATCTCTTCTTACAGCAGTATGTAGTATATATCATCTCTTCTTACAGCAGTATGTAGTATATATCATCTCTTCTTACAGCTGTATGTAGTGTAGATCATCTCTTCTTACAGCTGTATGTAGTATATATCATCTCTTCTTACAGCTGTATGTAGTGTAGATCATCTCT
This sequence comes from Phyllobates terribilis, assembly GCF_046119375.1. Classification (NCBI taxonomy): domain Eukaryota; kingdom Metazoa; phylum Chordata; class Amphibia; order Anura; family Dendrobatidae; genus Phyllobates; species Phyllobates terribilis. The sequence goes on along the minus strand of NW_027362785.1, from coordinate 18,333,315 downwards.
TCTTACAGCTGTATGTAGTGTAGATCATCTCTTCTTACAGCAGTATGTAGTGTATATCATCTCTTCTTACAGCTGTATGTAGTGTATATCATCTCTTCTTACAGCTGTATGTAGTGTAGATCATCTCTTCTTACAGCTGTATGTAGTGTAGATCATCTCTTCTTACAGCTGTATGTAGTGTAGATCATCTCTTCTTACAGCTGTATGTAGTATATATCATCTCTTCTTACAGCTGTATGTAGTGTAGATCATCTCTTCTTACAGCTGTATGTAGTGTAGATCATCTCTTCTTACAGCTGTATGTAGTGTAGATCATCTCTTCTTACAGCTGTATGTAGTGTATATCATCTCTTCTTACAGCTGTATGTAGTGTAGATCATCTCTTCTTACAGCTGTATGTAGTGTAGATCATCTCTTCTTACAGCTGTATGTAGTGTAGATCATCTCTTCTAACAGCTGTATGTAGTGTATATCATCTCTTCTTACAGCAGTATGTAGTGTAGATCATCTCTTCTTACAGCTGTATGTAGTGTAGATCATCTCTTTTACCAGCAGTATGTAGTGTAGATCATCTCTTCTTACAGCTGTATGTAGTGTATATCATCTCTTCTTTCAGCTGTATGTAGTGTAGATCATCTCTTCTTACAGCTGTATGTAGTGTATATCATCTCTTCTTACAGCTGTATGTAGTGTAGATCATCTCTTCTTACAGCTGTATGTAGTATATATCATCTCTTCTTACAGCTGTATGTAGTGTAGATCATCTCTTCTTACAGCTGTATGTAGTGTATATCATCTCTTCTTACAGCTGTATGTAGTGTATATCATCTCTTCTTACAGCTGTATGTAGTGTATATCATCTCTTTTACCAGCAGTATGTAGTATATATCATCTCTTCTTACAGCTGTATGTAGTGTAGATCATCTCTTCTTACACCAGTATGTAGTGTAGATCATCTCTTCTTACAGCTGTATGTAGTATATATCATCTCTTACACCAGTATGTAGTGTAGATCATCTCTTCTTACAGCAGTATGTAGTGTAGATCATCTCTTCTTACAGCAGTATGTAGTGTATATCATCTCTTCTTACAGCAGTATGTAGTGTAGATCATCTCTTCTTACAGCTGTATGTAGTGTAGATCATCTCTTTTACCAGCAGTATGTAGTGTATATCATCTCTTCTTACAGCTGTATGTAGTATATATCATCTCTTCTTTCAGCTGTATGTAGTGTAGATCATCTCTTCTTACAGCTGTATGTAGTGTAGATCATCTCTTCTTACAGCTGTATGTAGTGTAGATCATCTCTTCTTACAGCTGTATGTAGTATATATCATCTCTTCTTACAGCTGTATGTAGTATATATCATCTCTTCTTACAGCTGTATGTAGTATATATCATCTCTTCTTACAGCAGTATGTAGTATATATCATCTCTTTTACCAGCAGTATGTAGTGTATATCATCTCTTCTTACAGCTGTATGTAGTGTATATCATCTCTTTTACCAGCAGTATGTAGTATATATCATCTCTTCTTACAGCTGTATGTAGTGTAGATCATCTCTTCTTACACCAGTATGTAGTGTAGATCATCTCTTCTTACAGCTGTATGTAGTATATATCATCTCTTACACCAGTATGTAGTGTAGATCATCTCTTCTTACAGCTGTATGTAGTATATATCATCTCTTACACCAGTATGTAGTGTAGATCATCTCTTCTTACAGCAGTATGTAGTATATATCATCTCTTTTACCAGCAGTATGTAGTGTATATCATCTCTTCTTACAGCTGTATGTAGTGTATATCATCTCTTTTACCAGCAGTATGTAGTATATATCATCTCTTCTTACAGCTGTATGTAGTGTAGATCATCTCTTCTTACACCAGTATGTAGTGTAGATCATCTCTTCTTACAGCTGTATGTAGTATATATCATCTCTTACACCAGTATGTAGTGTAGATCATCTCTTCTTACAGCTGTATGTAGTATATATCATCTCTTCTTACAGCTGTATGTAGTATATATCATCTCTTCTTACAGCAGTATGTAGTGTAGATCATCTCTTCTTACAGCTGTATGTAGTGTAGATCATCTCTTCTTACAGCTGTATGTAGTGTAGATCATCTCTTCTAACAGCTGTATGTAGTGTAGATCATCTCTTCTTACAGCAGTATGTAGTGTAGATCATCTCTTCTTACAGCAGTATGTAGTGTATATCATCTCTTCTTACAGCAGTATGTAGTGTAGATCATCTCTTCTTACAGCTGTATGTAGTGTAGATCATCTCTTTTACCAGCAGTATGTAGTGTATATCATCTCTTCTTACAGCTGTATGTAGTATATATCATCTCTTCTTTCAGCTGTATGTAGTGTAGATCATCTCTTCTTACAGCTGTATGTAGTGTAGATCATCTCTTCTTACAGCTGTATGTAGTGTAGATCATCTCTTCTTACAGCTGTATGTAGTATATATCATCTCTTCTTACAGCTGTATGTAGTGTATATCATCTCTTCTTACAGCTGTATGTAGTGTATATCATCTCTTCTTACAGCTGTATGTAGTGTAGATCATCTCTTCTTACAGCTGTATGTAGTATATATCATCTCTTCTTACAGCTGTATGTAGTATATATCATCTCTTCTTACAGCTGTATGTAGTGTATATCATCTCTTCTTACAGCTGTATGTAGTATATATCATCTCTTCTTACAGCAGTATGTAGTGTAGATCATCTCTTCTTACAGCAGTATGTAGTGTATATCATCTCTTCTTACAGCTGTATGTAGTATATATCATCTCTTCTTACAGCAGTATGTAGTGTATATCATCTCTTCTTACACCAGTATGTAGTGTATATCATCTCTTCTTACAGCAGTATGTAGTGTATATCATCTCTTCTTACACCAGTATGTAGTGTATATCATCTCTTCTTACAGCTGTATGTAGTATATATCATCTCTTCTTTCAGCTGTATGTAGTGTAGATCATCTCTTCTTACAGCTGTATGTAGTATATATCATCTCTTCTTACAGCTGTATGTAGTGTAGATCATCTCTTCTTACAGCAGTATGTAGTATATATCATCTCTTTTACCAGCAGTATGTAGTGTAGATCATCTCTTCTTACAGCAGTATGTAGTATATATCATCTCTTTTACCAGCAGTATGTAGTGTATATCATCTCTTTTACCAGCAGTATGTAGTATATATCATCTCTTCTTACACCAGTATGTAGTGTATATCATCTCTTCTTACAGCTGTATGTAGTATATATCATCTCTTCTTACAGCTGTATGTAGTGTAGATCATCTCTTCTTACAGCTGTATGTAGTATATATCATCTCTTACACCAGTATGTAGTGTAGATCATCTCTTCTTACAGCAGTATGTAGTATATATCATCTCTTTTACCAGCAGTATGTAGTGTATATCATCTCTTCTTACAGCTGTATGTAGTGTAGATCATCTCTTCTTACAGCAGTATGTAGTATATATCATCTCTTTTACCAGCAGTATGTAGTATATATCATCTCTTCTTACAGCTGTATGTAGTGTAGATCATCTCTTCTTACACCAGTATGTAGTGTAGATCATCTCTTCTTACAGCTGTATGTAGTATATATCATCTCTTACACCAGTATGTAGTGTAGATCATCTCTTCTTACAGCTGTATGTAGTATATATCATCTCTTCTTACAGCAGTATGTAGTGTATATCATCTCTTCTTACACCAGTATGTAGTGTATATCATCTCTTCTTACAGCTGTATGTAGTGTATATCATCTCTTCTTACAGCTGTATGTAGTGTAGATCATCTCTTCTTACAGCTGTATGTAGTATATATCATCTCTTCTTACAGCTGTATGTAGTGTATATCATCTCTTCTTACAGCTGTATGTAGTATATATCATCTCTTCTTACAGCAGTATGTAGTGTATATCATCTCTTCTTACAGCTGTATGTAGTGTATATCATCTCTTCTTACAGCTGTATGTAGTGTATATCATCTCTTCTTACAGCAGTATGTAGTGTAGATCATCTCTTCTTACAGCAGTATGTAGTGTAGATCATCTCTTCTTACAGCAGTATGTAGTGTATATCATCTCTTCTTACAGCTGTATGTAGTGTAGATCATCTCTTCTTACAGCAGTATGTAGTGTATATCATCTCTTCTTACAGCTGTATGTAGTGTATATCATCTCTTCTTACAGCTGTATGTAGTGTAGATCATCTCTTCTTACAGCAGTATGTAGTGTATATCATCTCTTCTTACAGCAGTATGTAGTGTAGATCATCTCTTCTTACAGCTGTATGTAGTGTAGATCATCTCTTCTTACAGCAGTATGTAGTGTATATCATCTCTTCTTACAGCTGTATGTAGTATATATCATCTCTTCTTACAGCAGTATGTAGTGTAGATCATCTCTTCTTACAGCAGTATGTAGTGTATATCATCTCTTCTTACAGCTGTATGTAGTGTATATCATCTCTTCTTACAGCTGTATGTAGTGTAGATCATCTCTTCTTACAGCAGTATGTAGTGTATATCATCTCTTCTTACAGCAGTATGTAGTGTAGATCATCTCTTCTTACAGCTGTATGTAGTGTAGATCATCTCTTCTTACAGCAGTATGTAGTATATATCATCTCTTTTACCAGCAGTATGTAGTGTATATCATCTCTTTTACCAGCAGTATGTAGTGTAGATCATCTCTTCTACCAGCAGTATGTACATAGTTACATAGTTCCATAGTTGATAAGGCCGAAAAAAGCCAAGCGTCCATCCAGTTCAGCCTATTTGTTGTGCACTGCAGCTATTCCGCTATTCCTATACCATGCGGGATAGGCCAATTGACATCACTGATGAAAAATTCACTTCCCGACACCAATCTGGCAGTCAGATTAAATCCCTGGATTAATTAACTATCACTAAGCATAAGATGTAATTTTCTTGTTCTCCAGAAAGGCGTCCAGGCCTCTCTTGAACTCATTAAGTGAGTTGGACATCACCACTTCCTCTCCCAGAGAGTTCCAGAGTCTCACGGCTCTGACCGTAAAGAATCCCCTTCTATGCTGGTGCAGGAACCTCCTTTCCTCCAGACGCATAGTGTGCCCCCTCGTCTTTGTCACCATCCTTGGTCTAAACAGGTCATGGGAGAGATCTCTGTACTGCCCCCTGATGTATTTCTACATGTTTATGAGGTCTCCCCTAAGCCTTCTCTTTTCCAATGTAACTAGGCCTAATTTTGACAACCTCTCTGGGTATTCTAGTCCCTCCATTCCCTTTCTTACCTTAGTCGCCCTCCTTTGTACCCTCTCTAGCTCCAATATGTGTTTCCTGAGCACCGGAGGCCAGAACTGTGCCCAATATTGTAAGTGCGGCCTTACCAGCGCTTTATACAGAGGAAGAACAATGTTCTCATCATATGCCCCTATTCCTCTTCTGATGCATGCCATGACTCTATTTGCCTTGGCAGCTGCTGCCTGACACTGGGCACTCCAATTGAATTTGCTGTTAACCAAGACGCCCAGGTCCTTCTCCATGTCCGATTTCCCCAACGGTTTCCCATTTAATATGTATGGGTGACTGCTGTTTTTCTTTCCCATGTGCATGACCTTACATTTATCGGCATTGAACCCCATTTGCCATTTTTTGGCCCAACTCCCCAATTTATCTAAATCCTCCTGTAGCTGTGCCCTATCCTCATCTGTATTAACTACTTTACAAAGTTTAGTATCATCTGCAAATATTGCTATTTTACTATGCAACCCTTCCACTAGATCATTAATAAATATATTAAATAATATAGGGCCCAAGACAGACCCTTGAGGCCCCCCGCTAGTAACCCTGACACCTCCTGAGCTTACTCCATTGATAACCACCCTCTGCTTTCTATCACTCAGCCAGCTATTTACCCACTTGCACACATTATCCCCCAGACCAAGCATTCTCATTTTATCGACCAACCTTTTGTGTGGCACGGTATCAAACGCTTTGGAGAAGTCAAGGTCTACAACATCCACTGACTCTCCCCGGTCCAGCTGTGAGCTCACCTCCTCGTAGAAGGCGATCAGGAGCGATCCCTCATGAATCCATGTTGATATGGAGTTAGACAGTTCTTCTCATTAAGATATTCTACAATAGCATCTCTAAGAAATCCTTCAAACAATTTACCCACAACAGACGTTAAGCTGACTGCTCTCTAGTTCCCAGGGTCACTTTTAGACCCCTTTTTGAATATTGGTCCCACATTTGCTTGGCGCCAGTCTAGTGGGACAGTCCCTGTCCATAAAGAGTGCTTGAATCTAAGATACAGCGGCCTGTCTATCACATGACTTAATTCTTTTAGTACCCGGGGGTGTATGTCATCTGGGCCTGGTGACTTGTCTATTTTGATATTCTTTAGGCGTTTCTGAGCTTCCTCCTGGGTTAGGTGGGTGATATTTAGCGGAGGATTTACTTTATCACTCTGCATTTCCTGCGATAAATTGAGTAGGTTTGCTTTCCCCTCATCGCCCTCTAGGATTTTACCCAGGTTATTTTTCAATGGGCCAACGCCATCAGTTTGAATCCTTTTACTGTTTCTATAGTTAATGAACAGTTTGGGATTGGTTTTACTTTCCTTGGCAATTAGTCTCTCTGTCTCCTCTTTTGCTATTCTTCTTTGTTTCTTCCAGATTTAGTTTTTTTCCCTCTAAGATATTAGCGCTTCCTGTAGTGTGATCATCTCTTCTAACATCTCATGTTGAAACGATTCTATGTCACTGTGTCCTTCCATCATTGTAGACTTTATCTGATGGTGAAAGGTGTGATACTGTGTGAGGCATAGTGTGTTAGGTCTGTGTCTTTGATCAGGCCTCCACTCCCCTGGTGAGCTGAACAGCTGGCAATTTAGTCCCAAGCAGCTCCCACAATCCCTCTCACCTGATGCTATAGTCCTTCCTATAAATCTCGATGCATTGTAAGGGGTGCACGTGGTGTGGGGTGCATGCACGTGTCCTTATTCAGCAAAGTGTCCTATTCGACAAGTGTCTCTGACAGTCATTTCAATGGCAGTATGTAGTGTATATCATCTCTTCTAACAGCAGTATGTAGTGTAGATCATCTCTCTCCTCTCTTCTTCTTCACACAGGTATTTAATCCATCCATCCGTTTGTGTGCTGTCTGATAAGTGTGAACAGAGTCAGATTCTCTAGCAACATTTTTCCATGGTATTTAATTGTTTGGTCCTGCATCTTTTTGTCTTTTTGTTTCTATTTTCAAATGTTCAAAGCCTTCTCTTTCATTGGTTTATGGCCTCTGTGTTTATCTTACCTAGCATTGCCTGCTCTAGCCCAGTGCTAATTGGCTAATTACTCAGTATGACCAACTGGTGCTGGCCTCTAGGAGACATTTCATTTCATATATATTCAGCACTGGCTGCAAATAGCACGCGTGCGGGGTCACGCGTGCAATAGATTCTAAGTGCAATAATTACAAGTGCAGTTAGACCATGGCAGTTGGACAGGGCAGGAGACAGGGAAGGTGCATAAAACTTTCATCCAAACATGCTTCTCGGTCACTAATACTGCATTATGCATTAGTCTTATCAATCGGCTTTTTATTTGTTTTCACTGCTGCTTTCTCACATCTCGCCCGCCCTTCAAAACATTCTGTGCACTCTCTCTATATCAGCCCTTCCCTTCTCCCCTCTCCCATGTAGAACTCTGAGGCTCTACTGACATTCCTCACCCACTGCAAACCATCCACTACCTCCATACAGCACTCAAAACGTTCAGACAAATCATTGCACCACCTGATCTTTCTCTTCTTTCTCCTTTTACTAGTCGCAGGCGACATCTCCCCCAACCCTGGGCCCCCCTCCACTAGCGTACACCACTCTCCTCCAGCTGCATATAGAAACCCTGCTAATCTTATTAACGTTCAGTGCATGCCCTCTCCTATTGATTTCCATTGCGCTCTCTGCAACGCACGGTCTGTGTGGAACAAACTAACTTACATCCATGATTTTTTCCTCTCTAATTCTCTTAACCTTCTGGCTATCACAGAAACCTGGATTCAGCAGCTAGACACCACCGCTGCTGCTGCTCTCTCGTTTGGTGGGCTGAAATTTTCACAGACCGCCAGACATGGCAACAGACAGGGTGGAGGGGTTGGTCTGCTCCTTTCCTCACAATGTGCTTTCCAGGTCATCCCCCCGGTTCCCTCACTTAGGTTTCCTTCCTTTGAAGTCCACACCATCACACTCTTTAAACCCTTCTCCCTGTGAGTGGCAGTCGTGTATCGCCCTCCAGGCTCCCCCCGCCACTTCTTGGATCACTTTGCCACCTGGCTTCCTCACTTTCTATCCTGTGACATCCCCACCCTCATCATGGGCGACTTTAACATCCCCATCGATGACCCCCTCTCCCAATCGGCCTCTCATCTACTTTCTCAAACTTCTTCATTCCGTCTCTCACAGTTTACTAATTCTCCTACCCATGAAGACGGGAACACTCTGGACCTGGTTTTTGCCAGGCTCTGCTTGCTGGATGACTTGACCAACTCCCCTCTCCCGCTCTCGGACCACAACCTTCTTTCCTTCTCTGTTAAGAATTGTCTCTTCACCCGGGACACCCCCACTTACCACACTTAGAGGAATACACGTACCATTAATACCCAGCAGCTTATGGACAATCTCCACACATCTTTAGCCCCCATCTCCTCCTTCTCCTGTCCACACTTGGCATTGTCACACTACAACAATACACTGAAGTGCGCCCTAGATGAAGCAGCTCCTTCTACTCGCAGAAAGATCCCACACAGACAACGGCAGCCCTGGCACACGATGCAAACACGTTTTCTCCAGCGTTGCTCAAGGTGTGCTGAGCGTCAGTGAAGAAAATCTCTTTTAGAAGAGGACTTCATCCACTATCAATTCATGCTCAAAACCTAGAACTCTGCCCTTCATCTGGCCAAACAATCCGATTTCACCACCCTCATCACTTCAATGTCCAACAACCCAAAACGACTTTTCCAAACCGTAAAACTCCCTCCTGAAACCTAAAGCACAGGCCCTCACCACCAACCTCAGCAGTGAGGATCTGGCCACTTATTTCTTGGAAAAAATCAACCACATCCATCAGGACATCTCAGCCCAATCTCCTCAGTGCCTGGATCCCCTTCCCTACCGCACTTCAAGCTCACTAGCCATCTTTGAGCCTGTCACACAAGAAGAGGTTACCCAGCTCCTCGCTTCTTCTCGGCCTACAACCTGCAACAGTGACCCCATTCCTTCACATCTCCTGCAGTCCCTCTCACCGGTGGTCACCACTCACCTGACTAAAAGATTGAACCTCTCTCTTTCTTCAGGTATCTTTCCCTCCTCATTTAAACATGCCATCATAACCCTTTGACTTAAAAAGCCATCCCTGGACCAGAACTGCACTGCTAACTACAGACCGCTCTCTAATCTTCCTTTCATCTCTAAACTCCTGGAACGCTTGCTTCACTCCCGTCTAATCCGCTATCTCTCAGATAACTCTCTCCTCGACCCTTTACAATCTGGTTTCCGCTCCTCACACTCTACTGAAACTGCCCTCACTAAAGTCTCGAATGATCTACTAACAGCCAAATCCAAAGGTCACTGCTCCCTGCTGATCTCCTGGATCTCTCTGCAGCATTCGACACTGTGGATCACCAGCTCCTCCTCACTATGCTCCTCTCTATTGGCCTCAAGGAAACCGTTCTCTCCTGGTTCTCCTCCTACCTCTCTGACCGCTCCTTCACTGTGTCTTTTGCCGGCTCTTCTTCCCCTCCTCATCCCCTTACTATCGGGGATCCTCAGGGCTCAGTCCTAGGCCCCCTCCTCTTCTCTCTATACACTACCCCTTATTGGACAAACTATCAGCAGATTTGGCTTCCAGTATCATCTCGATGCTGACGACACCCAACTATACACTTCTTCCCCTGACATCACCCCTACCCTAATACAAAACACCAAGGATTGTTTATCTGCTGGGTCTAGCATCATGTCCCCGCTTAATTGTAAAGTGCTGTGGAATATGTTGGCGCTATAGAAATAAAAATTAGTATTATTATTATAACAGCTGTATGTAGTGTATATCATCTCTTCTTACAGCAGTATGTAGTATATATCATCTCTTCTTACAGCTGTATGTAGTGTAGATCATCTCTTCTTACAGCAGTATGTAGTGTATATCATCTCTTCTTACAGCAGTATGTAGTATATATCATCTCTTCTTACAGCTGTATGTAGTGTAGATCATCTCTTCTTACAGCTGTATGTAGTGTAGATCATCTCTTCTTACAGCAGTATGTAGTATATATCATCTCTTCTTACAGCTGTATGTAGTGTAGATCATCTCTTCTAACAGCTGTATGTAGTGTATATCATCTCTTCTTACAGCTGTATGTAGTGTATATCATCTCTTCTTACAGCTGTATGTAGTGTAGATCATCTCTTCTTACAGCTGTATGTAGTGTAGATCATCTCTTCTTACAGCTGTATGTAGTGTAGATCATCTCTTCTTACAGCTGTATGTAGTGTAGATCATCTCTTCTTACAGCAGTATGTAGTATATATCATCTCTTCTTACAGCTGTATGTAGTGTATATCATCTCTTCTTACAGCAGTATGTAGTGTATATCATCTCTTCTTACAGCAGTATGTAGTATATATCATCTCTTCTTACAGCTGTATGTAGTGTAGATCATCTCTTCTTACAGCAGTATGTAGTGTATATCATCTCTTCTTACAGCAGTATGTAGTATATATCATCTCTTCTTACAGCTGTATGTAGTGTAGATCATCTCTTCTTACAGCTGTATGTAGTGTAGATCATCTCTACTTACAGCAGTATGTAGTGTATATCATCTCTTTTACCAGCAGTATGTAGTGTATATCATCTCTTCTTACAGCAGTATGTAGTGTATATCATCTCTTCTTACACCAGTATGTAGTGTATATCATCTCTTCTTACAGCAGTATGTAGTGTATATCATCTCTTCTTACACCAGTATGTAGTGTATATCATCTCTTCTTACAGCTGTATGTAGTATATATCATCTCTTCTTTCAGCTGTATGTAGTGTATATCATCTCTTCTTACAGCTGTATGTAGTATATATCATCTCTTCTTACAGCTGTATGTAGTGTAGATCATCTCTTCTTACAGCAGTATGTAGTGTATATCATCTCTTCTTACAGCAGTATGTAGTGTAGATCATCTCTTCTTACAGCTGTATGTAGTGTAGATCATCTCTTCTTACAGCAGTATGTAGTATATATCATCTCTTTTACCAGCAGTATGTAGTGTATATCATCTCTTTTACCAGCAGTATGTAGTGTAGATCATCTCTTCTACCAGCAGTATGTACATAGTTACATAGTTCCATAGTTGATAAGGCCGAAAAAAGCCAAGCGTCCATCCAGTTCAGCCTATTTGTTGTGCACTGCAGCTATTCCGCTATTCCTATACCATGCGGGATAGGCCAATTGACATCACTGATGAAAAATTCACTTCCCGACACCAATCTGGCAGTCAGATTAAATCCCTGGATTAATTAACTATCACTAAGCATAAGATGTAATTTTCTTGTTCTCCAGAAAGGCGTCCAGGCCTCTCTTGAACTCATTAAGTGAGTTGGACATCACCACTTCCTCTCCCAGAGAGTTCCAGAGTCTCACGGCTCTGACCGTAAAGAATCCCCTTCTATGCTGGTGCAGGAACCTCCTTTCCTCCAGACGCATAGTGTGCCCCCTCGTCTTTGTCACCATCCTTGGTCTAAACAGGTCATGGGAGAGATCTCTGTACTGCCCCCTGATGTATTTCTACATGTTTATGAGGTCTCCCCTAAGCCTTCTCTTTTCCAATGTAACTAGGCCTAATTTTGACAACCTCTCTGGGTATTCTAGTCCCTCCATTCCCTTTCTTACCTTAGTCGCCCTCCTTTGTACCCTCTCTAGCTCCAATATGTGTTTCCTGAGCACCGGAGGCCAGAACTGTGCCCAATATTGTAAGTGCGGCCTTACCAGCGCTTTATACAGAGGAAGAACAATGTTCTCATCATATGCCCCTATTCCTCTTCTGATGCATGCCATGACTCTATTTGCCTTGGCAGCTGCTGCCTGACACTGGGCACTCCAATTGAATTTGCTGTTAACCAAGACGCCCAGGTCCTTCTCCATGTCCGATTTCCCCAACGGTTTCCCATTTAATATGTATGGGTGACTGCTGTTTTTCTTTCCCATGTGCATGACCTTACATTTATCGGCATTGAACCCCATTTGCCATTTTTTGGCCCAACTCCCCAATTTATCTAAATCCTCCTGTAGCTGTGCCCTATCCTCATCTGTATTAACTACTTTACAAAGTTTAGTATCATCTGCAAATATTGCTATTTTACTATGCAACCCTTCCACTAGATCATTAATAAATATATTAAATAATATAGGGCCCAAGACAGACCCTTGAGGCCCCCCGCTAGTAACCCTGACACCTCCTGAGCTTACTCCATTGATAACCACCCTCTGCTTTCTATCACTCAGCCAGCTATTTACCCACTTGCACACATTATCCCCCAGACCAAGCATTCTCATTTTATCGACCAACCTTTTGTGTGGCACGGTATCAAACGCTTTGGAGAAGTCAAGGTCTACAACATCCACTGACTCTCCCCGGTCCAGCTGTGAGCTCACCTCCTCGTAGAAGGCGATCAGGAGCGATCCCTCATGAATCCATGTTGATATGGAGTTAGACAGTTCTTCTCATTAAGATATTCTACAATAGCATCTCTAAGAAATCCTTCAAACAATTTACCCACAACAGACGTTAAGCTGACTGCTCTCTAGTTCCCAGGGTCACTTTTAGACCCCTTTTTGAATATTGGTCCCACATTTGCTTGGCGCCAGTCTAGTGGGACAGTCCCTGTCCATAAAGAGTGCTTGAATCTAAGATACAGCGGCCTGTCTATCACATGACTTAATTCTTTTAGTACCCGGGGGTGTATGTCATCTGGGCCTGGTGACTTGTCTATTTTGATATTCTTTAGGCGTTTCTGAGCTTCCTCCTGGGTTAGGTGGGTGATATTTAGCGGAGGATTTACTTTATCACTCTGCATTTCCTGCGATAAATTGAGTAGGTTTGCTTTCCCCTCATCGCCCTCTAGGATTTTACCCAGGTTATTTTTCAATGGGCCAACGCCATCAGTTTGAATCCTTTTACTGTTTCTATAGTTAATGAACAGTTTGGGATTGGTTTTACTTTCCTTGGCAATTAGTCTCTCTGTCTCCTCTTTTGCTATTCTTCTTTGTTTCTTCCAGATTTAGTTTTTTTCCCTCTAAGATATTAGCGCTTCCTGTAGTGTGATCATCTCTTCTAACATCTCATGTTGAAACGATTCTATGTCACTGTGTCCTTCCATCATTGTAGACTTTATCTGATGGTGAAAGGTGTGATACTGTGTGAGGCATAGTGTGTTAGGTCTGTGTCTTTGATCAGGCCTCCACTCCCCTGGTGAGCTGAACAGCTGGCAATTTAGTCCCAAGCAGCTCCCACAATCCCTCTCACCTGATGCTATAGTCCTTCCTATAAATCTCGATGCATTGTAAGGGGTGCACGTGGTGTGGGGTGCATGCACGTGTCCTTATTCAGCAAAGTGTCCTATTCGACAAGTGTCTCTGACAGTCATTTCAATGGCAGTATGTAGTGTATATCATCTCTTCTAACAGCAGTATGTAGTGTAGATCATCTCTCTCCTCTCTTCTTCTTCACACAGGTATTTAATCCATCCATCCGTTTGTGTGCTGTCTGATAAGTGTGAACAGAGTCAGATTCTCTAGCAACATTTTTCCATGGTATTTAATTGTTTGGTCCTGCATCTTTTTGTCTTTTTGTTTCTATTTTCAAATGTTCAAAGCCTTCTCTTTCATTGGTTTATGGCCTCTGTGTTTATCTTACCTAGCATTGCCTGCTCTAGCCCAGTGCTAATTGGCTAATTACTCAGTATGACCAACTGGTGCTGGCCTCTAGGAGACATTTCATTTCATATATATTCAGCACTGGCTGCAAATAGCACGCGTGCGGGGTCACGCGTGCAATAGATTCTAAGTGCAATAATTACAAGTGCAGTTAGACCATGGCAGTTGGACAGGGCAGGAGACAGGGAAGGTGCATAAAACTTTCATCCAAACATGCTTCTCGGTCACTAATACTGCATTATGCATTAGTCTTATCAATCGGCTTTTTATTTGTTTTCACTGCTGCTTTCTCACATCTCGCCCGCCCTTCAAAACATTCTGTGCACTCTCTCTATATCAGCCCTTCCCTTCTCCCCTCTCCCATGTAGAACTCTGAGGCTCTACTGACATTCCTCACCCACTGCAAACCATCCACTACCTCCATACAGCACTCAAAACGTTCAGACAAATCATTGCACCACCTGATCTTTCTCTTCTTTCTCCTTTTACTAGTCGCAGGCGACATCTCCCCCAACCCTGGGCCCCCCTCCACTAGCGTACACCACTCTCCTCCAGCTGCATATAGAAACCCTGCTAATCTTATTAACGTTCAGTGCATGCCCTCTCCTATTGATTTCCATTGCGCTCTCTGCAACGCACGGTCTGTGTGGAACAAACTAACTTACATCCATGATTTTTTCCTCTCTAATTCTCTTAACCTTCTGGCTATCACAGAAACCTGGATTCAGCAGCTAGACACCACCGCTGCTGCTGCTCTCTCGTTTGGTGGGCTGAAATTTTCACAGACCGCCAGACATGGCAACAGACAGGGTGGAGGGGTTGGTCTGCTCCTTTCCTCACAATGTGCTTTCCAGGTCATCCCCCCGGTTCCCTCACTTAGGTTTCCTTCCTTTGAAGTCCACACCATCACACTCTTTAAACCCTTCTCCCTGTGAGTGGCAGTCGTGTATCGCCCTCCAGGCTCCCCCCGCCACTTCTTGGATCACTTTGCCACCTGGCTTCCTCACTTTCTATCCTGTGACATCCCCACCCTCATCATGGGCGACTTTAACATCCCCATCGATGACCCCCTCTCCCAATCGGCCTCTCATCTACTTTCTCAAACTTCTTCATTCCGTCTCTCACAGTTTACTAATTCTCCTACCCATGAAGACGGGAACACTCTGGACCTGGTTTTTGCCAGGCTCTGCTTGCTGGATGACTTGACCAACTCCCCTCTCCCGCTCTCGGACCACAACCTTCTTTCCTTCTCTGTTAAGAATTGTCTCTTCACCCGGGACACCCCCACTTACCACACTTAGAGGAATACACGTACCATTAATACCCAGCAGCTTATGGACAATCTCCACACATCTTTAGCCCCCATCTCCTCCTTCTCCTGTCCACACTTGGCATTGTCACACTACAACAATACACTGAAGTGCGCCCTAGATGAAGCAGCTCCTTCTACTCGCAGAAAGATCCCACACAGACAACGGCAGCCCTGGCACACGATGCAAACACGTTTTCTCCAGCGTTGCTCAAGGTGTGCTGAGCGTCAGTGAAGAAAATCTCTTTTAGAAGAGGACTTCATCCACTATCAATTCATGCTCAAAACCTAGAACTCTGCCCTTCATCTGGCCAAACAATCCGATTTCACCACCCTCATCACTTCAATGTCCAACAACCCAAAACGACTTTTCCAAACCGTAAAACTCCCTCCTGAAACCTAAAGCACAGGCCCTCACCACCAACCTCAGCAGTGAGGATCTGGCCACTTATTTCTTGGAAAAAATCAACCACATCCATCAGGACATCTCAGCCCAATCTCCTCAGTGCCTGGATCCCCTTCCCTACCGCACTTCAAGCTCACTAGCCATCTTTGAGCCTGTCACACAAGAAGAGGTTACCCAGCTCCTCGCTTCTTCTCGGCCTACAACCTGCAACAGTGACCCCATTCCTTCACATCTCCTGCAGTCCCTCTCACCGGTGGTCACCACTCACCTGACTAAAAGATTGAACCTCTCTCTTTCTTCAGGTATCTTTCCCTCCTCATTTAAACATGCCATCATAACCCTTTGACTTAAAAAGCCATCCCTGGACCAGAACTGCACTGCTAACTACAGACCGCTCTCTAATCTTCCTTTCATCTCTAAACTCCTGGAACGCTTGCTTCACTCCCGTCTAATCCGCTATCTCTCAGATAACTCTCTCCTCGACCCTTTACAATCTGGTTTCCGCTCCTCACACTCTACTGAAACTGCCCTCACTAAAGTCTCGAATGATCTACTAACAGCCAAATCCAAAGGTCACTGCTCCCTGCTGATCTCCTGGATCTCTCTGCAGCATTCGACACTGTGGATCACCAGCTCCTCCTCACTATGCTCCTCTCTATTGGCCTCAAGGAAACCGTTCTCTCCTGGTTCTCCTCCTACCTCTCTGACCGCTCCTTCACTGTGTCTTTTGCCGGCTCTTCTTCCCCTCCTCATCCCCTTACTATCGGGGATCCTCAGGGCTCAGTCCTAGGCCCCCTCCTCTTCTCTCTATACACTACCCCTTATTGGACAAACTATCAGCAGATTTGGCTTCCAGTATCATCTCGATGCTGACGACACCCAACTATACACTTCTTCCCCTGACATCACCCCTACCCTAATACAAAACACCAAGGATTGTTTATCTGCTGGGTCTAGCATCATGTCCCCGCTTAATTGTAAAGTGCTGTGGAATATGTTGGCGCTATAGAAATAAAAATTAGTATTATTATTATAACAGCTGTATGTAGTGTATATCATCTCTTCTTACAGCAGTATGTAGTGTATATCATCTCTTCTTACAGCAGTATGTAGTATATATCATCTCTTACACCAGTATGTAGTGTAGATCATCTCTTCTTACAGCTGTATGTAGTATATATCATCTCTTACACCAGTATGTAGTGTAGATCATCTCTTCTTACAGCTGTATGTAGTATATATCATCTCTTCTTACAGCTGTATGTAGTGTAGATCATCTCTTCTTACAGCAGTATGTAGTATATATCATCTCTTCTTACAGCTGTATGTAGTGTAGATCATCTCTTCTTACAGCAGTATGTAGTATATATCATCTCTTCTTACAGCAGTATGTAGTATATATCATCTCTTCTTACAGCTGTATGTAGTGTATATCATCTCTTCTTACAGCTGTATGTAGTATATATCATCTCTTCTTACAGCAGTATGTAGTATATATCATCTCTTCTTACAGCTGTATGTAGTGTAGATCATCTCTTCTTACAGCTGTATGTAGTATATATCATCTCTTCTTACAGCAGTATGTAGTATATATCATCTCTTCTTACAGCTGTATGTAGTGTAGATCATCTCTTCTTACAGCAGTATGTAGTGTAGATCATCTCTTCTTACAGCTGTATGTAGTATATATCATCTCTTCTTACAGCTGTATGTAGTGTAGATCATCTCTTCTTACAGCTGTATGTAGTATATATCATCTCTTACACCAGTATGTAGTGTAGATCATCTCTTCTTACAGCAGTATGTAGTATATATCATCTCTTTTACCAGCAGTATGTAGTGTATATCATCTCTTCTTACAGCTGTATGTAGTGTATATCATCTCTTTTACCAGCAGTATGTAGTATATATCATCTCTTCTTACAGCTGTATGTAGTGTAGATCATCTCTTCTTACACCAGTATGTAGTGTAGATCATCTCTTCTTACAGCTGTATGTAGTATATATCATCTCTTACACCAGTATGTAGTGTAGATCATCTCTTCTTACAGCTGTATGTAGTATATATCATCTCTTCTTACAGCAGTATGTAGTGTATATCATCTCTTCTTACACCAGTATGTAGTGTATATCATCTCTTCTTACAGCTGTATGTAGTGTATATCATCTCTTCTTACAGCTGTATGTAGTGTAGATCATCTCTTCTTACAGCTGTATGTAGTATATATCATCTCTTCTTACAGCTGTATGTAGTGTATATCATCTCTTCTTACAGCTGTATGTAGTATATATCATCTCTTCTTACAGCAGTATGTAGTGTAGATCATCTCTTCTTACAGCAGTATGTAGTGTATATCATCTCTTCTTACAGCTGTATGTAGTATATATCATCTCTTCTTACAGCAGTATGTAGTGTAGATCATCTCTTCTTACAGCAGTATGTAGTGTATATCATCTCTTCTTACAGCTGTATGTAGTGTATATCATCTCTTCTTACAGCTGTATGTAGTGTATATCATCTCTTCTTACAGCTGTATGTAGTGTAGATCATCTCTTCTTACAGCAGTATGTAGTGTATATCATCTCTTCTTACAGCAGTATGTAGTGTAGATCATCTCTTCTTACAGCTGTATGTAGTGTAGATCATCTCTTCTTACAGCAGTATGTAGTATATATCATCTCTTTTACCAGCAGTATGTAGTGTATATCATCTCTTTTACCAGCAGTATGTAGTGTAGATCATCTCTTCTACCAGCAGTATGTACATAGTTACATAGTTCCATAGTTGATAAGGCCGAAAAAAGCCAAGCGTCCATCCAGTTCAGCCTATTTGTTGTGCACTGCAGCTATTCCGCTATTCCTATACCATGCGGGATAGGCCAATTGACATCACTGATGAAAAATTCACTTCCCGACACCAATCTGGCAGTCAGATTAAATCCCTGGATTAATTAACTATCACTAAGCATAAGATGTAATTTTCTTGTTCTCCAGAAAGGCGTCCAGGCCTCTCTTGAACTCATTAAGTGAGTTGGACATCACCACTTCCTCTCCCAGAGAGTTCCAGAGTCTCACGGCTCTGACCGTAAAGAATCCCCTTCTATGCTGGTGCAGGAACCTCCTTTCCTCCAGACGCATAGTGTGCCCCCTCGTCTTTGTCACCATCCTTGGTCTAAACAGGTCATGGGAGAGATCTCTGTACTGCCCCCTGATGTATTTCTACATGTTTATGAGGTCTCCCCTAAGCCTTCTCTTTTCCAATGTAACTAGGCCTAATTTTGACAACCTCTCTGGGTATTCTAGTCCCTCCATTCCCTTTCTTACCTTAGTCGCCCTCCTTTGTACCCTCTCTAGCTCCAATATGTGTTTCCTGAGCACCGGAGGCCAGAACTGTGCCCAATATTGTAAGTGCGGCCTTACCAGCGCTTTATACAGAGGAAGAACAATGTTCTCATCATATGCCCCTATTCCTCTTCTGATGCATGCCATGACTCTATTTGCCTTGGCAGCTGCTGCCTGACACTGGGCACTCCAATTGAATTTGCTGTTAACCAAGACGCCCAGGTCCTTCTCCATGTCCGATTTCCCCAACGGTTTCCCATTTAATATGTATGGGTGACTGCTGTTTTTCTTTCCCATGTGCATGACCTTACATTTATCGGCATTGAACCCCATTTGCCATTTTTTGGCCCAACTCCCCAATTTATCTAAATCCTCCTGTAGCTGTGCCCTATCCTCATCTGTATTAACTACTTTACAAAGTTTAGTATCATCTGCAAATATTGCTATTTTACTATGCAACCCTTCCACTAGATCATTAATAAATATATTAAATAATATAGGGCCCAAGACAGACCCTTGAGGCCCCCCGCTAGTAACCCTGACACCTCCTGAGCTTACTCCATTGATAACCACCCTCTGCTTTCTATCACTCAGCCAGCTATTTACCCACTTGCACACATTATCCCCCAGACCAAGCATTCTCATTTTATCGACCAACCTTTTGTGTGGCACGGTATCAAACGCTTTGGAGAAGTCAAGGTCTACAACATCCACTGACTCTCCCCGGTCCAGCTGTGAGCTCACCTCCTCGTAGAAGGCGATCAGGAGCGATCCCTCATGAATCCATGTTGATATGGAGTTAGACAGTTCTTCTCATTAAGATATTCTACAATAGCATCTCTAAGAAATCCTTCAAACAATTTACCCACAACAGACGTTAAGCTGACTGCTCTCTAGTTCCCAGGGTCACTTTTAGACCCCTTTTTGAATATTGGTCCCACATTTGCTTGGCGCCAGTCTAGTGGGACAGTCCCTGTCCATAAAGAGTGCTTGAATCTAAGATACAGCGGCCTGTCTATCACATGACTTAATTCTTTTAGTACCCGGGGGTGTATGTCATCTGGGCCTGGTGACTTGTCTATTTTGATATTCTTTAGGCGTTTCTGAGCTTCCTCCTGGGTTAGGTGGGTGATATTTAGCGGAGGATTTACTTTATCACTCTGCATTTCCTGCGATAAATTGAGTAGGTTTGCTTTCCCCTCATCGCCCTCTAGGATTTTACCCAGGTTATTTTTCAATGGGCCAACGCCATCAGTTTGAATCCTTTTACTGTTTCTATAGTTAATGAACAGTTTGGGATTGGTTTTACTTTCCTTGGCAATTAGTCTCTCTGTCTCCTCTTTTGCTATTCTTCTTTGTTTCTTCCAGATTTAGTTTTTTTCCCTCTAAGATATTAGCGCTTCCTGTAGTGTGATCATCTCTTCTAACATCTCATGTTGAAACGATTCTATGTCACTGTGTCCTTCCATCATTGTAGACTTTATCTGATGGTGAAAGGTGTGATACTGTGTGAGGCATAGTGTGTTAGGTCTGTGTCTTTGATCAGGCCTCCACTCCCCTGGTGAGCTGAACAGCTGGCAATTTAGTCCCAAGCAGCTCCCACAATCCCTCTCACCTGATGCTATAGTCCTTCCTATAAATCTCGATGCATTGTAAGGGGTGCACGTGGTGTGGGGTGCATGCACGTGTCCTTATTCAGCAAAGTGTCCTATTCGACAAGTGTCTCTGACAGTCATTTCAATGGCAGTATGTAGTGTATATCATCTCTTCTAACAGCAGTATGTAGTGTAGATCATCTCTCTCCTCTCTTCTTCTTCACACAGGTATTTAATCCATCCATCCGTTTGTGTGCTGTCTGATAAGTGTGAACAGAGTCAGATTCTCTAGCAACATTTTTCCATGGTATTTAATTGTTTGGTCCTGCATCTTTTTGTCTTTTTGTTTCTATTTTCAAATGTTCAAAGCCTTCTCTTTCATTGGTTTATGGCCTCTGTGTTTATCTTACCTAGCATTGCCTGCTCTAGCCCAGTGCTAATTGGCTAATTACTCAGTATGACCAACTGGTGCTGGCCTCTAGGAGACATTTCATTTCATATATATTCAGCACTGGCTGCAAATAGCACGCGTGCGGGGTCACGCGTGCAATAGATTCTAAGTGCAATAATTACAAGTGCAGTTAGACCATGGCAGTTGGACAGGGCAGGAGACAGGGAAGGTGCATAAAACTTTCATCCAAACATGCTTCTCGGTCACTAATACTGCATTATGCATTAGTCTTATCAATCGGCTTTTTATTTGTTTTCACTGCTGCTTTCTCACATCTCGCCCGCCCTTCAAAACATTCTGTGCACTCTCTCTATATCAGCCCTTCCCTTCTCCCCTCTCCCATGTAGAACTCTGAGGCTCTACTGACATTCCTCACCCACTGCAAACCATCCACTACCTCCATACAGCACTCAAAACGTTCAGACAAATCATTGCACCACCTGATCTTTCTCTTCTTTCTCCTTTTACTAGTCGCAGGCGACATCTCCCCCAACCCTGGGCCCCCCTCCACTAGCGTACACCACTCTCCTCCAGCTGCATATAGAAACCCTGCTAATCTTATTAACGTTCAGTGCATGCCCTCTCCTATTGATTTCCATTGCGCTCTCTGCAACGCACGGTCTGTGTGGAACAAACTAACTTACATCCATGATTTTTTCCTCTCTAATTCTCTTAACCTTCTGGCTATCACAGAAACCTGGATTCAGCAGCTAGACACCACCGCTGCTGCTGCTCTCTCGTTTGGTGGGCTGAAATTTTCACAGACCGCCAGACATGGCAACAGACAGGGTGGAGGGGTTGGTCTGCTCCTTTCCTCACAATGTGCTTTCCAGGTCATCCCCCCGGTTCCCTCACTTAGGTTTCCTTCCTTTGAAGTCCACACCATCACACTCTTTAAACCCTTCTCCCTGTGAGTGGCAGTCGTGTATCGCCCTCCAGGCTCCCCCCGCCACTTCTTGGATCACTTTGCCACCTGGCTTCCTCACTTTCTATCCTGTGACATCCCCACCCTCATCATGGGCGACTTTAACATCCCCATCGATGACCCCCTCTCCCAATCGGCCTCTCATCTACTTTCTCAAACTTCTTCATTCCGTCTCTCACAGTTTACTAATTCTCCTACCCATGAAGACGGGAACACTCTGGACCTGGTTTTTGCCAGGCTCTGCTTGCTGGATGACTTGACCAACTCCCCTCTCCCGCTCTCGGACCACAACCTTCTTTCCTTCTCTGTTAAGAATTGTCTCTTCACCCGGGACACCCCCACTTACCACACTTAGAGGAATACACGTACCATTAATACCCAGCAGCTTATGGACAATCTCCACACATCTTTAGCCCCCATCTCCTCCTTCTCCTGTCCACACTTGGCATTGTCACACTACAACAATACACTGAAGTGCGCCCTAGATGAAGCAGCTCCTTCTACTCGCAGAAAGATCCCACACAGACAACGGCAGCCCTGGCACACGATGCAAACACGTTTTCTCCAGCGTTGCTCAAGGTGTGCTGAGCGTCAGTGAAGAAAATCTCTTTTAGAAGAGGACTTCATCCACTATCAATTCATGCTCAAAACCTAGAACTCTGCCCTTCATCTGGCCAAACAATCCGATTTCACCACCCTCATCACTTCAATGTCCAACAACCCAAAACGACTTTTCCAAACCGTAAAACTCCCTCCTGAAACCTAAAGCACAGGCCCTCACCACCAACCTCAGCAGTGAGGATCTGGCCACTTATTTCTTGGAAAAAATCAACCACATCCATCAGGACATCTCAGCCCAATCTCCTCAGTGCCTGGATCCCCTTCCCTACCGCACTTCAAGCTCACTAGCCATCTTTGAGCCTGTCACACAAGAAGAGGTTACCCAGCTCCTCGCTTCTTCTCGGCCTACAACCTGCAACAGTGACCCCATTCCTTCACATCTCCTGCAGTCCCTCTCACCGGTGGTCACCACTCACCTGACTAAAAGATTGAACCTCTCTCTTTCTTCAGGTATCTTTCCCTCCTCATTTAAACATGCCATCATAACCCTTTGACTTAAAAAGCCATCCCTGGACCAGAACTGCACTGCTAACTACAGACCGCTCTCTAATCTTCCTTTCATCTCTAAACTCCTGGAACGCTTGCTTCACTCCCGTCTAATCCGCTATCTCTCAGATAACTCTCTCCTCGACCCTTTACAATCTGGTTTCCGCTCCTCACACTCTACTGAAACTGCCCTCACTAAAGTCTCGAATGATCTACTAACAGCCAAATCCAAAGGTCACTGCTCCCTGCTGATCTCCTGGATCTCTCTGCAGCATTCGACACTGTGGATCACCAGCTCCTCCTCACTATGCTCCTCTCTATTGGCCTCAAGGAAACCGTTCTCTCCTGGTTCTCCTCCTACCTCTCTGACCGCTCCTTCACTGTGTCTTTTGCCGGCTCTTCTTCCCCTCCTCATCCCCTTACTATCGGGGATCCTCAGGGCTCAGTCCTAGGCCCCCTCCTCTTCTCTCTATACACTACCCCTTATTGGACAAACTATCAGCAGATTTGGCTTCCAGTATCATCTCGATGCTGACGACACCCAACTATACACTTCTTCCCCTGACATCACCCCTACCCTAATACAAAACACCAAGGATTGTTTATCTGCTGGGTCTAGCATCATGTCCCCGCTTAATTGTAAAGTGCTGTGGAATATGTTGGCGCTATAGAAATAAAAATTAGTATTATTATTATAACAGCTGTATGTAGTGTATATCATCTCTTCTTACAGCAGTATGTAGTATATATCATCTCTTCTTACAGCTGTATGTAGTGTAGATCATCTCTTCTTACAGCTGTATGTAGTATATATCATCTCTTCTTACAGCAGTATGTAGTGTATATCATCTCTTCTTACAGCTGTATGTAGTGTATATCATCTCTTCTTACAGCTGTATGTAGTGTATATCATCTCTTCTTACAGCAGTATGTAGTATATATCATCTCTTCTTACAGCTGTATGTAGTGTATATCATCTCTTCTTACAGCTGTATGTAGTGTATATCATCTCTTCTTACAGCAGTATGTAGTGTATATCATCTCTTCTTACAGCAGTATGTAGTATATATCATCTCTTCTTACAGCTGTATGTAGTGTATATCATCTCTTCTTACAGCAGTATGTAGTGTATATCATCTCTTCTTACAGCAGTATGTAGTATATATCATCTCTTCTTACAGCTGTATGTAGTGTATATCATCTCTTCTTACAGCAGTATGTAGTGTATATCATCTCTTCTTACAGCAGTATGTAGTGTATATCATCTCTTCTTACAGCAGTATGTAGTGTAGATCATCTCTTCTTACAGCAGTATGTAGTGTATATCATCTCTTCTTACACCAGTATGTAGTGTAGATCATCTCTTCTAACAGCTGTATGTAGTGTAGATCATCTCTTCTTACAGCTGTATGTAGTGTATATCATCTCTTCTTACAGCAGTATGTAGTATATATCATCTCTTCTTACAGCTGTATGTAGTGTAGATCATCTCTTCTTACAGCTGTATGTAGTGTAGATCATCTCTTCTAACAGCTGTATGTAGTGTATATCATCTCTTCTTACAGCAGTATGTAGTGTAGATCATCTCTTCTTACAGCTGTATGTAGTGTAGATCATCTCTTTTACCAGCAGTATGTAGTGTAGATCATCTCTTCTTACAGCTGTATGTAGTGTATATCATCTCTTCTTTCAGCTGTATGTAGTGTAGATCATCTCTTCTTACAGCTGTATGTAGTGTATATCATCTCTTCTTACAGCTGTATGTAGTATATATCATCTCTTCTTACAGCAGTATGTAGTGTAGATCATCTCTTCTTACAGCAGTATGTAGTGTAGATCATCTCTTCTTACAGCTGTATGTAGTGTAGATCATCTCTTTTACCAGCAGTATGTAGTGTAGATCATCTCTTCTTACAGCTGTATGTAGTGTATATCATCTCTTCTTTCAGCTGTATGTAGTGTAGATCATCTCTTCTTACAGCAGTATGTAGTATATATCATCTCTTTTACCAGCAGTATGTAGTGTATATCATCTCTTCTTACAGCTGTATGTAGTGTATATCATCTCTTTTACCAGCAGTATGTAGTATATATCATCTCTTCTTACAGCTGTATGTAGTGTAGATCATCTCTTCTTACACCAGTATGTAGTGTAGATCATCTCTTCTTACAGCTGTATGTAGTATATATCATCTCTTACACCAGTATGTAGTGTAGATCATCTCTTCTTACAGCTGTATGTAGTATATATCATCTCTTCTTACAGCTGTATGTAGTGTAGATCATCTCTTCTTACAGCAGTATGTAGTGTATATCATCTCTTCTTACAGCAGTATGTAGTGTAGATCATCTCTTCTTACAGCAGTATGTAGTGTATATCATCTCTTCTTACAGCTGTATGTAGTGTAGATCATCTCTTCTTACAGCTGTATGTAGTGTAGATCATCTCTTCTTACAGCTGTATGTAGTGTAGATCATCTCTTCTAACAGCTGTATGTAGTGTATATCATCTCTTCTTACAGCAGTATGTAGTGTAGATCATCTCTTCTTACAGCTGTATGTAGTGTATATCATCTCTTCTTTCAGCTGTATGTAGTGTAGATCATCTCTTCTTACAGCTGTATGTAGTGTATATCATCTCTTCTTACAGCTGTATGTAGTATATATCATCTCTTCTTACAGCAGTATGTAGTGTAGATCATCTCTTCTTACAGCAGTATGTAGTGTAGATCATCTCTTCTTACAGCTGTATGTAGTGTAGATCATCTCTTCTTACAGCAGTATGTAGTATATATCATCTCTTTTACCAGCAGTATGTAGTGTATATCATCTCTTTTACCAGCAGTATGTAGTGTAGATCATCTCTTCTACCAGCAGTATGTACATAGTTACATAGTTCCATAGTTGATAAGGCCGAAAAAAGCCAAGCGTCCATCCAGTTCAGCCTATTTGTTGTGCACTGCAGCTATTCCGCTATTCCTATACCATGCGGGATAGGCCAATTGACATCACTGATGAAAAATTCACTTCCCGACACCAATCTGGCAGTCAGATTAAATCCCTGGATTAATTAACTATCACTAAGCATAAGATGTAATTTTCTTGTTCTCCAGAAAGGCGTCCAGGCCTCTCTTGAACTCATTAAGTGAGTTGGACATCACCACTTCCTCTCCCAGAGAGTTCCAGAGTCTCACGGCTCTGACCGTAAAGAATCCCCTTCTATGCTGGTGCAGGAACCTCCTTTCCTCCAGACGCATAGTGTGCCCCCTCGTCTTTGTCACCATCCTTGGTCTAAACAGGTCATGGGAGAGATCTCTGTACTGCCCCCTGATGTATTTCTACATGTTTATGAGGTCTCCCCTAAGCCTTCTCTTTTCCAATGTAACTAGGCCTAATTTTGACAACCTCTCTGGGTATTCTAGTCCCTCCATTCCCTTTCTTACCTTAGTCGCCCTCCTTTGTACCCTCTCTAGCTCCAATATGTGTTTCCTGAGCACCGGAGGCCAGAACTGTGCCCAATATTGTAAGTGCGGCCTTACCAGCGCTTTATACAGAGGAAGAACAATGTTCTCATCATATGCCCCTATTCCTCTTCTGATGCATGCCATGACTCTATTTGCCTTGGCAGCTGCTGCCTGACACTGGGCACTCCAATTGAATTTGCTGTTAACCAAGACGCCCAGGTCCTTCTCCATGTCCGATTTCCCCAACGGTTTCCCATTTAATATGTATGGGTGACTGCTGTTTTTCTTTCCCATGTGCATGACCTTACATTTATCGGCATTGAACCCCATTTGCCATTTTTTGGCCCAACTCCCCAATTTATCTAAATCCTCCTGTAGCTGTGCCCTATCCTCATCTGTATTAACTACTTTACAAAGTTTAGTATCATCTGCAAATATTGCTATTTTACTATGCAACCCTTCCACTAGATCATTAATAAATATATTAAATAATATAGGGCCCAAGACAGACCCTTGAGGCCCCCCGCTAGTAACCCTGACACCTCCTGAGCTTACTCCATTGATAACCACCCTCTGCTTTCTATCACTCAGCCAGCTATTTACCCACTTGCACACATTATCCCCCAGACCAAGCATTCTCATTTTATCGACCAACCTTTTGTGTGGCACGGTATCAAACGCTTTGGAGAAGTCAAGGTCTACAACATCCACTGACTCTCCCCGGTCCAGCTGTGAGCTCACCTCCTCGTAGAAGGCGATCAGGAGCGATCCCTCATGAATCCATGTTGATATGGAGTTAGACAGTTCTTCTCATTAAGATATTCTACAATAGCATCTCTAAGAAATCCTTCAAACAATTTACCCACAACAGACGTTAAGCTGACTGCTCTCTAGTTCCCAGGGTCACTTTTAGACCCCTTTTTGAATATTGGTCCCACATTTGCTTGGCGCCAGTCTAGTGGGACAGTCCCTGTCCATAAAGAGTGCTTGAATCTAAGATACAGCGGCCTGTCTATCACATGACTTAATTCTTTTAGTACCCGGGGGTGTATGTCATCTGGGCCTGGTGACTTGTCTATTTTGATATTCTTTAGGCGTTTCTGAGCTTCCTCCTGGGTTAGGTGGGTGATATTTAGCGGAGGATTTACTTTATCACTCTGCATTTCCTGCGATAAATTGAGTAGGTTTGCTTTCCCCTCATCGCCCTCTAGGATTTTACCCAGGTTATTTTTCAATGGGCCAACGCCATCAGTTTGAATCCTTTTACTGTTTCTATAGTTAATGAACAGTTTGGGATTGGTTTTACTTTCCTTGGCAATTAGTCTCTCTGTCTCCTCTTTTGCTATTCTTCTTTGTTTCTTCCAGATTTAGTTTTTTTCCCTCTAAGATATTAGCGCTTCCTGTAGTGTGATCATCTCTTCTAACATCTCATGTTGAAACGATTCTATGTCACTGTGTCCTTCCATCATTGTAGACTTTATCTGATGGTGAAAGGTGTGATACTGTGTGAGGCATAGTGTGTTAGGTCTGTGTCTTTGATCAGGCCTCCACTCCCCTGGTGAGCTGAACAGCTGGCAATTTAGTCCCAAGCAGCTCCCACAATCCCTCTCACCTGATGCTATAGTCCTTCCTATAAATCTCGATGCATTGTAAGGGGTGCACGTGGTGTGGGGTGCATGCACGTGTCCTTATTCAGCAAAGTGTCCTATTCGACAAGTGTCTCTGACAGTCATTTCAATGGCAGTATGTAGTGTATATCATCTCTTCTAACAGCAGTATGTAGTGTAGATCATCTCTCTCCTCTCTTCTTCTTCACACAGGTATTTAATCCATCCATCCGTTTGTGTGCTGTCTGATAAGTGTGAACAGAGTCAGATTCTCTAGCAACATTTTTCCATGGTATTTAATTGTTTGGTCCTGCATCTTTTTGTCTTTTTGTTTCTATTTTCAAATGTTCAAAGCCTTCTCTTTCATTGGTTTATGGCCTCTGTGTTTATCTTACCTAGCATTGCCTGCTCTAGCCCAGTGCTAATTGGCTAATTACTCAGTATGACCAACTGGTGCTGGCCTCTAGGAGACATTTCATTTCATATATATTCAGCACTGGCTGCAAATAGCACGCGTGCGGGGTCACGCGTGCAATAGATTCTAAGTGCAATAATTACAAGTGCAGTTAGACCATGGCAGTTGGACAGGGCAGGAGACAGGGAAGGTGCATAAAACTTTCATCCAAACATGCTTCTCGGTCACTAATACTGCATTATGCATTAGTCTTATCAATCGGCTTTTTATTTGTTTTCACTGCTGCTTTCTCACATCTCGCCCGCCCTTCAAAACATTCTGTGCACTCTCTCTATATCAGCCCTTCCCTTCTCCCCTCTCCCATGTAGAACTCTGAGGCTCTACTGACATTCCTCACCCACTGCAAACCATCCACTACCTCCATACAGCACTCAAAACGTTCAGACAAATCATTGCACCACCTGATCTTTCTCTTCTTTCTCCTTTTACTAGTCGCAGGCGACATCTCCCCCAACCCTGGGCCCCCCTCCACTAGCGTACACCACTCTCCTCCAGCTGCATATAGAAACCCTGCTAATCTTATTAACGTTCAGTGCATGCCCTCTCCTATTGATTTCCATTGCGCTCTCTGCAACGCACGGTCTGTGTGGAACAAACTAACTTACATCCATGATTTTTTCCTCTCTAATTCTCTTAACCTTCTGGCTATCACAGAAACCTGGATTCAGCAGCTAGACACCACCGCTGCTGCTGCTCTCTCGTTTGGTGGGCTGAAATTTTCACAGACCGCCAGACATGGCAACAGACAGGGTGGAGGGGTTGGTCTGCTCCTTTCCTCACAATGTGCTTTCCAGGTCATCCCCCCGGTTCCCTCACTTAGGTTTCCTTCCTTTGAAGTCCACACCATCACACTCTTTAAACCCTTCTCCCTGTGAGTGGCAGTCGTGTATCGCCCTCCAGGCTCCCCCCGCCACTTCTTGGATCACTTTGCCACCTGGCTTCCTCACTTTCTATCCTGTGACATCCCCACCCTCATCATGGGCGACTTTAACATCCCCATCGATGACCCCCTCTCCCAATCGGCCTCTCATCTACTTTCTCAAACTTCTTCATTCCGTCTCTCACAGTTTACTAATTCTCCTACCCATGAAGACGGGAACACTCTGGACCTGGTTTTTGCCAGGCTCTGCTTGCTGGATGACTTGACCAACTCCCCTCTCCCGCTCTCGGACCACAACCTTCTTTCCTTCTCTGTTAAGAATTGTCTCTTCACCCGGGACACCCCCACTTACCACACTTAGAGGAATACACGTACCATTAATACCCAGCAGCTTATGGACAATCTCCACACATCTTTAGCCCCCATCTCCTCCTTCTCCTGTCCACACTTGGCATTGTCACACTACAACAATACACTGAAGTGCGCCCTAGATGAAGCAGCTCCTTCTACTCGCAGAAAGATCCCACACAGACAACGGCAGCCCTGGCACACGATGCAAACACGTTTTCTCCAGCGTTGCTCAAGGTGTGCTGAGCGTCAGTGAAGAAAATCTCTTTTAGAAGAGGACTTCATCCACTATCAATTCATGCTCAAAACCTAGAACTCTGCCCTTCATCTGGCCAAACAATCCGATTTCACCACCCTCATCACTTCAATGTCCAACAACCCAAAACGACTTTTCCAAACCGTAAAACTCCCTCCTGAAACCTAAAGCACAGGCCCTCACCACCAACCTCAGCAGTGAGGATCTGGCCACTTATTTCTTGGAAAAAATCAACCACATCCATCAGGACATCTCAGCCCAATCTCCTCAGTGCCTGGATCCCCTTCCCTACCGCACTTCAAGCTCACTAGCCATCTTTGAGCCTGTCACACAAGAAGAGGTTACCCAGCTCCTCGCTTCTTCTCGGCCTACAACCTGCAACAGTGACCCCATTCCTTCACATCTCCTGCAGTCCCTCTCACCGGTGGTCACCACTCACCTGACTAAAAGATTGAACCTCTCTCTTTCTTCAGGTATCTTTCCCTCCTCATTTAAACATGCCATCATAACCCTTTGACTTAAAAAGCCATCCCTGGACCAGAACTGCACTGCTAACTACAGACCGCTCTCTAATCTTCCTTTCATCTCTAAACTCCTGGAACGCTTGCTTCACTCCCGTCTAATCCGCTATCTCTCAGATAACTCTCTCCTCGACCCTTTACAATCTGGTTTCCGCTCCTCACACTCTACTGAAACTGCCCTCACTAAAGTCTCGAATGATCTACTAACAGCCAAATCCAAAGGTCACTGCTCCCTGCTGATCTCCTGGATCTCTCTGCAGCATTCGACACTGTGGATCACCAGCTCCTCCTCACTATGCTCCTCTCTATTGGCCTCAAGGAAACCGTTCTCTCCTGGTTCTCCTCCTACCTCTCTGACCGCTCCTTCACTGTGTCTTTTGCCGGCTCTTCTTCCCCTCCTCATCCCCTTACTATCGGGGATCCTCAGGGCTCAGTCCTAGGCCCCCTCCTCTTCTCTCTATACACTACCCCTTATTGGACAAACTATCAGCAGATTTGGCTTCCAGTATCATCTCGATGCTGACGACACCCAACTATACACTTCTTCCCCTGACATCACCCCTACCCTAATACAAAACACCAAGGATTGTTTATCTGCTGGGTCTAGCATCATGTCCCCGCTTAATTGTAAAGTGCTGTGGAATATGTTGGCGCTATAGAAATAAAAATTAGTATTATTATTATAACAGCTGTATGTAGTGTATATCATCTCTTCTTACAGCAGTATGTAGTATATATCATCTCTTCTTACAGCAGTATGTAGTATATATCATCTCTTCTTACAGCAGTATGTAGTGTAGATCATCTCTTCTTACAGCTGTATGTAGTGTAGATCATCTCTTCTTACAGCTGTATGTAGTGTAGATCATCTCTTCTTACAGCAGTATGTAGTGTAGATCATCTCTTCTTACAGCAGTATGTAGTGTATATCATCTCTTCTTACAGCAGTATGTAGTGTAGATCATCTCTTCTTACAGCTGTATGTAGTGTAGATCATCTCTTTTACCAGCAGTATGTAGTGTATATCATCTCTTCTTACAGCTGTATGTAGTATATATCATCTCTTCTTTCAGCTGTATGTAGTGTAGATCATCTCTTCTTACAGCAGTATGTAGTATATATCATCTCTTCTTACAGCAGTATGTAGTGTAGATCATCTCTTCTTACAGCTGTATGTAGTGTAGATCATCTCTTCTTACAGCTGTATGTAGTGTAGATCATCTCTTCTTACAGCTGTATGTAGTATATATCATCTCTTCTTACAGCTGTATGTAGTATATATCATCTCTTCTTACAGCTGTATGTAGTGTATATCATCTCTTCTTACAGCTGTATGTAGTGTATATCATCTCTTCTTACAGCTGTATGTAGTGTAGATCATCTCTTCTTACAGCTGTATGTAGTATATATCATCTCTTCTTACAGCTGTATGTAGTATATATCATCTCTTCTTACAGCTGTATGTAGTGTATATCATCTCTTCTTACAGCTGTATGTAGTATATATCATCTCTTCTTACAGCAGTATGTAGTGTAGATCATCTCTTCTTACAGCAGTATGTAGTGTATATCATCTCTTCTTACAGCTGTATGTAGTATATATCATCTCTTCTTACAGCAGTATGTAGTGTATATCATCTCTTCTTACACCAGTATGTAGTGTATATCATCTCTTCTTACAGCAGTATGTAGTGTATATCATCTCTTCTTACACCAGTATGTAGTGTATATCATCTCTTCTTACAGCTGTATGTAGTATATATCATCTCTTCTTTCAGCTGTATGTAGTGTAGATCATCTCTTCTTACAGCTGTATGTAGTATATATCATCTCTTCTTACAGCTGTATGTAGTGTAGATCATCTCTTCTTACAGCAGTATGTAGTATATATCATCTCTTTTACCAGCAGTATGTAGTGTAGATCATCTCTTCTTACAGCAGTATGTAGTATATATCATCTCTTTTACCAGCAGTATGTAGTGTATATCATCTCTTTTACCAGCAGTATGTAGTATATATCATCTCTTCTTACACCAGTATGTAGTGTATATCATCTCTTCTTACAGCTGTATGTAGTATATATCATCTCTTCTTACAGCTGTATGTAGTGTAGATCATCTCTTCTTACAGCAGTATGTAGTATATATCATCTCTTTTACCAGCAGTATGTAGTGTATATCATCTCTTTTACCAGCAGTATGTAGTGTAGATCATCTCTTCTACCAGCAGTATGTACATAGTTACATAGTTCCATAGTTGATAAGGCCGAAAAAAGCCAAGCGTCCATCCAGTTCAGCCTATTTGTTGTGCACTGCAGCTATTCCGCTATTCCTATACCATGCGGGATAGGCCAATTGACATCACTGATGAAAAATTCACTTCCCGACACCAATCTGGCAGTCAGATTAAATCCCTGGATTAATTAACTATCACTAAGCATAAGATGTAATTTTCTTGTTCTCCAGAAAGGCGTCCAGGCCTCTCTTGAACTCATTAAGTGAGTTGGACATCACCACTTCCTCTCCCAGAGAGTTCCAGAGTCTCACGGCTCTGACCGTAAAGAATCCCCTTCTATGCTGGTGCAGGAACCTCCTTTCCTCCAGACGCATAGTGTGCCCCCTCGTCTTTGTCACCATCCTTGGTCTAAACAGGTCATGGGAGAGATCTCTGTACTGCCCCCTGATGTATTTCTACATGTTTATGAGGTCTCCCCTAAGCCTTCTCTTTTCCAATGTAACTAGGCCTAATTTTGACAACCTCTCTGGGTATTCTAGTCCCTCCATTCCCTTTCTTACCTTAGTCGCCCTCCTTTGTACCCTCTCTAGCTCCAATATGTGTTTCCTGAGCACCGGAGGCCAGAACTGTGCCCAATATTGTAAGTGCGGCCTTACCAGCGCTTTATACAGAGGAAGAACAATGTTCTCATCATATGCCCCTATTCCTCTTCTGATGCATGCCATGACTCTATTTGCCTTGGCAGCTGCTGCCTGACACTGGGCACTCCAATTGAATTTGCTGTTAACCAAGACGCCCAGGTCCTTCTCCATGTCCGATTTCCCCAACGGTTTCCCATTTAATATGTATGGGTGACTGCTGTTTTTCTTTCCCATGTGCATGACCTTACATTTATCGGCATTGAACCCCATTTGCCATTTTTTGGCCCAACTCCCCAATTTATCTAAATCCTCCTGTAGCTGTGCCCTATCCTCATCTGTATTAACTACTTTACAAAGTTTAGTATCATCTGCAAATATTGCTATTTTACTATGCAACCCTTCCACTAGATCATTAATAAATATATTAAATAATATAGGGCCCAAGACAGACCCTTGAGGCCCCCCGCTAGTAACCCTGACACCTCCTGAGCTTACTCCATTGATAACCACCCTCTGCTTTCTATCACTCAGCCAGCTATTTACCCACTTGCACACATTATCCCCCAGACCAAGCATTCTCATTTTATCGACCAACCTTTTGTGTGGCACGGTATCAAACGCTTTGGAGAAGTCAAGGTCTACAACATCCACTGACTCTCCCCGGTCCAGCTGTGAGCTCACCTCCTCGTAGAAGGCGATCAGGAGCGATCCCTCATGAATCCATGTTGATATGGAGTTAGACAGTTCTTCTCATTAAGATATTCTACAATAGCATCTCTAAGAAATCCTTCAAACAATTTACCCACAACAGACGTTAAGCTGACTGCTCTCTAGTTCCCAGGGTCACTTTTAGACCCCTTTTTGAATATTGGTCCCACATTTGCTTGGCGCCAGTCTAGTGGGACAGTCCCTGTCCATAAAGAGTGCTTGAATCTAAGATACAGCGGCCTGTCTATCACATGACTTAATTCTTTTAGTACCCGGGGGTGTATGTCATCTGGGCCTGGTGACTTGTCTATTTTGATATTCTTTAGGCGTTTCTGAGCTTCCTCCTGGGTTAGGTGGGTGATATTTAGCGGAGGATTTACTTTATCACTCTGCATTTCCTGCGATAAATTGAGTAGGTTTGCTTTCCCCTCATCGCCCTCTAGGATTTTACCCAGGTTATTTTTCAATGGGCCAACGCCATCAGTTTGAATCCTTTTACTGTTTCTATAGTTAATGAACAGTTTGGGATTGGTTTTACTTTCCTTGGCAATTAGTCTCTCTGTCTCCTCTTTTGCTATTCTTCTTTGTTTCTTCCAGATTTAGTTTTTTTCCCTCTAAGATATTAGCGCTTCCTGTAGTGTGATCATCTCTTCTAACATCTCATGTTGAAACGATTCTATGTCACTGTGTCCTTCCATCATTGTAGACTTTATCTGATGGTGAAAGGTGTGATACTGTGTGAGGCATAGTGTGTTAGGTCTGTGTCTTTGATCAGGCCTCCACTCCCCTGGTGAGCTGAACAGCTGGCAATTTAGTCCCAAGCAGCTCCCACAATCCCTCTCACCTGATGCTATAGTCCTTCCTATAAATCTCGATGCATTGTAAGGGGTGCACGTGGTGTGGGGTGCATGCACGTGTCCTTATTCAGCAAAGTGTCCTATTCGACAAGTGTCTCTGACAGTCATTTCAATGGCAGTATGTAGTGTATATCATCTCTTCTAACAGCAGTATGTAGTGTAGATCATCTCTCTCCTCTCTTCTTCTTCACACAGGTATTTAATCCATCCATCCGTTTGTGTGCTGTCTGATAAGTGTGAACAGAGTCAGATTCTCTAGCAACATTTTTCCATGGTATTTAATTGTTTGGTCCTGCATCTTTTTGTCTTTTTGTTTCTATTTTCAAATGTTCAAAGCCTTCTCTTTCATTGGTTTATGGCCTCTGTGTTTATCTTACCTAGCATTGCCTGCTCTAGCCCAGTGCTAATTGGCTAATTACTCAGTATGACCAACTGGTGCTGGCCTCTAGGAGACATTTCATTTCATATATATTCAGCACTGGCTGCAAATAGCACGCGTGCGGGGTCACGCGTGCAATAGATTCTAAGTGCAATAATTACAAGTGCAGTTAGACCATGGCAGTTGGACAGGGCAGGAGACAGGGAAGGTGCATAAAACTTTCATCCAAACATGCTTCTCGGTCACTAATACTGCATTATGCATTAGTCTTATCAATCGGCTTTTTATTTGTTTTCACTGCTGCTTTCTCACATCTCGCCCGCCCTTCAAAACATTCTGTGCACTCTCTCTATATCAGCCCTTCCCTTCTCCCCTCTCCCATGTAGAACTCTGAGGCTCTACTGACATTCCTCACCCACTGCAAACCATCCACTACCTCCATACAGCACTCAAAACGTTCAGACAAATCATTGCACCACCTGATCTTTCTCTTCTTTCTCCTTTTACTAGTCGCAGGCGACATCTCCCCCAACCCTGGGCCCCCCTCCACTAGCGTACACCACTCTCCTCCAGCTGCATATAGAAACCCTGCTAATCTTATTAACGTTCAGTGCATGCCCTCTCCTATTGATTTCCATTGCGCTCTCTGCAACGCACGGTCTGTGTGGAACAAACTAACTTACATCCATGATTTTTTCCTCTCTAATTCTCTTAACCTTCTGGCTATCACAGAAACCTGGATTCAGCAGCTAGACACCACCGCTGCTGCTGCTCTCTCGTTTGGTGGGCTGAAATTTTCACAGACCGCCAGACATGGCAACAGACAGGGTGGAGGGGTTGGTCTGCTCCTTTCCTCACAATGTGCTTTCCAGGTCATCCCCCCGGTTCCCTCACTTAGGTTTCCTTCCTTTGAAGTCCACACCATCACACTCTTTAAACCCTTCTCCCTGTGAGTGGCAGTCGTGTATCGCCCTCCAGGCTCCCCCCGCCACTTCTTGGATCACTTTGCCACCTGGCTTCCTCACTTTCTATCCTGTGACATCCCCACCCTCATCATGGGCGACTTTAACATCCCCATCGATGACCCCCTCTCCCAATCGGCCTCTCATCTACTTTCTCAAACTTCTTCATTCCGTCTCTCACAGTTTACTAATTCTCCTACCCATGAAGACGGGAACACTCTGGACCTGGTTTTTGCCAGGCTCTGCTTGCTGGATGACTTGACCAACTCCCCTCTCCCGCTCTCGGACCACAACCTTCTTTCCTTCTCTGTTAAGAATTGTCTCTTCACCCGGGACACCCCCACTTACCACACTTAGAGGAATACACGTACCATTAATACCCAGCAGCTTATGGACAATCTCCACACATCTTTAGCCCCCATCTCCTCCTTCTCCTGTCCACACTTGGCATTGTCACACTACAACAATACACTGAAGTGCGCCCTAGATGAAGCAGCTCCTTCTACTCGCAGAAAGATCCCACACAGACAACGGCAGCCCTGGCACACGATGCAAACACGTTTTCTCCAGCGTTGCTCAAGGTGTGCTGAGCGTCAGTGAAGAAAATCTCTTTTAGAAGAGGACTTCATCCACTATCAATTCATGCTCAAAACCTAGAACTCTGCCCTTCATCTGGCCAAACAATCCGATTTCACCACCCTCATCACTTCAATGTCCAACAACCCAAAACGACTTTTCCAAACCGTAAAACTCCCTCCTGAAACCTAAAGCACAGGCCCTCACCACCAACCTCAGCAGTGAGGATCTGGCCACTTATTTCTTGGAAAAAATCAACCACATCCATCAGGACATCTCAGCCCAATCTCCTCAGTGCCTGGATCCCCTTCCCTACCGCACTTCAAGCTCACTAGCCATCTTTGAGCCTGTCACACAAGAAGAGGTTACCCAGCTCCTCGCTTCTTCTCGGCCTACAACCTGCAACAGTGACCCCATTCCTTCACATCTCCTGCAGTCCCTCTCACCGGTGGTCACCACTCACCTGACTAAAAGATTGAACCTCTCTCTTTCTTCAGGTATCTTTCCCTCCTCATTTAAACATGCCATCATAACCCTTTGACTTAAAAAGCCATCCCTGGACCAGAACTGCACTGCTAACTACAGACCGCTCTCTAATCTTCCTTTCATCTCTAAACTCCTGGAACGCTTGCTTCACTCCCGTCTAATCCGCTATCTCTCAGATAACTCTCTCCTCGACCCTTTACAATCTGGTTTCCGCTCCTCACACTCTACTGAAACTGCCCTCACTAAAGTCTCGAATGATCTACTAACAGCCAAATCCAAAGGTCACTGCTCCCTGCTGATCTCCTGGATCTCTCTGCAGCATTCGACACTGTGGATCACCAGCTCCTCCTCACTATGCTCCTCTCTATTGGCCTCAAGGAAACCGTTCTCTCCTGGTTCTCCTCCTACCTCTCTGACCGCTCCTTCACTGTGTCTTTTGCCGGCTCTTCTTCCCCTCCTCATCCCCTTACTATCGGGGATCCTCAGGGCTCAGTCCTAGGCCCCCTCCTCTTCTCTCTATACACTACCCCTTATTGGACAAACTATCAGCAGATTTGGCTTCCAGTATCATCTCGATGCTGACGACACCCAACTATACACTTCTTCCCCTGACATCACCCCTACCCTAATACAAAACACCAAGGATTGTTTATCTGCTGGGTCTAGCATCATGTCCCCGCTTAATTGTAAAGTGCTGTGGAAT
The DNA here is from genome assembly GCF_046119375.1 of Phyllobates terribilis. Taxonomy (NCBI): domain Eukaryota; kingdom Metazoa; phylum Chordata; class Amphibia; order Anura; family Dendrobatidae; genus Phyllobates; species Phyllobates terribilis. The sequence goes on along the minus strand of NW_027362785.1, from coordinate 18,295,099 downwards.
ATGTTGGCGCTATAGAAATAAAAATTAGTATTATTATTATAACAGCTGTATGTAGTGTATATCATCTCTTCTTACAGCAGTATGTAGTATATATCATCTCTTCTTACAGCTGTATGTAGTGTAGATCATCTCTTCTTACAGCTGTATGTAGTATATATCATCTCTTCTTACAGCTGTATGTAGTGTATATCATCTCTTCTTACAGCTGTATGTAGTGTATATCATCTCTTCTTACAGCTGTATGTAGTGTAGATCATCTCTTCTTACAGCAGTATGTAGTGTAGATCATCTCTTCTTACAGCAGTATGTAGTATATATCATCTCTTCTTACAGCTGTATGTAGTGTATATCATCTCTTCTTACAGCTGTATGTAGTGTATATCATCTCTTCTTACAGCAGTATGTAGTATATATCATCTCTTCTTACAGCTGTATGTAGTGTATATCATCTCTTCTTACAGCTGTATGTAGTGTATATCATCTCTTCTTACAGCAGTATGTAGTGTATATCATCTCTTCTTACAGCAGTATGTAGTATATATCATCTCTTCTTACAGCTGTATGTAGTGTATATCATCTCTTCTTACAGCAGTATGTAGTGTATATCATCTCTTCTTACAGCAGTATGTAGTATATATCATCTCTTCTTACAGCTGTATGTAGTGTATATCATCTCTTCTTACAGCAGTATGTAGTGTATATCATCTCTTCTTACAGCAGTATGTAGTGTATATCATCTCTTCTTACAGCAGTATGTAGTGTAGATCATCTCTTCTTACAGCAGTATGTAGTGTATATCATCTCTTCTTACACCAGTATGTAGTGTAGATCATCTCTTCTAACAGCTGTATGTAGTGTAGATCATCTCTTCTTACAGCTGTATGTAGTGTATATCATCTCTTCTTACAGCAGTATGTAGTATATATCATCTCTTCTTACAGCTGTATGTAGTGTAGATCATCTCTTCTTACAGCAGTATGTAGTGTATATCATCTCTTCTTACAGCAGTATGTAGTGTAGATCATCTCTTCTTACAGCAGTATGTAGTGTATATCATCTCTTACACCAGTATGTAGTGTAGATCATCTCTTCTAACAGCTGTATGTAGTGTATATCATCTCTTCTTACAGCAGTATGTAGTGTATATCATCTCTTCTTACAGCTGTATGTAGTGTATATCATCTCTTCTTACACCAGTATGTAGTGTAGATCATCTCTTCTAACAGCTGTATGTAGTGTATATCATCTCTTCTTACAGCTGTATGTAGTATATATCATCTCTTACACCAGTATGTAGTGTAGATCATCTCTTCTAACAGCTGTATGTAGTGTATATCATCTCTTCTTACACCAGTATGTAGTGTAGATCATCTCTTCTAACAGCTGTATGTAGTGTATATCATCTCTTCTTACAGCTGTATGTAGTATATATCATCTCTTACACCAGTATGTAGTGTAGATCATCTCTTCTTACAGCTGTATGTAGTGTAGATCATCTCTTCTTACAGCTGTATGTAGTATATATCATCTCTTACACCAGTATGTAGTGTAGATCATCTCTTCTTACAGCAGTATGTAGTATATATCATCTCTTTTACCAGCAGTATGTAGTGTATATCATCTCTTCTTACAGCTGTATGTAGTGTATATCATCTCTTTTACCAGCAGTATGTAGTGTATATCATCTCTTCTTACAGCTGTATGTAGTGTAGATCATCTCTTCTTACAGCTGTATGTAGTGTAGATCATCTCTTCTAACAGCTGTATGTAGTGTATATCATCTCTTCTTACAGCAGTATGTAGTGTAGATCATCTCTTCTTACAGCTGTATGTAGTGTAGATCATCTCTTTTACCAGCAGTATGTAGTGTAGATCATCTCTTCTTACAGCTGTATGTAGTGTATATCATCTCTTCTTTCAGCTGTATGTAGTGTAGATCATCTCTTCTTACAGCTGTATGTAGTGTATATCATCTCTTCTTACAGCTGTATGTAGTGTAGATCATCTCTTCTTACAGCTGTATGTAGTATATATCATCTCTTCTTACAGCTGTATGTAGTGTAGATCATCTCTTCTTACAGCTGTATGTAGTATATATCATCTCTTACACCAGTATGTAGTGTAGATCATCTCTTCTTACAGCAGTATGTAGTATATATCATCTCTTTTACCAGCAGTATGTAGTGTATATCATCTCTTCTTACAGCTGTATGTAGTGTATATCATCTCTTTTACCAGCAGTATGTAGTATATATCATCTCTTCTTACAGCTGTATGTAGTGTAGATCATCTCTTCTTACACCAGTATGTAGTGTAGATCATCTCTTCTTACAGCTGTATGTAGTATATATCATCTCTTACACCAGTATGTAGTGTAGATCATCTCTTCTTACAGCTGTATGTAGTATATATCATCTCTTCTTACAGCTGTATGTAGTGTATATCATCTCTTCTTACAGCTGTATGTAGTGTAGATCATCTCTTCTTACAGCAGTATGTAGTGTATATCATCTCTTCTTACAGCAGTATGTAGTATATATCATCTCTTCTTACAGCTGTATGTAGTGTAGATCATCTCTTCTAACAGCTGTATGTAGTATATATCATCTCTTCTTACAGCTGTATGTAGTGTATATCATCTCTTCTTACAGCTGTATGTAGTATATATCATCTCTTCTTACAGCTGTATGTAGTGTATATCATCTCTTCTTACAGCTGTATGTAGTATATATCATCTCTTCTTACAGCAGTATGTAGTGTAGATCATCTCTTCTTACAGCAGTATGTAGTGTATATCATCTCTTCTTACAGCTGTATGTAGTGTAGATCATCTCTTCTTACAGCTGTATGTAGTGTAGATCATCTCTTCTTACAGCAGTATGTAGTGTATATCATCTCTTCTTACAGCAGTATGTAGTGTAGATCATCTCTTCTTACAGCTGTATGTAGTGTAGATCATCTCTTTTACCAGCAGTATGTAGTGTAGATCATCTCTTCTTACAGCAGTATGTAGTGTATATCATCTCTTCTTTCAGCTGTATGTAGTGTAGATCATCTCTTCTTACAGCTGTATGTAGTGTATATCATCTCTTCTTACAGCTGTATGTAGTATATATCATCTCTTCTTACAGCTGTATGTAGTGTAGATCATCTCTTCTTACAGCTGTATGTAGTGTAGATCATCTCTTCTTACAGCTGTATGTAGTATATATCATCTCTTCTTACAGCTGTATGTAGTGTAGATCATCTCTTCTTACAGCTGTATGTAGTATATATCATCTCTTACACCAGTATGTAGTGTAGATCATCTCTTCTAACAGCTGTATGTAGTGTATATCATCTCTTCTTACAGCTGTATGTAGTATATATCATCTCTTACACCAGTATGTAGTGTAGATCATCTCTTCTAACAGCTGTATGTAGTGTATATCATCTCTTCTTACAGCAGTATGTAGTGTAGATCATCTCTTCTTACAGCTGTATGTAGTGTAGATCATCTCTTCTTACAGCTGTATGTAGTATATATCATCTCTTACACCAGTATGTAGTGTAGATCATCTCTTCTTACAGCAGTATGTAGTATATATCATCTCTTTTACCAGCAGTATGTAGTGTATATCATCTCTTCTTACAGCTGTATGTAGTGTATATCATCTCTTTTACCAGCAGTATGTAGTGTATATCATCTCTTCTTACAGCTGTATGTAGTGTAGATCATCTCTTCTTACAGCTGTATGTAGTGTATATCATCTCTTCTTACAGCAGTATGTAGTGTAGATCATCTCTTCTTACAGCAGTATGTAGTGTATATCATCTCTTTTACCAGCAGTATGTAGTGTATATCATCTCTTCTTACAGCTGTATGTAGTGTATATCATCTCTTTTACCAGCAGTATGTAGTGTATATCATCTCTTCTTACAGCTGTATGTAGTGTAGATCATCTCTTCTTACAGCTGTATGTAGTGTATATCATCTCTTCTTACAGCAGTATGTAGTGTAGATCATCTCTTCTTACAGCAGTATGTAGTGTAGATCATCTCTTCTTACAGCAGTATGTAGTATATATCATCTCTTTTACCAGCAGTATGTAGTGTATATCATCTCTTCTTACAGCTGTATGTAGTGTATATCATCTCTTCTTACAGCTGTATGTAGTGTAGATCATCTCTTCTTACAGCAGTATGTAGTGTATATCATCTCTTCTTACAGCAGTATGTAGTGTATATCATCTCTTCTTACAGCAGTATGTAGTATATATCATCTCTTCTTACAGCTGTATGTAGTGTAGATCATCTCTTCTTACAGCAGTATGTAGTGTATATCATCTCTTCTTACAGCAGTATGTAGTGTATATCATCTCTTCTTACAGCAGTATGTAGTATATATCATCTCTTCTTACAGCAGTATGTAGTGTATATCATCTCTTCTTACAGCTGTATGTAGTGTAGATCATCTCTTCTTACAGCAGTATGTAGTGTATATCATCTCTTCTTACAGCAGTATGTAGTGTATATCATCTCTTCTTACAGCAGTATGTAGTATATATCATCTCTTCTTACAGCAGTATGTAGTGTATATCATCTCTTCTTACAGCTGTATGTAGTATATATCATCTCTTCTTTCAGCTGTATGTAGTGTAGATCATCTCTTCTTACAGCTGTATGTAGTATATATCATCTCTTCTTACAGCTGTATGTAGTGTAGATCATCTCTTCTTACAGCAGTATGTAGTGTATATCATCTCTTCTTACAGCAGTATGTAGTGTAGATCATCTCTTCTTACAGCTGTATGTAGTGTAGATCATCTCTTCTTACAGCAGTATGTAGTATATATCATCTCTTTTACCAGCAGTATGTAGTGTATATCATCTCTTTTACCAGCAGTATGTAGTGTAGATCATCTCTTCTACCAGCAGTATGTACATAGTTACATAGTTCCATAGTTGATAAGGCCGAAAAAAGCCAAGCGTCCATCCAGTTCAGCCTATTTGTTGTGCACTGCAGCTATTCCGCTATTCCTATACCATGCGGGATAGGCCAATTGACATCACTGATGAAAAATTCACTTCCCGACACCAATCTGGCAGTCAGATTAAATCCCTGGATTAATTAACTATCACTAAGCATAAGATGTAATTTTCTTGTTCTCCAGAAAGGCGTCCAGGCCTCTCTTGAACTCATTAAGTGAGTTGGACATCACCACTTCCTCTCCCAGAGAGTTCCAGAGTCTCACGGCTCTGACCGTAAAGAATCCCCTTCTATGCTGGTGCAGGAACCTCCTTTCCTCCAGACGCATAGTGTGCCCCCTCGTCTTTGTCACCATCCTTGGTCTAAACAGGTCATGGGAGAGATCTCTGTACTGCCCCCTGATGTATTTCTACATGTTTATGAGGTCTCCCCTAAGCCTTCTCTTTTCCAATGTAACTAGGCCTAATTTTGACAACCTCTCTGGGTATTCTAGTCCCTCCATTCCCTTTCTTACCTTAGTCGCCCTCCTTTGTACCCTCTCTAGCTCCAATATGTGTTTCCTGAGCACCGGAGGCCAGAACTGTGCCCAATATTGTAAGTGCGGCCTTACCAGCGCTTTATACAGAGGAAGAACAATGTTCTCATCATATGCCCCTATTCCTCTTCTGATGCATGCCATGACTCTATTTGCCTTGGCAGCTGCTGCCTGACACTGGGCACTCCAATTGAATTTGCTGTTAACCAAGACGCCCAGGTCCTTCTCCATGTCCGATTTCCCCAACGGTTTCCCATTTAATATGTATGGGTGACTGCTGTTTTTCTTTCCCATGTGCATGACCTTACATTTATCGGCATTGAACCCCATTTGCCATTTTTTGGCCCAACTCCCCAATTTATCTAAATCCTCCTGTAGCTGTGCCCTATCCTCATCTGTATTAACTACTTTACAAAGTTTAGTATCATCTGCAAATATTGCTATTTTACTATGCAACCCTTCCACTAGATCATTAATAAATATATTAAATAATATAGGGCCCAAGACAGACCCTTGAGGCCCCCCGCTAGTAACCCTGACACCTCCTGAGCTTACTCCATTGATAACCACCCTCTGCTTTCTATCACTCAGCCAGCTATTTACCCACTTGCACACATTATCCCCCAGACCAAGCATTCTCATTTTATCGACCAACCTTTTGTGTGGCACGGTATCAAACGCTTTGGAGAAGTCAAGGTCTACAACATCCACTGACTCTCCCCGGTCCAGCTGTGAGCTCACCTCCTCGTAGAAGGCGATCAGGAGCGATCCCTCATGAATCCATGTTGATATGGAGTTAGACAGTTCTTCTCATTAAGATATTCTACAATAGCATCTCTAAGAAATCCTTCAAACAATTTACCCACAACAGACGTTAAGCTGACTGCTCTCTAGTTCCCAGGGTCACTTTTAGACCCCTTTTTGAATATTGGTCCCACATTTGCTTGGCGCCAGTCTAGTGGGACAGTCCCTGTCCATAAAGAGTGCTTGAATCTAAGATACAGCGGCCTGTCTATCACATGACTTAATTCTTTTAGTACCCGGGGGTGTATGTCATCTGGGCCTGGTGACTTGTCTATTTTGATATTCTTTAGGCGTTTCTGAGCTTCCTCCTGGGTTAGGTGGGTGATATTTAGCGGAGGATTTACTTTATCACTCTGCATTTCCTGCGATAAATTGAGTAGGTTTGCTTTCCCCTCATCGCCCTCTAGGATTTTACCCAGGTTATTTTTCAATGGGCCAACGCCATCAGTTTGAATCCTTTTACTGTTTCTATAGTTAATGAACAGTTTGGGATTGGTTTTACTTTCCTTGGCAATTAGTCTCTCTGTCTCCTCTTTTGCTATTCTTCTTTGTTTCTTCCAGATTTAGTTTTTTTCCCTCTAAGATATTAGCGCTTCCTGTAGTGTGATCATCTCTTCTAACATCTCATGTTGAAACGATTCTATGTCACTGTGTCCTTCCATCATTGTAGACTTTATCTGATGGTGAAAGGTGTGATACTGTGTGAGGCATAGTGTGTTAGGTCTGTGTCTTTGATCAGGCCTCCACTCCCCTGGTGAGCTGAACAGCTGGCAATTTAGTCCCAAGCAGCTCCCACAATCCCTCTCACCTGATGCTATAGTCCTTCCTATAAATCTCGATGCATTGTAAGGGGTGCACGTGGTGTGGGGTGCATGCACGTGTCCTTATTCAGCAAAGTGTCCTATTCGACAAGTGTCTCTGACAGTCATTTCAATGGCAGTATGTAGTGTATATCATCTCTTCTAACAGCAGTATGTAGTGTAGATCATCTCTCTCCTCTCTTCTTCTTCACACAGGTATTTAATCCATCCATCCGTTTGTGTGCTGTCTGATAAGTGTGAACAGAGTCAGATTCTCTAGCAACATTTTTCCATGGTATTTAATTGTTTGGTCCTGCATCTTTTTGTCTTTTTGTTTCTATTTTCAAATGTTCAAAGCCTTCTCTTTCATTGGTTTATGGCCTCTGTGTTTATCTTACCTAGCATTGCCTGCTCTAGCCCAGTGCTAATTGGCTAATTACTCAGTATGACCAACTGGTGCTGGCCTCTAGGAGACATTTCATTTCATATATATTCAGCACTGGCTGCAAATAGCACGCGTGCGGGGTCACGCGTGCAATAGATTCTAAGTGCAATAATTACAAGTGCAGTTAGACCATGGCAGTTGGACAGGGCAGGAGACAGGGAAGGTGCATAAAACTTTCATCCAAACATGCTTCTCGGTCACTAATACTGCATTATGCATTAGTCTTATCAATCGGCTTTTTATTTGTTTTCACTGCTGCTTTCTCACATCTCGCCCGCCCTTCAAAACATTCTGTGCACTCTCTCTATATCAGCCCTTCCCTTCTCCCCTCTCCCATGTAGAACTCTGAGGCTCTACTGACATTCCTCACCCACTGCAAACCATCCACTACCTCCATACAGCACTCAAAACGTTCAGACAAATCATTGCACCACCTGATCTTTCTCTTCTTTCTCCTTTTACTAGTCGCAGGCGACATCTCCCCCAACCCTGGGCCCCCCTCCACTAGCGTACACCACTCTCCTCCAGCTGCATATAGAAACCCTGCTAATCTTATTAACGTTCAGTGCATGCCCTCTCCTATTGATTTCCATTGCGCTCTCTGCAACGCACGGTCTGTGTGGAACAAACTAACTTACATCCATGATTTTTTCCTCTCTAATTCTCTTAACCTTCTGGCTATCACAGAAACCTGGATTCAGCAGCTAGACACCACCGCTGCTGCTGCTCTCTCGTTTGGTGGGCTGAAATTTTCACAGACCGCCAGACATGGCAACAGACAGGGTGGAGGGGTTGGTCTGCTCCTTTCCTCACAATGTGCTTTCCAGGTCATCCCCCCGGTTCCCTCACTTAGGTTTCCTTCCTTTGAAGTCCACACCATCACACTCTTTAAACCCTTCTCCCTGTGAGTGGCAGTCGTGTATCGCCCTCCAGGCTCCCCCCGCCACTTCTTGGATCACTTTGCCACCTGGCTTCCTCACTTTCTATCCTGTGACATCCCCACCCTCATCATGGGCGACTTTAACATCCCCATCGATGACCCCCTCTCCCAATCGGCCTCTCATCTACTTTCTCAAACTTCTTCATTCCGTCTCTCACAGTTTACTAATTCTCCTACCCATGAAGACGGGAACACTCTGGACCTGGTTTTTGCCAGGCTCTGCTTGCTGGATGACTTGACCAACTCCCCTCTCCCGCTCTCGGACCACAACCTTCTTTCCTTCTCTGTTAAGAATTGTCTCTTCACCCGGGACACCCCCACTTACCACACTTAGAGGAATACACGTACCATTAATACCCAGCAGCTTATGGACAATCTCCACACATCTTTAGCCCCCATCTCCTCCTTCTCCTGTCCACACTTGGCATTGTCACACTACAACAATACACTGAAGTGCGCCCTAGATGAAGCAGCTCCTTCTACTCGCAGAAAGATCCCACACAGACAACGGCAGCCCTGGCACACGATGCAAACACGTTTTCTCCAGCGTTGCTCAAGGTGTGCTGAGCGTCAGTGAAGAAAATCTCTTTTAGAAGAGGACTTCATCCACTATCAATTCATGCTCAAAACCTAGAACTCTGCCCTTCATCTGGCCAAACAATCCGATTTCACCACCCTCATCACTTCAATGTCCAACAACCCAAAACGACTTTTCCAAACCGTAAAACTCCCTCCTGAAACCTAAAGCACAGGCCCTCACCACCAACCTCAGCAGTGAGGATCTGGCCACTTATTTCTTGGAAAAAATCAACCACATCCATCAGGACATCTCAGCCCAATCTCCTCAGTGCCTGGATCCCCTTCCCTACCGCACTTCAAGCTCACTAGCCATCTTTGAGCCTGTCACACAAGAAGAGGTTACCCAGCTCCTCGCTTCTTCTCGGCCTACAACCTGCAACAGTGACCCCATTCCTTCACATCTCCTGCAGTCCCTCTCACCGGTGGTCACCACTCACCTGACTAAAAGATTGAACCTCTCTCTTTCTTCAGGTATCTTTCCCTCCTCATTTAAACATGCCATCATAACCCTTTGACTTAAAAAGCCATCCCTGGACCAGAACTGCACTGCTAACTACAGACCGCTCTCTAATCTTCCTTTCATCTCTAAACTCCTGGAACGCTTGCTTCACTCCCGTCTAATCCGCTATCTCTCAGATAACTCTCTCCTCGACCCTTTACAATCTGGTTTCCGCTCCTCACACTCTACTGAAACTGCCCTCACTAAAGTCTCGAATGATCTACTAACAGCCAAATCCAAAGGTCACTGCTCCCTGCTGATCTCCTGGATCTCTCTGCAGCATTCGACACTGTGGATCACCAGCTCCTCCTCACTATGCTCCTCTCTATTGGCCTCAAGGAAACCGTTCTCTCCTGGTTCTCCTCCTACCTCTCTGACCGCTCCTTCACTGTGTCTTTTGCCGGCTCTTCTTCCCCTCCTCATCCCCTTACTATCGGGGATCCTCAGGGCTCAGTCCTAGGCCCCCTCCTCTTCTCTCTATACACTACCCCTTATTGGACAAACTATCAGCAGATTTGGCTTCCAGTATCATCTCGATGCTGACGACACCCAACTATACACTTCTTCCCCTGACATCACCCCTACCCTAATACAAAACACCAAGGATTGTTTATCTGCTGGGTCTAGCATCATGTCCCCGCTTAATTGTAAAGTGCTGTGGAATATGTTGGCGCTATAGAAATAAAAATTAGTATTATTATTATAACAGCTGTATGTAGTGTATATCATCTCTTCTTACAGCAGTATGTAGTATATATCATCTCTTCTTACAGCTGTATGTAGTGTAGATCATCTCTTCTTACAGCTGTATGTAGTGTAGATCATCTCTTCTTACAGCAGTATGTAGTATATATCATCTCTTCTTACAGCTGTATGTAGTGTAGATCATCTCTTCTTACAGCAGTATGTAGTATATATCATCTCTTCTTACAGCAGTATGTAGTATATATCATCTCTTCTTACAGCTGTATGTAGTGTATATCATCTCTTCTTACAGCTGTATGTAGTATATATCATCTCTTCTTACAGCAGTATGTAGTATATATCATCTCTTCTTACAGCTGTATGTAGTGTAGATCATCTCTTCTTACAGCTGTATGTAGTATATATCATCTCTTCTTACAGCTGTATGTAGTGTAGATCATCTCTTCTTACAGCTGTATGTAGTGTAGATCATCTCTTCTTACAGCAGTATGTAGTGTATATCATCTCTTCTTACAGCTGTATGTAGTGTATATCATCTCTTCTTACAGCTGTATGTAGTGTAGATCATCTCTTCTTACAGCTGTATGTAGTGTAGATCATCTCTTCTTACAGCTGTATGTAGTGTAGATCATCTCTTCTTACAGCTGTATGTAGTATATATCATCTCTTCTTACAGCTGTATGTAGTGTAGATCATCTCTTCTTACAGCTGTATGTAGTGTAGATCATCTCTTCTTACAGCTGTATGTAGTGTAGATCATCTCTTCTTACAGCTGTATGTAGTGTATATCATCTCTTCTTACAGCTGTATGTAGTGTAGATCATCTCTTCTTACAGCTGTATGTAGTGTAGATCATCTCTTCTTACAGCTGTATGTAGTGTAGATCATCTCTTCTAACAGCTGTATGTAGTGTATATCATCTCTTCTTACAGCAGTATGTAGTGTAGATCATCTCTTCTTACAGCTGTATGTAGTGTAGATCATCTCTTTTACCAGCAGTATGTAGTGTAGATCATCTCTTCTTACAGCTGTATGTAGTGTATATCATCTCTTCTTTCAGCTGTATGTAGTGTAGATCATCTCTTCTTACAGCTGTATGTAGTGTATATCATCTCTTCTTACAGCTGTATGTAGTGTAGATCATCTCTTCTTACAGCTGTATGTAGTATATATCATCTCTTCTTACAGCTGTATGTAGTGTAGATCATCTCTTCTTACAGCTGTATGTAGTATATATCATCTCTTACACCAGTATGTAGTGTAGATCATCTCTTCTTACAGCAGTATGTAGTATATATCATCTCTTTTACCAGCAGTATGTAGTGTATATCATCTCTTCTTACAGCTGTATGTAGTGTATATCATCTCTTTTACCAGCAGTATGTAGTATATATCATCTCTTCTTACAGCTGTATGTAGTGTAGATCATCTCTTCTTACACCAGTATGTAGTGTAGATCATCTCTTCTTACAGCTGTATGTAGTATATATCATCTCTTACACCAGTATGTAGTGTAGATCATCTCTTCTTACAGCTGTATGTAGTATATATCATCTCTTCTTACAGCTGTATGTAGTATATATCATCTCTTCTTACAGCAGTATGTAGTGTAGATCATCTCTTCTTACAGCTGTATGTAGTGTAGATCATCTCTTCTTACAGCTGTATGTAGTGTAGATCATCTCTTCTAACAGCTGTATGTAGTGTAGATCATCTCTTCTTACAGCAGTATGTAGTGTAGATCATCTCTTCTTACAGCAGTATGTAGTGTATATCATCTCTTCTTACAGCAGTATGTAGTGTAGATCATCTCTTCTTACAGCTGTATGTAGTGTAGATCATCTCTTTTACCAGCAGTATGTAGTGTATATCATCTCTTCTTACAGCTGTATGTAGTATATATCATCTCTTCTTTCAGCTGTATGTAGTGTAGATCATCTCTTCTTACAGCTGTATGTAGTGTATATCATCTCTTCTTACAGCTGTATGTAGTGTAGATCATCTCTTCTTACAGCTGTATGTAGTGTAGATCATCTCTTCTTACAGCTGTATGTAGTGTAGATCATCTCTTCTTACAGCAGTATGTAGTATATATCATCTCTTCTTACAGCAGTATGTAGTGTAGATCATCTCTTCTTACAGCTGTATGTAGTGTAGATCATCTCTTCTTACAGCTGTATGTAGTGTAGATCATCTCTTCTTACAGCTGTATGTAGTATATATCATCTCTTCTTACAGCTGTATGTAGTATATATCATCTCTTCTTACAGCTGTATGTAGTGTATATCATCTCTTCTTACAGCTGTATGTAGTGTAGATCATCTCTTCTTACAGCTGTATGTAGTGTAGATCATCTCTTCTTACAGCTGTATGTAGTGTAGATCATCTCTTCTAACAGCTGTATGTAGTGTATATCATCTCTTCTTACAGCAGTATGTAGTGTATATCATCTCTTCTTACAGCAGTATGTAGTGTAGATCATCTCTTCTTACAGCTGTATGTAGTGTAGATCATCTCTTTTACCAGCAGTATGTAGTGTAGATCATCTCTTCTTACAGCTGTATGTAGTGTATATCATCTCTTCTTACAGCAGTATGTAGTGTAGATCATCTCTTCTTACAGCAGTATGTAGTGTATATCATCTCTTCTTACAGCTGTATGTAGTATATATCATCTCTTCTTACAGCTGTATGTAGTGTATATCATCTCTTCTTACAGCTGTATGTAGTGTAGATCATCTCTTCTTACAGCTGTATGTAGTGTAGATCATCTCTTCTTACAGCTGTATGTAGTGTAGATCATCTCTTCTAACAGCTGTATGTAGTGTATATCATCTCTTCTTACAGCAGTATGTAGTGTATATCATCTCTTCTTACAGCAGTATGTAGTGTAGATCATCTCTTCTTACAGCTGTATGTAGTGTAGATCATCTCTTTTACCAGCAGTATGTAGTGTAGATCATCTCTTCTTACAGCTGTATGTAGTGTATATCATCTCTTCTTTCAGCTGTATGTAGTGTAGATCATCTCTTCTTACAGCAGTATGTAGTGTATATCATCTCTTCTTACACCAGTATGTAGTGTATATCATCTCTTCTTACAGCTGTATGTAGTATATATCATCTCTTCTTTCAGCTGTATGTAGTATATATCATCTCTTCTTTCAGCAGTATGTAGTGTATATCATCTCTTCTTACAGCTGTATGTAGTGTAGATCATCTCTTCTTACAGCTGTATGTAGTGTAGATCATCTCTTCTTACAGCTGTATGTAGTATATATCATCTCTTCTTACAGCTGTATGTAGTATATATCATCTCTTCTTACAGCTGTATGTAGTGTAGATCATCTCTTCTTACAGCAGTATGTAGTGTATATCATCTCTTCTTACAGCAGTATGTAGTGTAGATCATCTCTTCTTACAGCTGTATGTAGTGTAGATCATCTCTTCTTACAGCAGTATGTAGTATATATCATCTCTTTTACCAGCAGTATGTAGTGTATATCATCTCTTTTACCAGCAGTATGTAGTGTAGATCATCTCTTCTACCAGCAGTATGTACATAGTTACATAGTTCCATAGTTGATAAGGCCGAAAAAAGCCAAGCGTCCATCCAGTTCAGCCTATTTGTTGTGCACTGCAGCTATTCCGCTATTCCTATACCATGCGGGATAGGCCAATTGACATCACTGATGAAAAATTCACTTCCCGACACCAATCTGGCAGTCAGATTAAATCCCTGGATTAATTAACTATCACTAAGCATAAGATGTAATTTTCTTGTTCTCCAGAAAGGCGTCCAGGCCTCTCTTGAACTCATTAAGTGAGTTGGACATCACCACTTCCTCTCCCAGAGAGTTCCAGAGTCTCACGGCTCTGACCGTAAAGAATCCCCTTCTATGCTGGTGCAGGAACCTCCTTTCCTCCAGACGCATAGTGTGCCCCCTCGTCTTTGTCACCATCCTTGGTCTAAACAGGTCATGGGAGAGATCTCTGTACTGCCCCCTGATGTATTTCTACATGTTTATGAGGTCTCCCCTAAGCCTTCTCTTTTCCAATGTAACTAGGCCTAATTTTGACAACCTCTCTGGGTATTCTAGTCCCTCCATTCCCTTTCTTACCTTAGTCGCCCTCCTTTGTACCCTCTCTAGCTCCAATATGTGTTTCCTGAGCACCGGAGGCCAGAACTGTGCCCAATATTGTAAGTGCGGCCTTACCAGCGCTTTATACAGAGGAAGAACAATGTTCTCATCATATGCCCCTATTCCTCTTCTGATGCATGCCATGACTCTATTTGCCTTGGCAGCTGCTGCCTGACACTGGGCACTCCAATTGAATTTGCTGTTAACCAAGACGCCCAGGTCCTTCTCCATGTCCGATTTCCCCAACGGTTTCCCATTTAATATGTATGGGTGACTGCTGTTTTTCTTTCCCATGTGCATGACCTTACATTTATCGGCATTGAACCCCATTTGCCATTTTTTGGCCCAACTCCCCAATTTATCTAAATCCTCCTGTAGCTGTGCCCTATCCTCATCTGTATTAACTACTTTACAAAGTTTAGTATCATCTGCAAATATTGCTATTTTACTATGCAACCCTTCCACTAGATCATTAATAAATATATTAAATAATATAGGGCCCAAGACAGACCCTTGAGGCCCCCCGCTAGTAACCCTGACACCTCCTGAGCTTACTCCATTGATAACCACCCTCTGCTTTCTATCACTCAGCCAGCTATTTACCCACTTGCACACATTATCCCCCAGACCAAGCATTCTCATTTTATCGACCAACCTTTTGTGTGGCACGGTATCAAACGCTTTGGAGAAGTCAAGGTCTACAACATCCACTGACTCTCCCCGGTCCAGCTGTGAGCTCACCTCCTCGTAGAAGGCGATCAGGAGCGATCCCTCATGAATCCATGTTGATATGGAGTTAGACAGTTCTTCTCATTAAGATATTCTACAATAGCATCTCTAAGAAATCCTTCAAACAATTTACCCACAACAGACGTTAAGCTGACTGCTCTCTAGTTCCCAGGGTCACTTTTAGACCCCTTTTTGAATATTGGTCCCACATTTGCTTGGCGCCAGTCTAGTGGGACAGTCCCTGTCCATAAAGAGTGCTTGAATCTAAGATACAGCGGCCTGTCTATCACATGACTTAATTCTTTTAGTACCCGGGGGTGTATGTCATCTGGGCCTGGTGACTTGTCTATTTTGATATTCTTTAGGCGTTTCTGAGCTTCCTCCTGGGTTAGGTGGGTGATATTTAGCGGAGGATTTACTTTATCACTCTGCATTTCCTGCGATAAATTGAGTAGGTTTGCTTTCCCCTCATCGCCCTCTAGGATTTTACCCAGGTTATTTTTCAATGGGCCAACGCCATCAGTTTGAATCCTTTTACTGTTTCTATAGTTAATGAACAGTTTGGGATTGGTTTTACTTTCCTTGGCAATTAGTCTCTCTGTCTCCTCTTTTGCTATTCTTCTTTGTTTCTTCCAGATTTAGTTTTTTTCCCTCTAAGATATTAGCGCTTCCTGTAGTGTGATCATCTCTTCTAACATCTCATGTTGAAACGATTCTATGTCACTGTGTCCTTCCATCATTGTAGACTTTATCTGATGGTGAAAGGTGTGATACTGTGTGAGGCATAGTGTGTTAGGTCTGTGTCTTTGATCAGGCCTCCACTCCCCTGGTGAGCTGAACAGCTGGCAATTTAGTCCCAAGCAGCTCCCACAATCCCTCTCACCTGATGCTATAGTCCTTCCTATAAATCTCGATGCATTGTAAGGGGTGCACGTGGTGTGGGGTGCATGCACGTGTCCTTATTCAGCAAAGTGTCCTATTCGACAAGTGTCTCTGACAGTCATTTCAATGGCAGTATGTAGTGTATATCATCTCTTCTAACAGCAGTATGTAGTGTAGATCATCTCTCTCCTCTCTTCTTCTTCACACAGGTATTTAATCCATCCATCCGTTTGTGTGCTGTCTGATAAGTGTGAACAGAGTCAGATTCTCTAGCAACATTTTTCCATGGTATTTAATTGTTTGGTCCTGCATCTTTTTGTCTTTTTGTTTCTATTTTCAAATGTTCAAAGCCTTCTCTTTCATTGGTTTATGGCCTCTGTGTTTATCTTACCTAGCATTGCCTGCTCTAGCCCAGTGCTAATTGGCTAATTACTCAGTATGACCAACTGGTGCTGGCCTCTAGGAGACATTTCATTTCATATATATTCAGCACTGGCTGCAAATAGCACGCGTGCGGGGTCACGCGTGCAATAGATTCTAAGTGCAATAATTACAAGTGCAGTTAGACCATGGCAGTTGGACAGGGCAGGAGACAGGGAAGGTGCATAAAACTTTCATCCAAACATGCTTCTCGGTCACTAATACTGCATTATGCATTAGTCTTATCAATCGGCTTTTTATTTGTTTTCACTGCTGCTTTCTCACATCTCGCCCGCCCTTCAAAACATTCTGTGCACTCTCTCTATATCAGCCCTTCCCTTCTCCCCTCTCCCATGTAGAACTCTGAGGCTCTACTGACATTCCTCACCCACTGCAAACCATCCACTACCTCCATACAGCACTCAAAACGTTCAGACAAATCATTGCACCACCTGATCTTTCTCTTCTTTCTCCTTTTACTAGTCGCAGGCGACATCTCCCCCAACCCTGGGCCCCCCTCCACTAGCGTACACCACTCTCCTCCAGCTGCATATAGAAACCCTGCTAATCTTATTAACGTTCAGTGCATGCCCTCTCCTATTGATTTCCATTGCGCTCTCTGCAACGCACGGTCTGTGTGGAACAAACTAACTTACATCCATGATTTTTTCCTCTCTAATTCTCTTAACCTTCTGGCTATCACAGAAACCTGGATTCAGCAGCTAGACACCACCGCTGCTGCTGCTCTCTCGTTTGGTGGGCTGAAATTTTCACAGACCGCCAGACATGGCAACAGACAGGGTGGAGGGGTTGGTCTGCTCCTTTCCTCACAATGTGCTTTCCAGGTCATCCCCCCGGTTCCCTCACTTAGGTTTCCTTCCTTTGAAGTCCACACCATCACACTCTTTAAACCCTTCTCCCTGTGAGTGGCAGTCGTGTATCGCCCTCCAGGCTCCCCCCGCCACTTCTTGGATCACTTTGCCACCTGGCTTCCTCACTTTCTATCCTGTGACATCCCCACCCTCATCATGGGCGACTTTAACATCCCCATCGATGACCCCCTCTCCCAATCGGCCTCTCATCTACTTTCTCAAACTTCTTCATTCCGTCTCTCACAGTTTACTAATTCTCCTACCCATGAAGACGGGAACACTCTGGACCTGGTTTTTGCCAGGCTCTGCTTGCTGGATGACTTGACCAACTCCCCTCTCCCGCTCTCGGACCACAACCTTCTTTCCTTCTCTGTTAAGAATTGTCTCTTCACCCGGGACACCCCCACTTACCACACTTAGAGGAATACACGTACCATTAATACCCAGCAGCTTATGGACAATCTCCACACATCTTTAGCCCCCATCTCCTCCTTCTCCTGTCCACACTTGGCATTGTCACACTACAACAATACACTGAAGTGCGCCCTAGATGAAGCAGCTCCTTCTACTCGCAGAAAGATCCCACACAGACAACGGCAGCCCTGGCACACGATGCAAACACGTTTTCTCCAGCGTTGCTCAAGGTGTGCTGAGCGTCAGTGAAGAAAATCTCTTTTAGAAGAGGACTTCATCCACTATCAATTCATGCTCAAAACCTAGAACTCTGCCCTTCATCTGGCCAAACAATCCGATTTCACCACCCTCATCACTTCAATGTCCAACAACCCAAAACGACTTTTCCAAACCGTAAAACTCCCTCCTGAAACCTAAAGCACAGGCCCTCACCACCAACCTCAGCAGTGAGGATCTGGCCACTTATTTCTTGGAAAAAATCAACCACATCCATCAGGACATCTCAGCCCAATCTCCTCAGTGCCTGGATCCCCTTCCCTACCGCACTTCAAGCTCACTAGCCATCTTTGAGCCTGTCACACAAGAAGAGGTTACCCAGCTCCTCGCTTCTTCTCGGCCTACAACCTGCAACAGTGACCCCATTCCTTCACATCTCCTGCAGTCCCTCTCACCGGTGGTCACCACTCACCTGACTAAAAGATTGAACCTCTCTCTTTCTTCAGGTATCTTTCCCTCCTCATTTAAACATGCCATCATAACCCTTTGACTTAAAAAGCCATCCCTGGACCAGAACTGCACTGCTAACTACAGACCGCTCTCTAATCTTCCTTTCATCTCTAAACTCCTGGAACGCTTGCTTCACTCCCGTCTAATCCGCTATCTCTCAGATAACTCTCTCCTCGACCCTTTACAATCTGGTTTCCGCTCCTCACACTCTACTGAAACTGCCCTCACTAAAGTCTCGAATGATCTACTAACAGCCAAATCCAAAGGTCACTGCTCCCTGCTGATCTCCTGGATCTCTCTGCAGCATTCGACACTGTGGATCACCAGCTCCTCCTCACTATGCTCCTCTCTATTGGCCTCAAGGAAACCGTTCTCTCCTGGTTCTCCTCCTACCTCTCTGACCGCTCCTTCACTGTGTCTTTTGCCGGCTCTTCTTCCCCTCCTCATCCCCTTACTATCGGGGATCCTCAGGGCTCAGTCCTAGGCCCCCTCCTCTTCTCTCTATACACTACCCCTTATTGGACAAACTATCAGCAGATTTGGCTTCCAGTATCATCTCGATGCTGACGACACCCAACTATACACTTCTTCCCCTGACATCACCCCTACCCTAATACAAAACACCAAGGATTGTTTATCTGCTGGGTCTAGCATCATGTCCCCGCTTAATTGTAAAGTGCTGTGGAATATGTTGGCGCTATAGAAATAAAAATTAGTATTATTATTATAACAGCTGTATGTAGTGTATATCATCTCTTCTTACAGCAGTATGTAGTGTATATCATCTCTTCTTACAGCAGTATGTAGTGTATATCATCTCTTCTTACAGCTGTATGTAGTGTATATCATCTCTTCTTACAGCAGTATGTAGTGTAGATCATCTCTTCTTACAGCAGTATGTAGTATATATCATCTCTTCTTACAGCTGTATGTAGTGTAGATCATCTCTTCTTACAGCAGTATGTAGTATATATCATCTCTTCTTACAGCAGTATGTAGTATATATCATCTCTTCTTACAGCTGTATGTAGTGTATATCATCTCTTCTTACAGCTGTATGTAGTATATATCATCTCTTCTTACAGCAGTATGTAGTATATATCATCTCTTCTTACAGCTGTATGTAGTGTAGATCATCTCTTCTTACAGCTGTATGTAGTATATATCATCTCTTCTTACAGCTGTATGTAGTGTAGATCATCTCTTCTTACAGCTGTATGTAGTGTAGATCATCTCTTCTTACAGCAGTATGTAGTGTATATCATCTCTTCTTACAGCTGTATGTAGTGTATATCATCTCTTCTTACAGCTGTATGTAGTGTAGATCATCTCTTCTTACAGCTGTATGTAGTGTAGATCATCTCTTCTTACAGCTGTATGTAGTGTAGATCATCTCTTCTTACAGCTGTATGTAGTATATATCATCTCTTCTTACAGCTGTATGTAGTGTAGATCATCTCTTCTTACAGCTGTATGTAGTGTAGATCATCTCTTCTTACAGCTGTATGTAGTGTAGATCATCTCTTCTTACAGCTGTATGTAGTGTATATCATCTCTTCTTACAGCTGTATGTAGTGTAGATCATCTCTTCTTACAGCTGTATGTAGTGTAGATCATCTCTTCTTACAGCTGTATGTAGTGTAGATCATCTCTTCTAACAGCTGTATGTAGTGTATATCATCTCTTCTTACAGCAGTATGTAGTGTAGATCATCTCTTCTTACAGCTGTATGTAGTGTAGATCATCTCTTTTACCAGCAGTATGTAGTGTAGATCATCTCTTCTTACAGCTGTATGTAGTGTATATCATCTCTTCTTTCAGCTGTATGTAGTGTAGATCATCTCTTCTTACAGCTGTATGTAGTGTATATCATCTCTTCTTACAGCTGTATGTAGTGTAGATCATCTCTTCTTACAGCTGTATGTAGTATATATCATCTCTTCTTACAGCTGTATGTAGTGTAGATCATCTCTTCTTACAGCTGTATGTAGTATATATCATCTCTTACACCAGTATGTAGTGTAGATCATCTCTTCTTACAGCAGTATGTAGTATATATCATCTCTTTTACCAGCAGTATGTAGTGTATATCATCTCTTCTTACAGCTGTATGTAGTGTATATCATCTCTTTTACCAGCAGTATGTAGTATATATCATCTCTTCTTACAGCTGTATGTAGTGTAGATCATCTCTTCTTACACCAGTATGTAGTGTAGATCATCTCTTCTTACAGCTGTATGTAGTATATATCATCTCTTACACCAGTATGTAGTGTAGATCATCTCTTCTTACAGCTGTATGTAGTATATATCATCTCTTCTTACAGCTGTATGTAGTATATATCATCTCTTCTTACAGCAGTATGTAGTGTAGATCATCTCTTCTTACAGCTGTATGTAGTGTAGATCATCTCTTCTTACAGCTGTATGTAGTGTAGATCATCTCTTCTAACAGCTGTATGTAGTGTAGATCATCTCTTCTTACAGCAGTATGTAGTGTAGATCATCTCTTCTTACAGCAGTATGTAGTGTATATCATCTCTTCTTACAGCAGTATGTAGTGTAGATCATCTCTTCTTACAGCTGTATGTAGTGTAGATCATCTCTTTTACCAGCAGTATGTAGTGTATATCATCTCTTCTTACAGCTGTATGTAGTATATATCATCTCTTCTTTCAGCTGTATGTAGTGTAGATCATCTCTTCTTACAGCTGTATGTAGTGTATATCATCTCTTCTTACAGCTGTATGTAGTGTAGATCATCTCTTCTTACAGCTGTATGTAGTGTAGATCATCTCTTCTTACAGCTGTATGTAGTGTAGATCATCTCTTCTTACAGCAGTATGTAGTATATATCATCTCTTCTTACAGCAGTATGTAGTGTAGATCATCTCTTCTTACAGCTGTATGTAGTGTAGATCATCTCTTCTTACAGCTGTATGTAGTGTAGATCATCTCTTCTTACAGCTGTATGTAGTATATATCATCTCTTCTTACAGCTGTATGTAGTATATATCATCTCTTCTTACAGCTGTATGTAGTGTATATCATCTCTTCTTACAGCTGTATGTAGTGTAGATCATCTCTTCTTACAGCTGTATGTAGTGTAGATCATCTCTTCTTACAGCTGTATGTAGTGTAGATCATCTCTTCTAACAGCTGTATGTAGTGTATATCATCTCTTCTTACAGCAGTATGTAGTGTATATCATCTCTTCTTACAGCAGTATGTAGTGTAGATCATCTCTTCTTACAGCTGTATGTAGTGTAGATCATCTCTTTTACCAGCAGTATGTAGTGTAGATCATCTCTTCTTACAGCTGTATGTAGTGTATATCATCTCTTCTTACAGCAGTATGTAGTGTAGATCATCTCTTCTTACAGCAGTATGTAGTGTATATCATCTCTTCTTACAGCTGTATGTAGTATATATCATCTCTTCTTACAGCTGTATGTAGTGTATATCATCTCTTCTTACAGCTGTATGTAGTGTAGATCATCTCTTCTTACAGCTGTATGTAGTGTAGATCATCTCTTCTTACAGCTGTATGTAGTGTAGATCATCTCTTCTAACAGCTGTATGTAGTGTATATCATCTCTTCTTACAGCAGTATGTAGTGTATATCATCTCTTCTTACAGCAGTATGTAGTGTAGATCATCTCTTCTTACAGCTGTATGTAGTGTAGATCATCTCTTTTACCAGCAGTATGTAGTGTAGATCATCTCTTCTTACAGCTGTATGTAGTGTATATCATCTCTTCTTTCAGCTGTATGTAGTGTAGATCATCTCTTCTTACAGCAGTATGTAGTGTATATCATCTCTTCTTACACCAGTATGTAGTGTATATCATCTCTTCTTACAGCTGTATGTAGTATATATCATCTCTTCTTTCAGCTGTATGTAGTGTATATCATCTCTTCTTACAGCTGTATGTAGTATATATCATCTCTTCTTACAGCTGTATGTAGTGTAGATCATCTCTTCTTACAGCAGTATGTAGTGTATATCATCTCTTCTTACAGCAGTATGTAGTGTAGATCATCTCTTCTTACAGCTGTATGTAGTGTAGATCATCTCTTCTTACAGCAGTATGTAGTATATATCATCTCTTTTACCAGCAGTATGTAGTGTATATCATCTCTTTTACCAGCAGTATGTAGTGTAGATCATCTCTTCTACCAGCAGTATGTACATAGTTACATAGTTCCATAGTTGATAAGGCCGAAAAAAGCCAAGCGTCCATCCAGTTCAGCCTATTTGTTGTGCACTGCAGCTATTCCGCTATTCCTATACCATGCGGGATAGGCCAATTGACATCACTGATGAAAAATTCACTTCCCGACACCAATCTGGCAGTCAGATTAAATCCCTGGATTAATTAACTATCACTAAGCATAAGATGTAATTTTCTTGTTCTCCAGAAAGGCGTCCAGGCCTCTCTTGAACTCATTAAGTGAGTTGGACATCACCACTTCCTCTCCCAGAGAGTTCCAGAGTCTCACGGCTCTGACCGTAAAGAATCCCCTTCTATGCTGGTGCAGGAACCTCCTTTCCTCCAGACGCATAGTGTGCCCCCTCGTCTTTGTCACCATCCTTGGTCTAAACAGGTCATGGGAGAGATCTCTGTACTGCCCCCTGATGTATTTCTACATGTTTATGAGGTCTCCCCTAAGCCTTCTCTTTTCCAATGTAACTAGGCCTAATTTTGACAACCTCTCTGGGTATTCTAGTCCCTCCATTCCCTTTCTTACCTTAGTCGCCCTCCTTTGTACCCTCTCTAGCTCCAATATGTGTTTCCTGAGCACCGGAGGCCAGAACTGTGCCCAATATTGTAAGTGCGGCCTTACCAGCGCTTTATACAGAGGAAGAACAATGTTCTCATCATATGCCCCTATTCCTCTTCTGATGCATGCCATGACTCTATTTGCCTTGGCAGCTGCTGCCTGACACTGGGCACTCCAATTGAATTTGCTGTTAACCAAGACGCCCAGGTCCTTCTCCATGTCCGATTTCCCCAACGGTTTCCCATTTAATATGTATGGGTGACTGCTGTTTTTCTTTCCCATGTGCATGACCTTACATTTATCGGCATTGAACCCCATTTGCCATTTTTTGGCCCAACTCCCCAATTTATCTAAATCCTCCTGTAGCTGTGCCCTATCCTCATCTGTATTAACTACTTTACAAAGTTTAGTATCATCTGCAAATATTGCTATTTTACTATGCAACCCTTCCACTAGATCATTAATAAATATATTAAATAATATAGGGCCCAAGACAGACCCTTGAGGCCCCCCGCTAGTAACCCTGACACCTCCTGAGCTTACTCCATTGATAACCACCCTCTGCTTTCTATCACTCAGCCAGCTATTTACCCACTTGCACACATTATCCCCCAGACCAAGCATTCTCATTTTATCGACCAACCTTTTGTGTGGCACGGTATCAAACGCTTTGGAGAAGTCAAGGTCTACAACATCCACTGACTCTCCCCGGTCCAGCTGTGAGCTCACCTCCTCGTAGAAGGCGATCAGGAGCGATCCCTCATGAATCCATGTTGATATGGAGTTAGACAGTTCTTCTCATTAAGATATTCTACAATAGCATCTCTAAGAAATCCTTCAAACAATTTACCCACAACAGACGTTAAGCTGACTGCTCTCTAGTTCCCAGGGTCACTTTTAGACCCCTTTTTGAATATTGGTCCCACATTTGCTTGGCGCCAGTCTAGTGGGACAGTCCCTGTCCATAAAGAGTGCTTGAATCTAAGATACAGCGGCCTGTCTATCACATGACTTAATTCTTTTAGTACCCGGGGGTGTATGTCATCTGGGCCTGGTGACTTGTCTATTTTGATATTCTTTAGGCGTTTCTGAGCTTCCTCCTGGGTTAGGTGGGTGATATTTAGCGGAGGATTTACTTTATCACTCTGCATTTCCTGCGATAAATTGAGTAGGTTTGCTTTCCCCTCATCGCCCTCTAGGATTTTACCCAGGTTATTTTTCAATGGGCCAACGCCATCAGTTTGAATCCTTTTACTGTTTCTATAGTTAATGAACAGTTTGGGATTGGTTTTACTTTCCTTGGCAATTAGTCTCTCTGTCTCCTCTTTTGCTATTCTTCTTTGTTTCTTCCAGATTTAGTTTTTTTCCCTCTAAGATATTAGCGCTTCCTGTAGTGTGATCATCTCTTCTAACATCTCATGTTGAAACGATTCTATGTCACTGTGTCCTTCCATCATTGTAGACTTTATCTGATGGTGAAAGGTGTGATACTGTGTGAGGCATAGTGTGTTAGGTCTGTGTCTTTGATCAGGCCTCCACTCCCCTGGTGAGCTGAACAGCTGGCAATTTAGTCCCAAGCAGCTCCCACAATCCCTCTCACCTGATGCTATAGTCCTTCCTATAAATCTCGATGCATTGTAAGGGGTGCACGTGGTGTGGGGTGCATGCACGTGTCCTTATTCAGCAAAGTGTCCTATTCGACAAGTGTCTCTGACAGTCATTTCAATGGCAGTATGTAGTGTATATCATCTCTTCTAACAGCAGTATGTAGTGTAGATCATCTCTCTCCTCTCTTCTTCTTCACACAGGTATTTAATCCATCCATCCGTTTGTGTGCTGTCTGATAAGTGTGAACAGAGTCAGATTCTCTAGCAACATTTTTCCATGGTATTTAATTGTTTGGTCCTGCATCTTTTTGTCTTTTTGTTTCTATTTTCAAATGTTCAAAGCCTTCTCTTTCATTGGTTTATGGCCTCTGTGTTTATCTTACCTAGCATTGCCTGCTCTAGCCCAGTGCTAATTGGCTAATTACTCAGTATGACCAACTGGTGCTGGCCTCTAGGAGACATTTCATTTCATATATATTCAGCACTGGCTGCAAATAGCACGCGTGCGGGGTCACGCGTGCAATAGATTCTAAGTGCAATAATTACAAGTGCAGTTAGACCATGGCAGTTGGACAGGGCAGGAGACAGGGAAGGTGCATAAAACTTTCATCCAAACATGCTTCTCGGTCACTAATACTGCATTATGCATTAGTCTTATCAATCGGCTTTTTATTTGTTTTCACTGCTGCTTTCTCACATCTCGCCCGCCCTTCAAAACATTCTGTGCACTCTCTCTATATCAGCCCTTCCCTTCTCCCCTCTCCCATGTAGAACTCTGAGGCTCTACTGACATTCCTCACCCACTGCAAACCATCCACTACCTCCATACAGCACTCAAAACGTTCAGACAAATCATTGCACCACCTGATCTTTCTCTTCTTTCTCCTTTTACTAGTCGCAGGCGACATCTCCCCCAACCCTGGGCCCCCCTCCACTAGCGTACACCACTCTCCTCCAGCTGCATATAGAAACCCTGCTAATCTTATTAACGTTCAGTGCATGCCCTCTCCTATTGATTTCCATTGCGCTCTCTGCAACGCACGGTCTGTGTGGAACAAACTAACTTACATCCATGATTTTTTCCTCTCTAATTCTCTTAACCTTCTGGCTATCACAGAAACCTGGATTCAGCAGCTAGACACCACCGCTGCTGCTGCTCTCTCGTTTGGTGGGCTGAAATTTTCACAGACCGCCAGACATGGCAACAGACAGGGTGGAGGGGTTGGTCTGCTCCTTTCCTCACAATGTGCTTTCCAGGTCATCCCCCCGGTTCCCTCACTTAGGTTTCCTTCCTTTGAAGTCCACACCATCACACTCTTTAAACCCTTCTCCCTGTGAGTGGCAGTCGTGTATCGCCCTCCAGGCTCCCCCCGCCACTTCTTGGATCACTTTGCCACCTGGCTTCCTCACTTTCTATCCTGTGACATCCCCACCCTCATCATGGGCGACTTTAACATCCCCATCGATGACCCCCTCTCCCAATCGGCCTCTCATCTACTTTCTCAAACTTCTTCATTCCGTCTCTCACAGTTTACTAATTCTCCTACCCATGAAGACGGGAACACTCTGGACCTGGTTTTTGCCAGGCTCTGCTTGCTGGATGACTTGACCAACTCCCCTCTCCCGCTCTCGGACCACAACCTTCTTTCCTTCTCTGTTAAGAATTGTCTCTTCACCCGGGACACCCCCACTTACCACACTTAGAGGAATACACGTACCATTAATACCCAGCAGCTTATGGACAATCTCCACACATCTTTAGCCCCCATCTCCTCCTTCTCCTGTCCACACTTGGCATTGTCACACTACAACAATACACTGAAGTGCGCCCTAGATGAAGCAGCTCCTTCTACTCGCAGAAAGATCCCACACAGACAACGGCAGCCCTGGCACACGATGCAAACACGTTTTCTCCAGCGTTGCTCAAGGTGTGCTGAGCGTCAGTGAAGAAAATCTCTTTTAGAAGAGGACTTCATCCACTATCAATTCATGCTCAAAACCTAGAACTCTGCCCTTCATCTGGCCAAACAATCCGATTTCACCACCCTCATCACTTCAATGTCCAACAACCCAAAACGACTTTTCCAAACCGTAAAACTCCCTCCTGAAACCTAAAGCACAGGCCCTCACCACCAACCTCAGCAGTGAGGATCTGGCCACTTATTTCTTGGAAAAAATCAACCACATCCATCAGGACATCTCAGCCCAATCTCCTCAGTGCCTGGATCCCCTTCCCTACCGCACTTCAAGCTCACTAGCCATCTTTGAGCCTGTCACACAAGAAGAGGTTACCCAGCTCCTCGCTTCTTCTCGGCCTACAACCTGCAACAGTGACCCCATTCCTTCACATCTCCTGCAGTCCCTCTCACCGGTGGTCACCACTCACCTGACTAAAAGATTGAACCTCTCTCTTTCTTCAGGTATCTTTCCCTCCTCATTTAAACATGCCATCATAACCCTTTGACTTAAAAAGCCATCCCTGGACCAGAACTGCACTGCTAACTACAGACCGCTCTCTAATCTTCCTTTCATCTCTAAACTCCTGGAACGCTTGCTTCACTCCCGTCTAATCCGCTATCTCTCAGATAACTCTCTCCTCGACCCTTTACAATCTGGTTTCCGCTCCTCACACTCTACTGAAACTGCCCTCACTAAAGTCTCGAATGATCTACTAACAGCCAAATCCAAAGGTCACTGCTCCCTGCTGATCTCCTGGATCTCTCTGCAGCATTCGACACTGTGGATCACCAGCTCCTCCTCACTATGCTCCTCTCTATTGGCCTCAAGGAAACCGTTCTCTCCTGGTTCTCCTCCTACCTCTCTGACCGCTCCTTCACTGTGTCTTTTGCCGGCTCTTCTTCCCCTCCTCATCCCCTTACTATCGGGGATCCTCAGGGCTCAGTCCTAGGCCCCCTCCTCTTCTCTCTATACACTACCCCTTATTGGACAAACTATCAGCAGATTTGGCTTCCAGTATCATCTCGATGCTGACGACACCCAACTATACACTTCTTCC
This sequence comes from Phyllobates terribilis, assembly GCF_046119375.1. NCBI lineage: Eukaryota > Metazoa > Chordata > Amphibia > Anura > Dendrobatidae > Phyllobates > Phyllobates terribilis. Next base: position 18,267,232 of record NW_027362785.1, on the reverse strand, counting down.
CCTGACATCACCCCTACCCTAATACAAAACACCAAGGATTGTTTATCTGCTGGGTCTAGCATCATGTCCCCGCTTAATTGTAAAGTGCTGTGGAATATGTTGGCGCTATAGAAATAAAAATTAGTATTATTATTATAACAGCTGTATGTAGTGTATATCATCTCTTCTTACAGCAGTATGTAGTATATATCATCTCTTCTTACAGCAGTATGTAGTATATATCATCTCTTCTTACAGCTGTATGTAGTGTAGATCATCTCTTCTTACAGCTGTATGTAGTGTAGATCATCTCTTCTTACAGCAGTATGTAGTATATATCATCTCTTCTTACAGCTGTATGTAGTGTAGATCATCTCTTCTTACAGCAGTATGTAGTATATATCATCTCTTCTTACAGCAGTATGTAGTATATATCATCTCTTCTTACAGCTGTATGTAGTGTATATCATCTCTTCTTACAGCTGTATGTAGTATATATCATCTCTTCTTACAGCAGTATGTAGTATATATCATCTCTTCTTACAGCTGTATGTAGTGTAGATCATCTCTTCTTACAGCTGTATGTAGTATATATCATCTCTTCTTACAGCTGTATGTAGTGTAGATCATCTCTTCTTACAGCTGTATGTAGTGTAGATCATCTCTTCTTACAGCAGTATGTAGTGTATATCATCTCTTCTTACAGCTGTATGTAGTGTATATCATCTCTTCTTACAGCTGTATGTAGTGTAGATCATCTCTTCTTACAGCTGTATGTAGTGTAGATCATCTCTTCTTACAGCTGTATGTAGTGTAGATCATCTCTTCTTACAGCTGTATGTAGTATATATCATCTCTTCTTACAGCTGTATGTAGTGTAGATCATCTCTTCTTACAGCTGTATGTAGTGTAGATCATCTCTTCTTACAGCTGTATGTAGTGTAGATCATCTCTTCTTACAGCTGTATGTAGTGTATATCATCTCTTCTTACAGCTGTATGTAGTGTAGATCATCTCTTCTTACAGCTGTATGTAGTGTAGATCATCTCTTCTTACAGCTGTATGTAGTGTAGATCATCTCTTCTAACAGCTGTATGTAGTGTATATCATCTCTTCTTACAGCAGTATGTAGTGTAGATCATCTCTTCTTACAGCTGTATGTAGTGTAGATCATCTCTTTTACCAGCAGTATGTAGTGTAGATCATCTCTTCTTACAGCTGTATGTAGTGTAGATCATCTCTTCTTACAGCTGTATGTAGTATATATCATCTCTTACACCAGTATGTAGTGTAGATCATCTCTTCTTACAGCAGTATGTAGTATATATCATCTCTTTTACCAGCTGTATGTAGTGTAGATCATCTCTTCTTACAGCTGTATGTAGTATATATCATCTCTTACACCAGTATGTAGTGTAGATCATCTCTTCTTACAGCAGTATGTAGTATATATCATCTCTTTTACCAGCAGTATGTAGTGTATATCATCTCTTCTTACAGCTGTATGTAGTGTATATCATCTCTTTTACCAGCAGTATGTAGTATATATCATCTCTTCTTACAGCTGTATGTAGTGTAGATCATCTCTTCTTACACCAGTATGTAGTGTAGATCATCTCTTCTTACAGCTGTATGTAGTATATATCATCTCTTACACCAGTATGTAGTGTAGATCATCTCTTCTTACAGCTGTATGTAGTATATATCATCTCTTCTTACAGCTGTATGTAGTATATATCATCTCTTCTTACAGCAGTATGTAGTGTAGATCATCTCTTCTTACAGCTGTATGTAGTGTAGATCATCTCTTCTTACAGCTGTATGTAGTGTAGATCATCTCTTCTAACAGCTGTATGTAGTGTAGATCATCTCTTCTTACAGCAGTATGTAGTGTAGATCATCTCTTCTTACAGCAGTATGTAGTGTATATCATCTCTTCTTACAGCAGTATGTAGTGTAGATCATCTCTTCTTACAGCTGTATGTAGTGTAGATCATCTCTTTTACCAGCAGTATGTAGTGTATATCATCTCTTCTTACAGCTGTATGTAGTATATATCATCTCTTCTTTCAGCTGTATGTAGTGTAGATCATCTCTTCTTACAGCTGTATGTAGTGTAGATCATCTCTTCTTACAGCTGTATGTAGTGTAGATCATCTCTTCTTACAGCTGTATGTAGTGTATATCATCTCTTCTTACAGCTGTATGTAGTGTAGATCATCTCTTCTTACAGCTGTATGTAGTATATATCATCTCTTCTTACAGCTGTATGTAGTATATATCATCTCTTCTTACAGCTGTATGTAGTGTATATCATCTCTTCTTACAGCTGTATGTAGTGTATATCATCTCTTCTTACAGCTGTATGTAGTGTAGATCATCTCTTCTTACAGCTGTATGTAGTATATATCATCTCTTCTTACAGCTGTATGTAGTATATATCATCTCTTCTTACAGCTGTATGTAGTGTATATCATCTCTTCTTACAGCTGTATGTAGTATATATCATCTCTTCTTACAGCAGTATGTAGTGTAGATCATCTCTTCTTACAGCAGTATGTAGTGTATATCATCTCTTCTTACAGCTGTATGTAGTATATATCATCTCTTCTTACAGCAGTATGTAGTGTATATCATCTCTTCTTACACCAGTATGTAGTGTATATCATCTCTTCTTACAGCAGTATGTAGTGTATATCATCTCTTCTTACACCAGTATGTAGTGTATATCATCTCTTCTTACAGCTGTATGTAGTATATATCATCTCTTCTTTCAGCTGTATGTAGTGTAGATCATCTCTTCTTACAGCTGTATGTAGTATATATCATCTCTTCTTACAGCTGTATGTAGTGTAGATCATCTCTTCTTACAGCAGTATGTAGTATATATCATCTCTTTTACCAGCAGTATGTAGTGTAGATCATCTCTTCTTACAGCAGTATGTAGTATATATCATCTCTTTTACCAGCAGTATGTAGTGTATATCATCTCTTTTACCAGCAGTATGTAGTATATATCATCTCTTCTTACACCAGTATGTAGTGTATATCATCTCTTCTTACAGCTGTATGTAGTATATATCATCTCTTCTTACAGCTGTATGTAGTGTAGATCATCTCTTCTTACAGCAGTATGTAGTATATATCATCTCTTTTACCAGCAGTATGTAGTGTATATCATCTCTTTTACCAGCAGTATGTAGTGTAGATCATCTCTTCTACCAGCAGTATGTACATAGTTACATAGTTCCATAGTTGATAAGGCCGAAAAAAGCCAAGCGTCCATCCAGTTCAGCCTATTTGTTGTGCACTGCAGCTATTCCGCTATTCCTATACCATGCGGGATAGGCCAATTGACATCACTGATGAAAAATTCACTTCCCGACACCAATCTGGCAGTCAGATTAAATCCCTGGATTAATTAACTATCACTAAGCATAAGATGTAATTTTCTTGTTCTCCAGAAAGGCGTCCAGGCCTCTCTTGAACTCATTAAGTGAGTTGGACATCACCACTTCCTCTCCCAGAGAGTTCCAGAGTCTCACGGCTCTGACCGTAAAGAATCCCCTTCTATGCTGGTGCAGGAACCTCCTTTCCTCCAGACGCATAGTGTGCCCCCTCGTCTTTGTCACCATCCTTGGTCTAAACAGGTCATGGGAGAGATCTCTGTACTGCCCCCTGATGTATTTCTACATGTTTATGAGGTCTCCCCTAAGCCTTCTCTTTTCCAATGTAACTAGGCCTAATTTTGACAACCTCTCTGGGTATTCTAGTCCCTCCATTCCCTTTCTTACCTTAGTCGCCCTCCTTTGTACCCTCTCTAGCTCCAATATGTGTTTCCTGAGCACCGGAGGCCAGAACTGTGCCCAATATTGTAAGTGCGGCCTTACCAGCGCTTTATACAGAGGAAGAACAATGTTCTCATCATATGCCCCTATTCCTCTTCTGATGCATGCCATGACTCTATTTGCCTTGGCAGCTGCTGCCTGACACTGGGCACTCCAATTGAATTTGCTGTTAACCAAGACGCCCAGGTCCTTCTCCATGTCCGATTTCCCCAACGGTTTCCCATTTAATATGTATGGGTGACTGCTGTTTTTCTTTCCCATGTGCATGACCTTACATTTATCGGCATTGAACCCCATTTGCCATTTTTTGGCCCAACTCCCCAATTTATCTAAATCCTCCTGTAGCTGTGCCCTATCCTCATCTGTATTAACTACTTTACAAAGTTTAGTATCATCTGCAAATATTGCTATTTTACTATGCAACCCTTCCACTAGATCATTAATAAATATATTAAATAATATAGGGCCCAAGACAGACCCTTGAGGCCCCCCGCTAGTAACCCTGACACCTCCTGAGCTTACTCCATTGATAACCACCCTCTGCTTTCTATCACTCAGCCAGCTATTTACCCACTTGCACACATTATCCCCCAGACCAAGCATTCTCATTTTATCGACCAACCTTTTGTGTGGCACGGTATCAAACGCTTTGGAGAAGTCAAGGTCTACAACATCCACTGACTCTCCCCGGTCCAGCTGTGAGCTCACCTCCTCGTAGAAGGCGATCAGGAGCGATCCCTCATGAATCCATGTTGATATGGAGTTAGACAGTTCTTCTCATTAAGATATTCTACAATAGCATCTCTAAGAAATCCTTCAAACAATTTACCCACAACAGACGTTAAGCTGACTGCTCTCTAGTTCCCAGGGTCACTTTTAGACCCCTTTTTGAATATTGGTCCCACATTTGCTTGGCGCCAGTCTAGTGGGACAGTCCCTGTCCATAAAGAGTGCTTGAATCTAAGATACAGCGGCCTGTCTATCACATGACTTAATTCTTTTAGTACCCGGGGGTGTATGTCATCTGGGCCTGGTGACTTGTCTATTTTGATATTCTTTAGGCGTTTCTGAGCTTCCTCCTGGGTTAGGTGGGTGATATTTAGCGGAGGATTTACTTTATCACTCTGCATTTCCTGCGATAAATTGAGTAGGTTTGCTTTCCCCTCATCGCCCTCTAGGATTTTACCCAGGTTATTTTTCAATGGGCCAACGCCATCAGTTTGAATCCTTTTACTGTTTCTATAGTTAATGAACAGTTTGGGATTGGTTTTACTTTCCTTGGCAATTAGTCTCTCTGTCTCCTCTTTTGCTATTCTTCTTTGTTTCTTCCAGATTTAGTTTTTTTCCCTCTAAGATATTAGCGCTTCCTGTAGTGTGATCATCTCTTCTAACATCTCATGTTGAAACGATTCTATGTCACTGTGTCCTTCCATCATTGTAGACTTTATCTGATGGTGAAAGGTGTGATACTGTGTGAGGCATAGTGTGTTAGGTCTGTGTCTTTGATCAGGCCTCCACTCCCCTGGTGAGCTGAACAGCTGGCAATTTAGTCCCAAGCAGCTCCCACAATCCCTCTCACCTGATGCTATAGTCCTTCCTATAAATCTCGATGCATTGTAAGGGGTGCACGTGGTGTGGGGTGCATGCACGTGTCCTTATTCAGCAAAGTGTCCTATTCGACAAGTGTCTCTGACAGTCATTTCAATGGCAGTATGTAGTGTATATCATCTCTTCTAACAGCAGTATGTAGTGTAGATCATCTCTCTCCTCTCTTCTTCTTCACACAGGTATTTAATCCATCCATCCGTTTGTGTGCTGTCTGATAAGTGTGAACAGAGTCAGATTCTCTAGCAACATTTTTCCATGGTATTTAATTGTTTGGTCCTGCATCTTTTTGTCTTTTTGTTTCTATTTTCAAATGTTCAAAGCCTTCTCTTTCATTGGTTTATGGCCTCTGTGTTTATCTTACCTAGCATTGCCTGCTCTAGCCCAGTGCTAATTGGCTAATTACTCAGTATGACCAACTGGTGCTGGCCTCTAGGAGACATTTCATTTCATATATATTCAGCACTGGCTGCAAATAGCACGCGTGCGGGGTCACGCGTGCAATAGATTCTAAGTGCAATAATTACAAGTGCAGTTAGACCATGGCAGTTGGACAGGGCAGGAGACAGGGAAGGTGCATAAAACTTTCATCCAAACATGCTTCTCGGTCACTAATACTGCATTATGCATTAGTCTTATCAATCGGCTTTTTATTTGTTTTCACTGCTGCTTTCTCACATCTCGCCCGCCCTTCAAAACATTCTGTGCACTCTCTCTATATCAGCCCTTCCCTTCTCCCCTCTCCCATGTAGAACTCTGAGGCTCTACTGACATTCCTCACCCACTGCAAACCATCCACTACCTCCATACAGCACTCAAAACGTTCAGACAAATCATTGCACCACCTGATCTTTCTCTTCTTTCTCCTTTTACTAGTCGCAGGCGACATCTCCCCCAACCCTGGGCCCCCCTCCACTAGCGTACACCACTCTCCTCCAGCTGCATATAGAAACCCTGCTAATCTTATTAACGTTCAGTGCATGCCCTCTCCTATTGATTTCCATTGCGCTCTCTGCAACGCACGGTCTGTGTGGAACAAACTAACTTACATCCATGATTTTTTCCTCTCTAATTCTCTTAACCTTCTGGCTATCACAGAAACCTGGATTCAGCAGCTAGACACCACCGCTGCTGCTGCTCTCTCGTTTGGTGGGCTGAAATTTTCACAGACCGCCAGACATGGCAACAGACAGGGTGGAGGGGTTGGTCTGCTCCTTTCCTCACAATGTGCTTTCCAGGTCATCCCCCCGGTTCCCTCACTTAGGTTTCCTTCCTTTGAAGTCCACACCATCACACTCTTTAAACCCTTCTCCCTGTGAGTGGCAGTCGTGTATCGCCCTCCAGGCTCCCCCCGCCACTTCTTGGATCACTTTGCCACCTGGCTTCCTCACTTTCTATCCTGTGACATCCCCACCCTCATCATGGGCGACTTTAACATCCCCATCGATGACCCCCTCTCCCAATCGGCCTCTCATCTACTTTCTCAAACTTCTTCATTCCGTCTCTCACAGTTTACTAATTCTCCTACCCATGAAGACGGGAACACTCTGGACCTGGTTTTTGCCAGGCTCTGCTTGCTGGATGACTTGACCAACTCCCCTCTCCCGCTCTCGGACCACAACCTTCTTTCCTTCTCTGTTAAGAATTGTCTCTTCACCCGGGACACCCCCACTTACCACACTTAGAGGAATACACGTACCATTAATACCCAGCAGCTTATGGACAATCTCCACACATCTTTAGCCCCCATCTCCTCCTTCTCCTGTCCACACTTGGCATTGTCACACTACAACAATACACTGAAGTGCGCCCTAGATGAAGCAGCTCCTTCTACTCGCAGAAAGATCCCACACAGACAACGGCAGCCCTGGCACACGATGCAAACACGTTTTCTCCAGCGTTGCTCAAGGTGTGCTGAGCGTCAGTGAAGAAAATCTCTTTTAGAAGAGGACTTCATCCACTATCAATTCATGCTCAAAACCTAGAACTCTGCCCTTCATCTGGCCAAACAATCCGATTTCACCACCCTCATCACTTCAATGTCCAACAACCCAAAACGACTTTTCCAAACCGTAAAACTCCCTCCTGAAACCTAAAGCACAGGCCCTCACCACCAACCTCAGCAGTGAGGATCTGGCCACTTATTTCTTGGAAAAAATCAACCACATCCATCAGGACATCTCAGCCCAATCTCCTCAGTGCCTGGATCCCCTTCCCTACCGCACTTCAAGCTCACTAGCCATCTTTGAGCCTGTCACACAAGAAGAGGTTACCCAGCTCCTCGCTTCTTCTCGGCCTACAACCTGCAACAGTGACCCCATTCCTTCACATCTCCTGCAGTCCCTCTCACCGGTGGTCACCACTCACCTGACTAAAAGATTGAACCTCTCTCTTTCTTCAGGTATCTTTCCCTCCTCATTTAAACATGCCATCATAACCCTTTGACTTAAAAAGCCATCCCTGGACCAGAACTGCACTGCTAACTACAGACCGCTCTCTAATCTTCCTTTCATCTCTAAACTCCTGGAACGCTTGCTTCACTCCCGTCTAATCCGCTATCTCTCAGATAACTCTCTCCTCGACCCTTTACAATCTGGTTTCCGCTCCTCACACTCTACTGAAACTGCCCTCACTAAAGTCTCGAATGATCTACTAACAGCCAAATCCAAAGGTCACTGCTCCCTGCTGATCTCCTGGATCTCTCTGCAGCATTCGACACTGTGGATCACCAGCTCCTCCTCACTATGCTCCTCTCTATTGGCCTCAAGGAAACCGTTCTCTCCTGGTTCTCCTCCTACCTCTCTGACCGCTCCTTCACTGTGTCTTTTGCCGGCTCTTCTTCCCCTCCTCATCCCCTTACTATCGGGGATCCTCAGGGCTCAGTCCTAGGCCCCCTCCTCTTCTCTCTATACACTACCCCTTATTGGACAAACTATCAGCAGATTTGGCTTCCAGTATCATCTCGATGCTGACGACACCCAACTATACACTTCTTCCCCTGACATCACCCCTACCCTAATACAAAACACCAAGGATTGTTTATCTGCTGGGTCTAGCATCATGTCCCCGCTTAATTGTAAAGTGCTGTGGAATATGTTGGCGCTATAGAAATAAAAATTAGTATTATTATTATAACAGCTGTATGTAGTGTATATCATCTCTTCTTACAGCAGTATGTAGTATATATCATCTCTTCTTACAGCAGTATGTAGTATATATCATCTCTTCTTACAGCTGTATGTAGTGTAGATCATCTCTTCTTACAGCTGTATGTAGTGTAGATCATCTCTTCTTACAGCAGTATGTAGTATATATCATCTCTTCTTACAGCTGTATGTAGTGTAGATCATCTCTTCTTACAGCAGTATGTAGTATATATCATCTCTTCTTACAGCAGTATGTAGTATATATCATCTCTTCTTACAGCTGTATGTAGTGTATATCATCTCTTCTTACAGCAGTATGTAGTGTATATCATCTCTTCTTACAGCTGTATGTAGTATATATCATCTCTTCTTACAGCTGTATGTAGTATATATCATCTCTTCTTACAGCTGTATGTAGTGTAGATCATCTCTTCTTACAGCTGTATGTAGTATATATCATCTCTTACACCAGTATGTAGTGTATATCATCTCTTCTTACAGCTGTATGTAGTGTAGATCATCTCTTCTTACAGCTGTATGTAGTGTAGATCATCTCTTCTTACAGCTGTATGTAGTATATATCATCTCTTACACCAGTATGTAGTGTAGATCATCTCTTCTAACAGCAGTATGTAGTGTATATCATCTCTTCTTACAGCTGTATGTAGTATATATCATCTCTTCTTTCAGCTGTATGTAGTGTAGATCATCTCTTCTTACAGCTGTATGTAGTATATATCATCTCTTTTACCAGCAGTATGTAGTGTAGATCATCTCTTCTTACAGCTGTATGTAGTGTAGATCATCTCTTCTTACAGCTGTATGTAGTATATATCATCTCTTACACCAGTATGTAGTGTAGATCATCTCTTCTTACAGCTGTATGTAGTATATATCATCTCTTCTTACAGCTGTATGTAGTGTATATCATCTCTTCTTACAGCTGTATGTAGTATATATCATCTCTTCTTACAGCAGTATGTAGTATATATCATCTCTTCTTACAGCTGTATGTAGTGTAGATCATCTCTTCTAACAGCAGTATGTAGTGTATATCATCTCTTCTTACAGCTGTATGTAGTATATATCATCTCTTCTTACAGCAGTATGTAGTGTATATCATCTCTTCTTACAGCTGTATGTAGTGTATATCATCTCTTCTTACAGCTGTATGTAGTGTATATCATCTCTTCTAACAGCAGTATGTAGTGTAGATCATCTCTTCTTACAGCAGTATGTAGTGTAGATCATCTCTTCTTACAGCAGTATGTAGTATATATCATCTCTTTTACCAGCAGTATGTAGTGTAGATCATCTCTTCTACCAGCAGTATGTACATAGTTACATAGTTCCATAGTTGATAAGGCCGAAAAAAGCCAAGCGTCCATCCAGTTCAGCCTATTTGTTGTGCACTGCAGCTATTCCGCTATTCCTATACCATGCGGGATAGGCCAATTGACATCACTGATGAAAAATTCACTTCCCGACACCAATCTGGCAGTCAGATTAAATCCCTGGATTAATTAACTATCACTAAGCATAAGATGTAATTTTCTTGTTCTCCAGAAAGGCGTCCAGGCCTCTCTTGAACTCATTAAGTGAGTTGGACATCACCACTTCCTCTCCCAGAGAGTTCCAGAGTCTCACGGCTCTGACCGTAAAGAATCCCCTTCTATGCTGGTGCAGGAACCTCCTTTCCTCCAGACGCATAGTGTGCCCCCTCGTCTTTGTCACCATCCTTGGTCTAAACAGGTCATGGGAGAGATCTCTGTACTGCCCCCTGATGTATTTCTACATGTTTATGAGGTCTCCCCTAAGCCTTCTCTTTTCCAATGTAACTAGGCCTAATTTTGACAACCTCTCTGGGTATTCTAGTCCCTCCATTCCCTTTCTTACCTTAGTCGCCCTCCTTTGTACCCTCTCTAGCTCCAATATGTGTTTCCTGAGCACCGGAGGCCAGAACTGTGCCCAATATTGTAAGTGCGGCCTTACCAGCGCTTTATACAGAGGAAGAACAATGTTCTCATCATATGCCCCTATTCCTCTTCTGATGCATGCCATGACTCTATTTGCCTTGGCAGCTGCTGCCTGACACTGGGCACTCCAATTGAATTTGCTGTTAACCAAGACGCCCAGGTCCTTCTCCATGTCCGATTTCCCCAACGGTTTCCCATTTAATATGTATGGGTGACTGCTGTTTTTCTTTCCCATGTGCATGACCTTACATTTATCGGCATTGAACCCCATTTGCCATTTTTTGGCCCAACTCCCCAATTTATCTAAATCCTCCTGTAGCTGTGCCCTATCCTCATCTGTATTAACTACTTTACAAAGTTTAGTATCATCTGCAAATATTGCTATTTTACTATGCAACCCTTCCACTAGATCATTAATAAATATATTAAATAATATAGGGCCCAAGACAGACCCTTGAGGCCCCCCGCTAGTAACCCTGACACCTCCTGAGCTTACTCCATTGATAACCACCCTCTGCTTTCTATCACTCAGCCAGCTATTTACCCACTTGCACACATTATCCCCCAGACCAAGCATTCTCATTTTATCGACCAACCTTTTGTGTGGCACGGTATCAAACGCTTTGGAGAAGTCAAGGTCTACAACATCCACTGACTCTCCCCGGTCCAGCTGTGAGCTCACCTCCTCGTAGAAGGCGATCAGGAGCGATCCCTCATGAATCCATGTTGATATGGAGTTAGACAGTTCTTCTCATTAAGATATTCTACAATAGCATCTCTAAGAAATCCTTCAAACAATTTACCCACAACAGACGTTAAGCTGACTGCTCTCTAGTTCCCAGGGTCACTTTTAGACCCCTTTTTGAATATTGGTCCCACATTTGCTTGGCGCCAGTCTAGTGGGACAGTCCCTGTCCATAAAGAGTGCTTGAATCTAAGATACAGCGGCCTGTCTATCACATGACTTAATTCTTTTAGTACCCGGGGGTGTATGTCATCTGGGCCTGGTGACTTGTCTATTTTGATATTCTTTAGGCGTTTCTGAGCTTCCTCCTGGGTTAGGTGGGTGATATTTAGCGGAGGATTTACTTTATCACTCTGCATTTCCTGCGATAAATTGAGTAGGTTTGCTTTCCCCTCATCGCCCTCTAGGATTTTACCCAGGTTATTTTTCAATGGGCCAACGCCATCAGTTTGAATCCTTTTACTGTTTCTATAGTTAATGAACAGTTTGGGATTGGTTTTACTTTCCTTGGCAATTAGTCTCTCTGTCTCCTCTTTTGCTATTCTTCTTTGTTTCTTCCAGATTTAGTTTTTTTCCCTCTAAGATATTAGCGCTTCCTGTAGTGTGATCATCTCTTCTAACATCTCATGTTGAAACGATTCTATGTCACTGTGTCCTTCCATCATTGTAGACTTTATCTGATGGTGAAAGGTGTGATACTGTGTGAGGCATAGTGTGTTAGGTCTGTGTCTTTGATCAGGCCTCCACTCCCCTGGTGAGCTGAACAGCTGGCAATTTAGTCCCAAGCAGCTCCCACAATCCCTCTCACCTGATGCTATAGTCCTTCCTATAAATCTCGATGCATTGTAAGGGGTGCACGTGGTGTGGGGTGCATGCACGTGTCCTTATTCAGCAAAGTGTCCTATTCGACAAGTGTCTCTGACAGTCATTTCAATGGCAGTATGTAGTGTATATCATCTCTTCTAACAGCAGTATGTAGTGTAGATCATCTCTCTCCTCTCTTCTTCTTCACACAGGTATTTAATCCATCCATCCGTTTGTGTGCTGTCTGATAAGTGTGAACAGAGTCAGATTCTCTAGCAACATTTTTCCATGGTATTTAATTGTTTGGTCCTGCATCTTTTTGTCTTTTTGTTTCTATTTTCAAATGTTCAAAGCCTTCTCTTTCATTGGTTTATGGCCTCTGTGTTTATCTTACCTAGCATTGCCTGCTCTAGCCCAGTGCTAATTGGCTAATTACTCAGTATGACCAACTGGTGCTGGCCTCTAGGAGACATTTCATTTCATATATATTCAGCACTGGCTGCAAATAGCACGCGTGCGGGGTCACGCGTGCAATAGATTCTAAGTGCAATAATTACAAGTGCAGTTAGACCATGGCAGTTGGACAGGGCAGGAGACAGGGAAGGTGCATAAAACTTTCATCCAAACATGCTTCTCGGTCACTAATACTGCATTATGCATTAGTCTTATCAATCGGCTTTTTATTTGTTTTCACTGCTGCTTTCTCACATCTCGCCCGCCCTTCAAAACATTCTGTGCACTCTCTCTATATCAGCCCTTCCCTTCTCCCCTCTCCCATGTAGAACTCTGAGGCTCTACTGACATTCCTCACCCACTGCAAACCATCCACTACCTCCATACAGCACTCAAAACGTTCAGACAAATCATTGCACCACCTGATCTTTCTCTTCTTTCTCCTTTTACTAGTCGCAGGCGACATCTCCCCCAACCCTGGGCCCCCCTCCACTAGCGTACACCACTCTCCTCCAGCTGCATATAGAAACCCTGCTAATCTTATTAACGTTCAGTGCATGCCCTCTCCTATTGATTTCCATTGCGCTCTCTGCAACGCACGGTCTGTGTGGAACAAACTAACTTACATCCATGATTTTTTCCTCTCTAATTCTCTTAACCTTCTGGCTATCACAGAAACCTGGATTCAGCAGCTAGACACCACCGCTGCTGCTGCTCTCTCGTTTGGTGGGCTGAAATTTTCACAGACCGCCAGACATGGCAACAGACAGGGTGGAGGGGTTGGTCTGCTCCTTTCCTCACAATGTGCTTTCCAGGTCATCCCCCCGGTTCCCTCACTTAGGTTTCCTTCCTTTGAAGTCCACACCATCACACTCTTTAAACCCTTCTCCCTGTGAGTGGCAGTCGTGTATCGCCCTCCAGGCTCCCCCCGCCACTTCTTGGATCACTTTGCCACCTGGCTTCCTCACTTTCTATCCTGTGACATCCCCACCCTCATCATGGGCGACTTTAACATCCCCATCGATGACCCCCTCTCCCAATCGGCCTCTCATCTACTTTCTCAAACTTCTTCATTCCGTCTCTCACAGTTTACTAATTCTCCTACCCATGAAGACGGGAACACTCTGGACCTGGTTTTTGCCAGGCTCTGCTTGCTGGATGACTTGACCAACTCCCCTCTCCCGCTCTCGGACCACAACCTTCTTTCCTTCTCTGTTAAGAATTGTCTCTTCACCCGGGACACCCCCACTTACCACACTTAGAGGAATACACGTACCATTAATACCCAGCAGCTTATGGACAATCTCCACACATCTTTAGCCCCCATCTCCTCCTTCTCCTGTCCACACTTGGCATTGTCACACTACAACAATACACTGAAGTGCGCCCTAGATGAAGCAGCTCCTTCTACTCGCAGAAAGATCCCACACAGACAACGGCAGCCCTGGCACACGATGCAAACACGTTTTCTCCAGCGTTGCTCAAGGTGTGCTGAGCGTCAGTGAAGAAAATCTCTTTTAGAAGAGGACTTCATCCACTATCAATTCATGCTCAAAACCTAGAACTCTGCCCTTCATCTGGCCAAACAATCCGATTTCACCACCCTCATCACTTCAATGTCCAACAACCCAAAACGACTTTTCCAAACCGTAAAACTCCCTCCTGAAACCTAAAGCACAGGCCCTCACCACCAACCTCAGCAGTGAGGATCTGGCCACTTATTTCTTGGAAAAAATCAACCACATCCATCAGGACATCTCAGCCCAATCTCCTCAGTGCCTGGATCCCCTTCCCTACCGCACTTCAAGCTCACTAGCCATCTTTGAGCCTGTCACACAAGAAGAGGTTACCCAGCTCCTCGCTTCTTCTCGGCCTACAACCTGCAACAGTGACCCCATTCCTTCACATCTCCTGCAGTCCCTCTCACCGGTGGTCACCACTCACCTGACTAAAAGATTGAACCTCTCTCTTTCTTCAGGTATCTTTCCCTCCTCATTTAAACATGCCATCATAACCCTTTGACTTAAAAAGCCATCCCTGGACCAGAACTGCACTGCTAACTACAGACCGCTCTCTAATCTTCCTTTCATCTCTAAACTCCTGGAACGCTTGCTTCACTCCCGTCTAATCCGCTATCTCTCAGATAACTCTCTCCTCGACCCTTTACAATCTGGTTTCCGCTCCTCACACTCTACTGAAACTGCCCTCACTAAAGTCTCGAATGATCTACTAACAGCCAAATCCAAAGGTCACTGCTCCCTGCTGATCTCCTGGATCTCTCTGCAGCATTCGACACTGTGGATCACCAGCTCCTCCTCACTATGCTCCTCTCTATTGGCCTCAAGGAAACCGTTCTCTCCTGGTTCTCCTCCTACCTCTCTGACCGCTCCTTCACTGTGTCTTTTGCCGGCTCTTCTTCCCCTCCTCATCCCCTTACTATCGGGGATCCTCAGGGCTCAGTCCTAGGCCCCCTCCTCTTCTCTCTATACACTACCCCTTATTGGACAAACTATCAGCAGATTTGGCTTCCAGTATCATCTCGATGCTGACGACACCCAACTATACACTTCTTCCCCTGACATCACCCCTACCCTAATACAAAACACCAAGGATTGTTTATCTGCTGGGTCTAGCATCATGTCCCCGCTTAATTGTAAAGTGCTGTGGAATATGTTGGCGCTATAGAAATAAAAATTAGTATTATTATTATAACAGCTGTATGTAGTGTATATCATCTCTTCTTACAGCAGTATGTAGTGTATATCATCTCTTCTTACAGCAGTATGTAGTATATATCATCTCTTCTTACAGCTGTATGTAGTGTATATCATCTCTTCTTACAGCAGTATGTAGTGTATATCATCTCTTCTTACAGCAGTATGTAGTATATATCATCTCTTCTTACAGCTGTATGTAGTGTAGATCATCTCTTCTTACAGCAGTATGTAGTGTAGATCATCTCTTCTTACAGCAGTATGTAGTGTAGATCATCTCTTCTTACAGCAGTATGTAGTATATATCATCTCTTCTTACAGCTGTATGTAGTGTAGATCATCTCTTCTTACAGCTGTATGTAGTGTAGATCATCTCTTCTTACAGCAGTATGTAGTATATATCATCTCTTCTTACAGCTGTATGTAGTATATATCATCTCTTCTTACAGCTGTATGTAGTGTATATCATCTCTTCTTACAGCAGTATGTAGTGTATATCATCTCTTCTTACAGCAGTATGTAGTATATATCATCTCTTCTTACAGCTGTATGTAGTGTAGATCATCTCTTCTTACAGCAGTATGTAGTGTAGATCATCTCTTCTTACAGCAGTATGTAGTGTAGATCATCTCTTCTTACAGCTGTATGTAGTGTAGATCATCTCTTCTTACACCAGTATGTAGTGTATATCATCTCTTCTTACACCAGTATGTAGTGTAGATCATCTCTTCTTACAGCAGTATGTAGTGTAGATCATCTCTTCTTACAGCTGTATGTAGTGTATATCATCTCTTCTTACAGCAGTATGTAGTATATATCATCTCTTCTTACAGCTGTATGTAGTGTAGATCATCTCTTCTTACAGCTGTATGTAGTGTAGATCATCTCTTCTTACAGCAGTATGTAGTGTATATCATCTCTTCTTACAGCAGTATGTAGTGTAGATCATCTCTTCTTACAGCAGTATGTAGTGTATATCATCTCTTCTTACAGCAGTATGTAGTATATATCATCTCTTCTAACAGCTGTATGTAGTGTATATCATCTCTTCTTACAGCTGTATGTAGTGTAGATCATCTCTTCTTACAGCAGTATGTAGTGTAGATCATCTCTTCTTACAGCAGTATGTAGTGTAGATCATCTCTTCTTACAGCAGTATGTAGTATATATCATCTCTTCTTACAGCTGTATGTAGTGTAGATCATCTCTTCTTACAGCTGTATGTAGTATATATCATCTCTTCTTACAGCTGTATGTAGTGTATATCATCTCTTCTTACAGCAGTATGTAGTATATATCATCTCTTCTTACAGCTGTATGTAGTGTAGATCATCTCTTCTTACAGCTGTATGTAGTATATATCATCTCTTCTTACAGCTGTATGTAGTGTAGATCATCTCTTCTTACAGCAGTATGTAGTGTAGATCATCTCTTCTTACAGCAGTATGTAGTGTAGATCATCTCTTCTTACAGCAGTATGTAGTATATATCATCTCTTCTTACAGCTGTATGTAGTGTAGATCATCTCTTCTTACAGCTGTATGTAGTGTAGATCATCTCTTCTTACAGCAGTATGTAGTATATATCATCTCTTCTTACAGCTGTATGTAGTGTAGATCATCTCTTCTTACAGCAGTATGTAGTGTATATCATCTCTTCTTACAGCAGTATGTAGTGTATATCATCTCTTCTTACAGCAGTATGTAGTGTAGATCATCTCTTCTTACAGCAGTATGTAGTGTATATCATCTCTTCTTACAGCAGTATGTAGTGTATATCATCTCTTCTTACAGCTGTATGTAGTGTATATCATCTCTTCTTACAGCTGTATGTAGTGTAGATCATCTCTTACACCAGTATGTAGTATATATCATCTCTTCTTACAGCTGTATGTAGTATATATCATCTCTTCTTACAGCTGTATGTAGTATATATCATCTCTTACACCAGTATGTAGTGTAGATCATCTCTTCTAACAGCTGTATGTAGTGTATATCATCTCTTCTTACAGCAGTATGTAGTGTAGATCATCTCTTCTTACAGCTGTATGTAGTATATATCATCTCTTTTACCAGCAGTATGTAGTGTATATCATCTCTTCTTACAGCTGTATGTAGTGTATATCATCTCTTTTACCAGCAGTATGTAGTGTATATCATCTCTTCTTACAGCTGTATGTAGTGTAGATCATCTCTTCTTACAGCAGTATGTAGTATATATCATCTCTTACACCAGTATGTAGTGTAGATCATCTCTTCTTACAGCTGTATGTAGTATATATCATCTCTTCTTACAGCTGTATGTAGTGTAGATCATCTCTTCTTACAGCTGTATGTAGTATATATCATCTCTTACACCAGTATGTAGTGTAGATCATCTCTTCTAACAGCTGTATGTAGTATATATCATCTCTTCTTTCAGCTGTATGTAGTGTAGATCATCTCTTCTTACAGCTGTATGTAGTATATATCATCTCTTACACCAGTATGTAGTGTAGATCATCTCTTCTAACAGCTGTATGTAGTGTATATCATCTCTTCTTACAGCAGTATGTAGTGTAGATCATCTCTTCTTACAGCAGTATGTAGTGTATATCATCTCTTCTTACAGCAGTATGTAGTGTATATCATCTCTTCTTACAGCAGTATGTAGTGTAGATCATCTCTTCTTACAGCTGTATGTAGTATATATCATCTCTTCTTACAGCTGTATGTAGTGTAGATCATCTCTTCTTACAGCTGTATGTAGTATATGTCATCTCTTACACCAGTATGTAGTGTAGATCATCTCTTCTAACAGCAGTATGTAGTATATATCATCTCTTTTACCAGCAGTATGTAGTGTAGATCATCTCTTCTTACAGCTGTATGTAGTGTAGATCATCTCTTCTTACAGCAGTATGTAGTGTATATCATCTCTTCTTACAGCAGTATGTAGTGTATATCATCTCTTCTTACAGCTGTATGTAGTATATATCATCTCTTCTTACAGCTGTATGTAGTATATATCATCTCTTCTTACAGCTGTATGTAGTGTAGATCATCTCTTCTTACAGCTGTATGTAGTATATATCATCTCTTACACCAGTATGTAGTGTATATCATCTCTTCTTACAGCTGTATGTAGTGTAGATCATCTCTTCTTACAGCTGTATGTAGTGTAGATCATCTCTTCTTACAGCTGTATGTAGTATATATCATCTCTTACACCAGTATGTAGTGTAGATCATCTCTTCTTACAGCTGTATGTAGTATATATCATCTCTTCTTACAGCTGTATGTAGTGTAGATCATCTCTTCTTACAGCTGTATGTAGTATATATCATCTCTTACACCAGTATGTAGTGTAGATCATCTCTTCTAACAGCAGTATGTAGTGTATATCATCTCTTCTTACAGCTGTATGTAGTATATATCATCTCTTCTTTCAGCTGTATGTAGTGTAGATCATCTCTTCTTACAGCTGTATGTAGTATATATCATCTCTTCTTACAGCTGTATGTAGTGTAGATCATCTCTTCTTACAGCTGTATGTAGTATATATCATCTCTTTTACCAGCAGTATGTAGTGTAGATCATCTCTTCTTACAGCTGTATGTAGTGTAGATCATCTCTTCTTACAGCTGTATGTAGTATATATCATCTCTTACACCAGTATGTAGTGTAGATCATCTCTTCTTACAGCTGTATGTAGTATATATCATCTCTTCTTACAGCTGTATGTAGTGTATATCATCTCTTCTTACAGCTGTATGTAGTATATATCATCTCTTCTTACAGCAGTATGTAGTATATATCATCTCTTCTTACAGCTGTATGTAGTATATATCATCTCTTCTTACAGCTGTATGTAGTGTAGATCATCTCTTCTAACAGCAGTATGTAGTGTATATCATCTCTTCTTACAGCTGTATGTAGTATATATCATCTCTTCTTACAGCAGTATGTAGTGTATATCATCTCTTCTTACAGCTGTATGTAGTGTATATCATCTCTTCTTACAGCTGTATGTAGTGTATATCATCTCTTCTAACAGCAGTATGTAGTGTAGATCATCTCTTCTTACAGCAGTATGTAGTGTAGATCATCTCTTCTTACAGCAGTATGTAGTATATATCATCTCTTTTACCAGCAGTATGTAGTGTAGATCATCTCTTCTACCAGCAGTATGTACATAGTTACATAGTTCCATAGTTGATAAGGCCGAAAAAAGCCAAGCGTCCATCCAGTTCAGCCTATTTGTTGTGCACTGCAGCTATTCCGCTATTCCTATACCATGCGGGATAGGCCAATTGACATCACTGATGAAAAATTCACTTCCCGACACCAATCTGGCAGTCAGATTAAATCCCTGGATTAATTAACTATCACTAAGCATAAGATGTAATTTTCTTGTTCTCCAGAAAGGCGTCCAGGCCTCTCTTGAACTCATTAAGTGAGTTGGACATCACCACTTCCTCTCCCAGAGAGTTCCAGAGTCTCACGGCTCTGACCGTAAAGAATCCCCTTCTATGCTGGTGCAGGAACCTCCTTTCCTCCAGACGCATAGTGTGCCCCCTCGTCTTTGTCACCATCCTTGGTCTAAACAGGTCATGGGAGAGATCTCTGTACTGCCCCCTGATGTATTTCTACATGTTTATGAGGTCTCCCCTAAGCCTTCTCTTTTCCAATGTAACTAGGCCTAATTTTGACAACCTCTCTGGGTATTCTAGTCCCTCCATTCCCTTTCTTACCTTAGTCGCCCTCCTTTGTACCCTCTCTAGCTCCAATATGTGTTTCCTGAGCACCGGAGGCCAGAACTGTGCCCAATATTGTAAGTGCGGCCTTACCAGCGCTTTATACAGAGGAAGAACAATGTTCTCATCATATGCCCCTATTCCTCTTCTGATGCATGCCATGACTCTATTTGCCTTGGCAGCTGCTGCCTGACACTGGGCACTCCAATTGAATTTGCTGTTAACCAAGACGCCCAGGTCCTTCTCCATGTCCGATTTCCCCAACGGTTTCCCATTTAATATGTATGGGTGACTGCTGTTTTTCTTTCCCATGTGCATGACCTTACATTTATCGGCATTGAACCCCATTTGCCATTTTTTGGCCCAACTCCCCAATTTATCTAAATCCTCCTGTAGCTGTGCCCTATCCTCATCTGTATTAACTACTTTACAAAGTTTAGTATCATCTGCAAATATTGCTATTTTACTATGCAACCCTTCCACTAGATCATTAATAAATATATTAAATAATATAGGGCCCAAGACAGACCCTTGAGGCCCCCCGCTAGTAACCCTGACACCTCCTGAGCTTACTCCATTGATAACCACCCTCTGCTTTCTATCACTCAGCCAGCTATTTACCCACTTGCACACATTATCCCCCAGACCAAGCATTCTCATTTTATCGACCAACCTTTTGTGTGGCACGGTATCAAACGCTTTGGAGAAGTCAAGGTCTACAACATCCACTGACTCTCCCCGGTCCAGCTGTGAGCTCACCTCCTCGTAGAAGGCGATCAGGAGCGATCCCTCATGAATCCATGTTGATATGGAGTTAGACAGTTCTTCTCATTAAGATATTCTACAATAGCATCTCTAAGAAATCCTTCAAACAATTTACCCACAACAGACGTTAAGCTGACTGCTCTCTAGTTCCCAGGGTCACTTTTAGACCCCTTTTTGAATATTGGTCCCACATTTGCTTGGCGCCAGTCTAGTGGGACAGTCCCTGTCCATAAAGAGTGCTTGAATCTAAGATACAGCGGCCTGTCTATCACATGACTTAATTCTTTTAGTACCCGGGGGTGTATGTCATCTGGGCCTGGTGACTTGTCTATTTTGATATTCTTTAGGCGTTTCTGAGCTTCCTCCTGGGTTAGGTGGGTGATATTTAGCGGAGGATTTACTTTATCACTCTGCATTTCCTGCGATAAATTGAGTAGGTTTGCTTTCCCCTCATCGCCCTCTAGGATTTTACCCAGGTTATTTTTCAATGGGCCAACGCCATCAGTTTGAATCCTTTTACTGTTTCTATAGTTAATGAACAGTTTGGGATTGGTTTTACTTTCCTTGGCAATTAGTCTCTCTGTCTCCTCTTTTGCTATTCTTCTTTGTTTCTTCCAGATTTAGTTTTTTTCCCTCTAAGATATTAGCGCTTCCTGTAGTGTGATCATCTCTTCTAACATCTCATGTTGAAACGATTCTATGTCACTGTGTCCTTCCATCATTGTAGACTTTATCTGATGGTGAAAGGTGTGATACTGTGTGAGGCATAGTGTGTTAGGTCTGTGTCTTTGATCAGGCCTCCACTCCCCTGGTGAGCTGAACAGCTGGCAATTTAGTCCCAAGCAGCTCCCACAATCCCTCTCACCTGATGCTATAGTCCTTCCTATAAATCTCGATGCATTGTAAGGGGTGCACGTGGTGTGGGGTGCATGCACGTGTCCTTATTCAGCAAAGTGTCCTATTCGACAAGTGTCTCTGACAGTCATTTCAATGGCAGTATGTAGTGTATATCATCTCTTCTAACAGCAGTATGTAGTGTAGATCATCTCTCTCCTCTCTTCTTCTTCACACAGGTATTTAATCCATCCATCCGTTTGTGTGCTGTCTGATAAGTGTGAACAGAGTCAGATTCTCTAGCAACATTTTTCCATGGTATTTAATTGTTTGGTCCTGCATCTTTTTGTCTTTTTGTTTCTATTTTCAAATGTTCAAAGCCTTCTCTTTCATTGGTTTATGGCCTCTGTGTTTATCTTACCTAGCATTGCCTGCTCTAGCCCAGTGCTAATTGGCTAATTACTCAGTATGACCAACTGGTGCTGGCCTCTAGGAGACATTTCATTTCATATATATTCAGCACTGGCTGCAAATAGCACGCGTGCGGGGTCACGCGTGCAATAGATTCTAAGTGCAATAATTACAAGTGCAGTTAGACCATGGCAGTTGGACAGGGCAGGAGACAGGGAAGGTGCATAAAACTTTCATCCAAACATGCTTCTCGGTCACTAATACTGCATTATGCATTAGTCTTATCAATCGGCTTTTTATTTGTTTTCACTGCTGCTTTCTCACATCTCGCCCGCCCTTCAAAACATTCTGTGCACTCTCTCTATATCAGCCCTTCCCTTCTCCCCTCTCCCATGTAGAACTCTGAGGCTCTACTGACATTCCTCACCCACTGCAAACCATCCACTACCTCCATACAGCACTCAAAACGTTCAGACAAATCATTGCACCACCTGATCTTTCTCTTCTTTCTCCTTTTACTAGTCGCAGGCGACATCTCCCCCAACCCTGGGCCCCCCTCCACTAGCGTACACCACTCTCCTCCAGCTGCATATAGAAACCCTGCTAATCTTATTAACGTTCAGTGCATGCCCTCTCCTATTGATTTCCATTGCGCTCTCTGCAACGCACGGTCTGTGTGGAACAAACTAACTTACATCCATGATTTTTTCCTCTCTAATTCTCTTAACCTTCTGGCTATCACAGAAACCTGGATTCAGCAGCTAGACACCACCGCTGCTGCTGCTCTCTCGTTTGGTGGGCTGAAATTTTCACAGACCGCCAGACATGGCAACAGACAGGGTGGAGGGGTTGGTCTGCTCCTTTCCTCACAATGTGCTTTCCAGGTCATCCCCCCGGTTCCCTCACTTAGGTTTCCTTCCTTTGAAGTCCACACCATCACACTCTTTAAACCCTTCTCCCTGTGAGTGGCAGTCGTGTATCGCCCTCCAGGCTCCCCCCGCCACTTCTTGGATCACTTTGCCACCTGGCTTCCTCACTTTCTATCCTGTGACATCCCCACCCTCATCATGGGCGACTTTAACATCCCCATCGATGACCCCCTCTCCCAATCGGCCTCTCATCTACTTTCTCAAACTTCTTCATTCCGTCTCTCACAGTTTACTAATTCTCCTACCCATGAAGACGGGAACACTCTGGACCTGGTTTTTGCCAGGCTCTGCTTGCTGGATGACTTGACCAACTCCCCTCTCCCGCTCTCGGACCACAACCTTCTTTCCTTCTCTGTTAAGAATTGTCTCTTCACCCGGGACACCCCCACTTACCACACTTAGAGGAATACACGTACCATTAATACCCAGCAGCTTATGGACAATCTCCACACATCTTTAGCCCCCATCTCCTCCTTCTCCTGTCCACACTTGGCATTGTCACACTACAACAATACACTGAAGTGCGCCCTAGATGAAGCAGCTCCTTCTACTCGCAGAAAGATCCCACACAGACAACGGCAGCCCTGGCACACGATGCAAACACGTTTTCTCCAGCGTTGCTCAAGGTGTGCTGAGCGTCAGTGAAGAAAATCTCTTTTAGAAGAGGACTTCATCCACTATCAATTCATGCTCAAAACCTAGAACTCTGCCCTTCATCTGGCCAAACAATCCGATTTCACCACCCTCATCACTTCAATGTCCAACAACCCAAAACGACTTTTCCAAACCGTAAAACTCCCTCCTGAAACCTAAAGCACAGGCCCTCACCACCAACCTCAGCAGTGAGGATCTGGCCACTTATTTCTTGGAAAAAATCAACCACATCCATCAGGACATCTCAGCCCAATCTCCTCAGTGCCTGGATCCCCTTCCCTACCGCACTTCAAGCTCACTAGCCATCTTTGAGCCTGTCACACAAGAAGAGGTTACCCAGCTCCTCGCTTCTTCTCGGCCTACAACCTGCAACAGTGACCCCATTCCTTCACATCTCCTGCAGTCCCTCTCACCGGTGGTCACCACTCACCTGACTAAAAGATTGAACCTCTCTCTTTCTTCAGGTATCTTTCCCTCCTCATTTAAACATGCCATCATAACCCTTTGACTTAAAAAGCCATCCCTGGACCAGAACTGCACTGCTAACTACAGACCGCTCTCTAATCTTCCTTTCATCTCTAAACTCCTGGAACGCTTGCTTCACTCCCGTCTAATCCGCTATCTCTCAGATAACTCTCTCCTCGACCCTTTACAATCTGGTTTCCGCTCCTCACACTCTACTGAAACTGCCCTCACTAAAGTCTCGAATGATCTACTAACAGCCAAATCCAAAGGTCACTGCTCCCTGCTGATCTCCTGGATCTCTCTGCAGCATTCGACACTGTGGATCACCAGCTCCTCCTCACTATGCTCCTCTCTATTGGCCTCAAGGAAACCGTTCTCTCCTGGTTCTCCTCCTACCTCTCTGACCGCTCCTTCACTGTGTCTTTTGCCGGCTCTTCTTCCCCTCCTCATCCCCTTACTATCGGGGATCCTCAGGGCTCAGTCCTAGGCCCCCTCCTCTTCTCTCTATACACTACCCCTTATTGGACAAACTATCAGCAGATTTGGCTTCCAGTATCATCTCGATGCTGACGACACCCAACTATACACTTCTTCCCCTGACATCACCCCTACCCTAATACAAAACACCAAGGATTGTTTATCTGCTGGGTCTAGCATCATGTCCCCGCTTAATTGTAAAGTGCTGTGGAATATGTTGGCGCTATAGAAATAAAAATTAGTATTATTATTATAACAGCTGTATGTAGTGTATATCATCTCTTCTTACAGCAGTATGTAGTATATATCATCTCTTCTTACAGCAGTATGTAGTATATATCATCTCTTCTTACAGCAGTATGTAGTGTAGATCATCTCTTCTTACAGCTGTATGTAGTGTAGATCATCTCTTCTTACAGCTGTATGTAGTGTAGATCATCTCTTCTAACAGCTGTATGTAGTGTAGATCATCTCTTCTTACAGCAGTATGTAGTGTAGATCATCTCTTCTTACAGCAGTATGTAGTGTATATCATCTCTTCTTACAGCAGTATGTAGTGTAGATCATCTCTTCTTACAGCTGTATGTAGTGTAGATCATCTCTTTTACCAGCAGTATGTAGTGTATATCATCTCTTCTTACAGCTGTATGTAGTATATATCATCTCTTCTTTCAGCTGTATGTAGTGTAGATCATCTCTTCTTACAGCTGTATGTAGTGTATATCATCTCTTCTTACAGCTGTATGTAGTGTAGATCATCTCTTCTTACAGCTGTATGTAGTGTAGATCATCTCTTCTTACAGCTGTATGTAGTGTATATCATCTCTTCTTACAGCTGTATGTAGTGTAGATCATCTCTTCTTACAGCAGTATGTAGTATATATCATCTCTTCTTACAGCAGTATGTAGTGTAGATCATCTCTTCTTACAGCTGTATGTAGTGTAGATCATCTCTTCTTACAGCTGTATGTAGTGTAGATCATCTCTTCTTACAGCTGTATGTAGTATATATCATCTCTTCTTACAGCTGTATGTAGTATATATCATCTCTTCTTACAGCTGTATGTAGTGTATATCATCTCTTCTTACAGCTGTATGTAGTGTAGATCATCTCTTCTTACAGCTGTATGTAGTGTAGATCATCTCTTCTTACAGCTGTATGTAGTGTAGATCATCTCTTCTAACAGCTGTATGTAGTGTATATCATCTCTTCTTACAGCAGTATGTAGTGTATATCATCTCTTCTTACAGCAGTATGTAGTGTAGATCATCTCTTCTTACAGCTGTATGTAGTGTAGATCATCTCTTTTACCAGCAGTATGTAGTGTAGATCATCTCTTCTTACAGCTGTATGTAGTGTATATCATCTCTTCTTACAGCAGTATGTAGTGTAGATCATCTCTTCTTACAGCAGTATGTAGTGTATATCATCTCTTCTTACAGCTGTATGTAGTATATATCATCTCTTCTTACAGCTGTATGTAGTGTATATCATCTCTTCTTACAGCTGTATGTAGTGTAGATCATCTCTTCTTACAGCTGTATGTAGTGTAGATCATCTCTTCTTACAGCTGTATGTAGTGTAGATCATCTCTTCTTACAGCAGTATGTAGTATATATCATCTCTTCTTACAGCTGTATGTAGTGTAGATCATCTCTTCTTACAGCAGTATGTAGTGTATATCATCTCTTCTTACAGCAGTATGTAGTGTAGATCATCTCTTCTTACAGCAGTATGTAGTGTATATCATCTCTTACACCAGTATGTAGTGTAGATCATCTCTTCTAACAGCTGTATGTAGTGTATATCATCTCTTCTTACAGCAGTATGTAGTGTATATCATCTCTTCTTACAGCTGTATGTAGTGTATATCATCTCTTCTTACACCAGTATGTAGTGTAGATCATCTCTTCTAACAGCTGTATGTAGTGTATATCATCTCTTCTTACAGCTGTATGTAGTATATATCATCTCTTACACCAGTATGTAGTGTAGATCATCTCTTCTAACAGCTGTATGTAGTGTATATCATCTCTTCTTACACCAGTATGTAGTGTAGATCATCTCTTCTAACAGCTGTATGTAGTGTATATCATCTCTTCTTACAGCTGTATGTAGTATATATCATCTCTTACACCAGTATGTAGTGTAGATCATCTCTTCTTACAGCTGTATGTAGTGTAGATCATCTCTTCTTACAGCTGTATGTAGTATATATCATCTCTTACACCAGTATGTAGTGTAGATCATCTCTTCTTACAGCAGTATGTAGTATATATCATCTCTTTTACCAGCAGTATGTAGTGTATATCATCTCTTCTTACAGCTGTATGTAGTGTATATCATCTCTTTTACCAGCAGTATGTAGTGTATATCATCTCTTCTTACAGCTGTATGTAGTGTAGATCATCTCTTCTTACAGCTGTATGTAGTGTAGATCATCTCTTCTAACAGCTGTATGTAGTGTATATCATCTCTTCTTACAGCAGTATGTAGTGTAGATCATCTCTTCTTACAGCTGTATGTAGTGTAGATCATCTCTTTTACCAGCAGTATGTAGTGTAGATCATCTCTTCTTACAGCTGTATGTAGTGTATATCATCTCTTCTTTCAGCTGTATGTAGTGTAGATCATCTCTTCTTACAGCTGTATGTAGTGTATATCATCTCTTCTTACAGCTGTATGTAGTGTAGATCATCTCTTCTTACAGCTGTATGTAGTATATATCATCTCTTCTTACAGCTGTATGTAGTGTAGATCATCTCTTCTTACAGCTGTATGTAGTATATATCATCTCTTACACCAGTATGTAGTGTAGATCATCTCTTCTTACAGCAGTATGTAGTATATATCATCTCTTTTACCAGCAGTATGTAGTGTATATCATCTCTTCTTACAGCTGTATGTAGTGTATATCATCTCTTTTACCAGCAGTATGTAGTATATATCATCTCTTCTTACAGCTGTATGTAGTGTAGATCATCTCTTCTTACACCAGTATGTAGTGTAGATCATCTCTTCTTACAGCTGTATGTAGTATATATCATCTCTTACACCAGTATGTAGTGTAGATCATCTCTTCTTACAGCTGTATGTAGTATATATCATCTCTTCTTACAGCTGTATGTAGTGTATATCATCTCTTCTTACAGCTGTATGTAGTGTAGATCATCTCTTCTTACAGCAGTATGTAGTGTATATCATCTCTTCTTACAGCAGTATGTAGTATATATCATCTCTTCTTACAGCTGTATGTAGTGTAGATCATCTCTTCTAACAGCTGTATGTAGTATATATCATCTCTTCTTACAGCTGTATGTAGTGTATATCATCTCTTCTTACAGCTGTATGTAGTATATATCATCTCTTCTTACAGCTGTATGTAGTGTATATCATCTCTTCTTACAGCTGTATGTAGTATATATCATCTCTTCTTACAGCAGTATGTAGTGTAGATCATCTCTTCTTACAGCAGTATGTAGTGTATATCATCTCTTCTTACAGCTGTATGTAGTGTAGATCATCTCTTCTTACAGCTGTATGTAGTGTAGATCATCTCTTCTTACAGCAGTATGTAGTGTATATCATCTCTTCTTACAGCAGTATGTAGTGTAGATCATCTCTTCTTACAGCTGTATGTAGTGTAGATCATCTCTTTTACCAGCAGTATGTAGTGTAGATCATCTCTTCTTACAGCAGTATGTAGTGTATATCATCTCTTCTTTCAGCTGTATGTAGTGTAGATCATCTCTTCTTACAGCTGTATGTAGTGTATATCATCTCTTCTTACAGCTGTATGTAGTATATATCATCTCTTCTTACAGCTGTATGTAGTGTAGATCATCTCTTCTTACAGCTGTATGTAGTGTAGATCATCTCTTCTTACAGCTGTATGTAGTATATATCATCTCTTCTTACAGCTGTATGTAGTGTAGATCATCTCTTCTTACAGCTGTATGTAGTATATATCATCTCTTACACCAGTATGTAGTGTAGATCATCTCTTCTAACAGCTGTATGTAGTGTATATCATCTCTTCTTACAGCTGTATGTAGTATATATCATCTCTTACACCAGTATGTAGTGTAGATCATCTCTTCTAACAGCTGTATGTAGTGTATATCATCTCTTCTTACAGCAGTATGTAGTGTAGATCATCTCTTCTTACAGCTGTATGTAGTGTAGATCATCTCTTCTTACAGCAGTATGTAGTATATATCATCTCTTCTTACAGCAGTATGTAGTATATATCATCTCTTCTTACAGCTGTATGTAGTGTATATCATCTCTTCTTACAGCTGTATGTAGTATATATCATCTCTTCTTACAGCAGTATGTAGTATATATCATCTCTTCTTACAGCTGTATGTAGTGTAGATCATCTCTTCTTACAGCTGTATGTAGTATATATCATCTCTTCTTACAGCTGTATGTAGTGTAGATCATCTCTTCTTACAGCTGTATGTAGTGTAGATCATCTCTTCTTACAGCAGTATGTAGTGTATATCATCTCTTCTTACAGCTGTATGTAGTGTAGATCATCTCTTCTTACAGCAGTATGTAGTGTATATCATCTCTTCTTACAGCTGTATGTAGTATATATCATCTCTTCTTACAGCTGTATGTAGTGTAGATCATCTCTTCTTACAGCTGTATGTAGTGTAGATCATCTCTTCTTACAGCTGTATGTAGTGTATATCATCTCTTCTTACAGCTGTATGTAGTGTAGATCATCTCTTCTTACAGCTGTATGTAGTGTAGATCATCTCTTCTTACAGCTGTATGTAGTGTAGATCATCTCTTCTTACAGCAGTATGTAGTGTATATCATCTCTTCTTACAGCAGTATGTAGTATATATCATCTCTTACACCAGTATGTAGTGTAGATCATCTCTTCTTACAGCTGTATGTAGTATATATCATCTCTTCTTACAGCTGTATGTAGTGTATATCATCTCTTCTTACAGCTGTATGTAGTGTAGATCATCTCTTCTTACAGCAGTATGTAGTGTATATCATCTCTTCTTACAGCAGTATGTAGTATATATCATCTCTTCTTACAGCTGTATGTAGTGTAGATCATCTCTTCTAACAGCTGTATGTAGTATATATCATCTCTTCTTACAGCTGTATGTAGTGTATATCATCTCTTCTTACAGCTGTATGTAGTATATATCATCTCTTCTTACAGCAGTATGTAGTGTATATCATCTCTTCTTACAGCAGTATGTAGTGTATATCATCTCTTCTTACACCAGTATGTAGTGTATATCATCTCTTCTTACAGCTGTATGTAGTATATATCATCTCTTCTTTCAGCTGTATGTAGTGTATATCATCTCTTCTTACAGCTGTATGTAGTATATATCATCTCTTCTTACAGCTGTATGTAGTGTAGATCATCTCTTCTTACAGCAGTATGTAGTGTATATCATCTCTTCTTACAGCAGTATGTAGTGTAGATCATCTCTTCTTACAGCTGTATGTAGTGTAGATCATCTCTTCTTACAGCAGTATGTAGTATATATCATCTCTTTTACCAGCAGTATGTAGTGTATATCATCTCTTTTACCAGCAGTATGTAGTGTAGATCATCTCTTCTACCAGCAGTATGTACATAGTTACATAGTTCCATAGTTGATAAGGCCGAAAAAAGCCAAGCGTCCATCCAGTTCAGCCTATTTGTTGTGCACTGCAGCTATTCCGCTATTCCTATACCATGCGGGATAGGCCAATTGACATCACTGATGAAAAATTCACTTCCCGACACCAATCTGGCAGTCAGATTAAATCCCTGGATTAATTAACTATCACTAAGCATAAGATGTAATTTTCTTGTTCTCCAGAAAGGCGTCCAGGCCTCTCTTGAACTCATTAAGTGAGTTGGACATCACCACTTCCTCTCCCAGAGAGTTCCAGAGTCTCACGGCTCTGACCGTAAAGAATCCCCTTCTATGCTGGTGCAGGAACCTCCTTTCCTCCAGACGCATAGTGTGCCCCCTCGTCTTTGTCACCATCCTTGGTCTAAACAGGTCATGGGAGAGATCTCTGTACTGCCCCCTGATGTATTTCTACATGTTTATGAGGTCTCCCCTAAGCCTTCTCTTTTCCAATGTAACTAGGCCTAATTTTGACAACCTCTCTGGGTATTCTAGTCCCTCCATTCCCTTTCTTACCTTAGTCGCCCTCCTTTGTACCCTCTCTAGCTCCAATATGTGTTTCCTGAGCACCGGAGGCCAGAACTGTGCCCAATATTGTAAGTGCGGCCTTACCAGCGCTTTATACAGAGGAAGAACAATGTTCTCATCATATGCCCCTATTCCTCTTCTGATGCATGCCATGACTCTATTTGCCTTGGCAGCTGCTGCCTGACACTGGGCACTCCAATTGAATTTGCTGTTAACCAAGACGCCCAGGTCCTTCTCCATGTCCGATTTCCCCAACGGTTTCCCATTTAATATGTATGGGTGACTGCTGTTTTTCTTTCCCATGTGCATGACCTTACATTTATCGGCATTGAACCCCATTTGCCATTTTTTGGCCCAACTCCCCAATTTATCTAAATCCTCCTGTAGCTGTGCCCTATCCTCATCTGTATTAACTACTTTACAAAGTTTAGTATCATCTGCAAATATTGCTATTTTACTATGCAACCCTTCCACTAGATCATTAATAAATATATTAAATAATATAGGGCCCAAGACAGACCCTTGAGGCCCCCCGCTAGTAACCCTGACACCTCCTGAGCTTACTCCATTGATAACCACCCTCTGCTTTCTATCACTCAGCCAGCTATTTACCCACTTGCACACATTATCCCCCAGACCAAGCATTCTCATTTTATCGACCAACCTTTTGTGTGGCACGGTATCAAACGCTTTGGAGAAGTCAAGGTCTACAACATCCACTGACTCTCCCCGGTCCAGCTGTGAGCTCACCTCCTCGTAGAAGGCGATCAGGAGCGATCCCTCATGAATCCATGTTGATATGGAGTTAGACAGTTCTTCTCATTAAGATATTCTACAATAGCATCTCTAAGAAATCCTTCAAACAATTTACCCACAACAGACGTTAAGCTGACTGCTCTCTAGTTCCCAGGGTCACTTTTAGACCCCTTTTTGAATATTGGTCCCACATTTGCTTGGCGCCAGTCTAGTGGGACAGTCCCTGTCCATAAAGAGTGCTTGAATCTAAGATACAGCGGCCTGTCTATCACATGACTTAATTCTTTTAGTACCCGGGGGTGTATGTCATCTGGGCCTGGTGACTTGTCTATTTTGATATTCTTTAGGCGTTTCTGAGCTTCCTCCTGGGTTAGGTGGGTGATATTTAGCGGAGGATTTACTTTATCACTCTGCATTTCCTGCGATAAATTGAGTAGGTTTGCTTTCCCCTCATCGCCCTCTAGGATTTTACCCAGGTTATTTTTCAATGGGCCAACGCCATCAGTTTGAATCCTTTTACTGTTTCTATAGTTAATGAACAGTTTGGGATTGGTTTTACTTTCCTTGGCAATTAGTCTCTCTGTCTCCTCTTTTGCTATTCTTCTTTGTTTCTTCCAGATTTAGTTTTTTTCCCTCTAAGATATTAGCGCTTCCTGTAGTGTGATCATCTCTTCTAACATCTCATGTTGAAACGATTCTATGTCACTGTGTCCTTCCATCATTGTAGACTTTATCTGATGGTGAAAGGTGTGATACTGTGTGAGGCATAGTGTGTTAGGTCTGTGTCTTTGATCAGGCCTCCACTCCCCTGGTGAGCTGAACAGCTGGCAATTTAGTCCCAAGCAGCTCCCACAATCCCTCTCACCTGATGCTATAGTCCTTCCTATAAATCTCGATGCATTGTAAGGGGTGCACGTGGTGTGGGGTGCATGCACGTGTCCTTATTCAGCAAAGTGTCCTATTCGACAAGTGTCTCTGACAGTCATTTCAATGGCAGTATGTAGTGTATATCATCTCTTCTAACAGCAGTATGTAGTGTAGATCATCTCTCTCCTCTCTTCTTCTTCACACAGGTATTTAATCCATCCATCCGTTTGTGTGCTGTCTGATAAGTGTGAACAGAGTCAGATTCTCTAGCAACATTTTTCCATGGTATTTAATTGTTTGGTCCTGCATCTTTTTGTCTTTTTGTTTCTATTTTCAAATGTTCAAAGCCTTCTCTTTCATTGGTTTATGGCCTCTGTGTTTATCTTACCTAGCATTGCCTGCTCTAGCCCAGTGCTAATTGGCTAATTACTCAGTATGACCAACTGGTGCTGGCCTCTAGGAGACATTTCATTTCATATATATTCAGCACTGGCTGCAAATAGCACGCGTGCGGGGTCACGCGTGCAATAGATTCTAAGTGCAATAATTACAAGTGCAGTTAGACCATGGCAGTTGGACAGGGCAGGAGACAGGGAAGGTGCATAAAACTTTCATCCAAACATGCTTCTCGGTCACTAATACTGCATTATGCATTAGTCTTATCAATCGGCTTTTTATTTGTTTTCACTGCTGCTTTCTCACATCTCGCCCGCCCTTCAAAACATTCTGTGCACTCTCTCTATATCAGCCCTTCCCTTCTCCCCTCTCCCATGTAGAACTCTGAGGCTCTACTGACATTCCTCACCCACTGCAAACCATCCACTACCTCCATACAGCACTCAAAACGTTCAGACAAATCATTGCACCACCTGATCTTTCTCTTCTTTCTCCTTTTACTAGTCGCAGGCGACATCTCCCCCAACCCTGGGCCCCCCTCCACTAGCGTACACCACTCTCCTCCAGCTGCATATAGAAACCCTGCTAATCTTATTAACGTTCAGTGCATGCCCTCTCCTATTGATTTCCATTGCGCTCTCTGCAACGCACGGTCTGTGTGGAACAAACTAACTTACATCCATGATTTTTTCCTCTCTAATTCTCTTAACCTTCTGGCTATCACAGAAACCTGGATTCAGCAGCTAGACACCACCGCTGCTGCTGCTCTCTCGTTTGGTGGGCTGAAATTTTCACAGACCGCCAGACATGGCAACAGACAGGGTGGAGGGGTTGGTCTGCTCCTTTCCTCACAATGTGCTTTCCAGGTCATCCCCCCGGTTCCCTCACTTAGGTTTCCTTCCTTTGAAGTCCACACCATCACACTCTTTAAACCCTTCTCCCTGTGAGTGGCAGTCGTGTATCGCCCTCCAGGCTCCCCCCGCCACTTCTTGGATCACTTTGCCACCTGGCTTCCTCACTTTCTATCCTGTGACATCCCCACCCTCATCATGGGCGACTTTAACATCCCCATCGATGACCCCCTCTCCCAATCGGCCTCTCATCTACTTTCTCAAACTTCTTCATTCCGTCTCTCACAGTTTACTAATTCTCCTACCCATGAAGACGGGAACACTCTGGACCTGGTTTTTGCCAGGCTCTGCTTGCTGGATGACTTGACCAACTCCCCTCTCCCGCTCTCGGACCACAACCTTCTTTCCTTCTCTGTTAAGAATTGTCTCTTCACCCGGGACACCCCCACTTACCACACTTAGAGGAATACACGTACCATTAATACCCAGCAGCTTATGGACAATCTCCACACATCTTTAGCCCCCATCTCCTCCTTCTCCTGTCCACACTTGGCATTGTCACACTACAACAATACACTGAAGTGCGCCCTAGATGAAGCAGCTCCTTCTACTCGCAGAAAGATCCCACACAGACAACGGCAGCCCTGGCACACGATGCAAACACGTTTTCTCCAGCGTTGCTCAAGGTGTGCTGAGCGTCAGTGAAGAAAATCTCTTTTAGAAGAGGACTTCATCCACTATCAATTCATGCTCAAAACCTAGAACTCTGCCCTTCATCTGGCCAAACAATCCGATTTCACCACCCTCATCACTTCAATGTCCAACAACCCAAAACGACTTTTCCAAACCGTAAAACTCCCTCCTGAAACCTAAAGCACAGGCCCTCACCACCAACCTCAGCAGTGAGGATCTGGCCACTTATTTCTTGGAAAAAATCAACCACATCCATCAGGACATCTCAGCCCAATCTCCTCAGTGCCTGGATCCCCTTCCCTACCGCACTTCAAGCTCACTAGCCATCTTTGAGCCTGTCACACAAGAAGAGGTTACCCAGCTCCTCGCTTCTTCTCGGCCTACAACCTGCAACAGTGACCCCATTCCTTCACATCTCCTGCAGTCCCTCTCACCGGTGGTCACCACTCACCTGACTAAAAGATTGAACCTCTCTCTTTCTTCAGGTATCTTTCCCTCCTCATTTAAACATGCCATCATAACCCTTTGACTTAAAAAGCCATCCCTGGACCAGAACTGCACTGCTAACTACAGACCGCTCTCTAATCTTCCTTTCATCTCTAAACTCCTGGAACGCTTGCTTCACTCCCGTCTAATCCGCTATCTCTCAGATAACTCTCTCCTCGACCCTTTACAATCTGGTTTCCGCTCCTCACACTCTACTGAAACTGCCCTCACTAAAGTCTCGAATGATCTACTAACAGCCAAATCCAAAGGTCACTGCTCCCTGCTGATCTCCTGGATCTCTCTGCAGCATTCGACACTGTGGATCACCAGCTCCTCCTCACTATGCTCCTCTCTATTGGCCTCAAGGAAACCGTTCTCTCCTGGTTCTCCTCCTACCTCTCTGACCGCTCCTTCACTGTGTCTTTTGCCGGCTCTTCTTCCCCTCCTCATCCCCTTACTATCGGGGATCCTCAGGGCTCAGTCCTAGGCCCCCTCCTCTTCTCTCTATACACTACCCCTTATTGGACAAACTATCAGCAGATTTGGCTTCCAGTATCATCTCGATGCTGACGACACCCAACTATACACTTCTTCCCCTGACATCACCCCTACCCTAATACAAAACACCAAGGATTGTTTATCTGCTGGGTCTAGCATCATGTCCCCGCTTAATTGTAAAGTGCTGTGGAATATGTTGGCGCTATAGAAATAAAAATTAGTATTATTATTATAACAGCTGTATGTAGTGTATATCATCTCTTCTTACAGCAGTATGTAGTATATATCATCTCTTCTTACAGCAGTATGTAGTATATATCATCTCTTCTTACAGCTGTATGTAGTGTAGATCATCTCTTCTTACAGCTGTATGTAGTGTAGATCATCTCTTCTTACAGCAGTATGTAGTATATATCATCTCTTCTTACAGCTGTATGTAGTGTAGATCATCTCTTCTTACAGCAGTATGTAGTATATATCATCTCTTCTTACAGCAGTATGTAGTATATATCATCTCTTCTTACAGCTGTATGTAGTGTATATCATCTCTTCTTACAGCTGTATGTAGTATATATCATCTCTTCTTACAGCAGTATGTAGTATATATCATCTCTTCTTACAGCTGTATGTAGTGTAGATCATCTCTTCTTACAGCTGTATGTAGTATATATCATCTCTTCTTACAGCTGTATGTAGTGTAGATCATCTCTTCTTACAGCTGTATGTAGTGTAGATCATCTCTTCTTACAGCAGTATGTAGTGTATATCATCTCTTCTTACAGCTGTATGTAGTATATATCATCTCTTCTTACAGCAGTATGTAGTATATATCATCTCTTCTTACAGCTGTATGTAGTGTAGATCATCTCTTCTTACAGCTGTATGTAGTATATATCATCTCTTCTTACAGCTGTATGTAGTGTAGATCATCTCTTCTTACAGCTGTATGTAGTGTATATCATCTCTTCTTACAGCAGTATGTAGTGTAGATCATCTCTTCTTACAGCAGTATGTAGTGTATATCATCTCTTCTTACAGCTGTATGTAGTATATATCATCTCTTTTACCAGCAGTATGTAGTGTAGATCATCTCTTCTTACAGCTGTATGTAGTGTATATCATCTCTTCTTTCAGCTGTATGTAGTGTAGATCATCTCTTCTTACAGCAGTATGTAGTATATATCATCTCTTTTACCAGCAGTATGTAGTGTATATCATCTCTTCTTACAGCTGTATGTAGTGTATATCATCTCTTTTACCAGCAGTATGTAGTATATATCATCTCTTCTTACAGCTGTATGTAGTGTAGATCATCTCTTCTTACACCAGTATGTAGTGTAGATCATCTCTTCTTACAGCTGTATGTAGTATATATCATCTCTTACACCAGTATGTAGTGTAGATCATCTCTTCTTACAGCTGTATGTAGTATATATCATCTCTTCTTACAGCTGTATGTAGTGTATATCATCTCTTCTTACAGCTGTATGTAGTGTAGATCATCTCTTCTTACAGCAGTATGTAGTGTATATCATCTCTTCTTACAGCAGTATGTAGTGTAGATCATCTCTTCTTACAGCAGTATGTAGTGTATATCATCTCTTCTTACAGCTGTATGTAGTGTAGATCATCTCTTCTTACAGCTGTATGTAGTGTAGATCATCTCTTCTTACAGCTGTATGTAGTGTAGATCATCTCTTCTAACAGCTGTATGTAGTGTATATCATCTCTTCTTACAGCAGTATGTAGTGTAGATCATCTCTTCTTACAGCTGTATGTAGTGTAGATCATCTCTTTTACCAGCAGTATGTAGTGTAGATCATCTCTTCTTACAGCTGTATGTAGTGTATATCATCTCTTCTTTCAGCTGTATGTAGTGTAGATCATCTCTTCTTACAGCTGTATGTAGTGTATATCATCTCTTCTTACAGCTGTATGTAGTATATATCATCTCTTCTTACAGCAGTATGTAGTGTAGATCATCTCTTCTTACAGCAGTATGTAGTGTAGATCATCTCTTCTTACAGCTGTATGTAGTGTAGATCATCTCTTTTACCAGCAGTATGTAGTGTAGATCATCTCTTCTTACAGCTGTATGTAGTGTATATCATCTCTTCTTTCAGCTGTATGTAGTGTAGATCATCTCTTCTTACAGCAGTATGTAGTATATATCATCTCTTTTACCAGCAGTATGTAGTGTATATCATCTCTTCTTACAGCTGTATGTAGTGTATATCATCTCTTTTACCAGCAGTATGTAGTATATATCATCTCTTCTTACAGCTGTATGTAGTGTAGATCATCTCTTCTTACACCAGTATGTAGTGTAGATCATCTCTTCTTACAGCTGTATGTAGTATATATCATCTCTTACACCAGTATGTAGTGTAGATCATCTCTTCTTACAGCTGTATGTAGTATATATCATCTCTTCTTACAGCTGTATGTAGTGTATATCATCTCTTCTTACAGCTGTATGTAGTGTAGATCATCTCTTCTTACAGCAGTATGTAGTGTAGATCATCTCTTCTTACAGCAGTATGTAGTATATATCATCTCTTCTTACAGCTGTATGTAGTGTAGATCATCTCTTCTTACAGCAGTATGTAGTGTATATCATCTCTTCTTACAGCAGTATGTAGTGTAGATCATCTCTTCTTACAGCAGTATGTAGTGTATATCATCTCTTCTTACAGCTGTATGTAGTGTAGATCATCTCTTCTTACAGCTGTATGTAGTGTAGATCATCTCTTCTTACAGCTGTATGTAGTGTAGATCATCTCTTCTAACAGCTGTATGTAGTGTATATCATCTCTTCTTACAGCAGTATGTAGTGTAGATCATCTCTTCTTACAGCTGTATGTAGTGTATATCATCTCTTCTTTCAGCTGTATGTAGTGTAGATCATCTCTTCTTACAGCTGTATGTAGTGTATATCATCTCTTCTTACAGCTGTATGTAGTATATATCATCTCTTCTTACAGCAGTATGTAGTGTAGATCATCTCTTCTTACAGCAGTATGTAGTGTAGATCATCTCTTCTTACAGCTGTATGTAGTGTAGATCATCTCTTCTTACAGCAGTATGTAGTATATATCATCTCTTTTACCAGCAGTATGTAGTGTATATCATCTCTTTTACCAGCAGTATGTAGTGTAGATCATCTCTTCTACCAGCAGTATGTACATAGTTACATAGTTCCATAGTTGATAAGGCCGAAAAAAGCCAAGCGTCCATCCAGTTCAGCCTATTTGTTGTGCACTGCAGCTATTCCGCTATTCCTATACCATGCGGGATAGGCCAATTGACATCACTGATGAAAAATTCACTTCCCGACACCAATCTGGCAGTCAGATTAAATCCCTGGATTAATTAACTATCACTAAGCATAAGATGTAATTTTCTTGTTCTCCAGAAAGGCGTCCAGGCCTCTCTTGAACTCATTAAGTGAGTTGGACATCACCACTTCCTCTCCCAGAGAGTTCCAGAGTCTCACGGCTCTGACCGTAAAGAATCCCCTTCTATGCTGGTGCAGGAACCTCCTTTCCTCCAGACGCATAGTGTGCCCCCTCGTCTTTGTCACCATCCTTGGTCTAAACAGGTCATGGGAGAGATCTCTGTACTGCCCCCTGATGTATTTCTACATGTTTATGAGGTCTCCCCTAAGCCTTCTCTTTTCCAATGTAACTAGGCCTAATTTTGACAACCTCTCTGGGTATTCTAGTCCCTCCATTCCCTTTCTTACCTTAGTCGCCCTCCTTTGTACCCTCTCTAGCTCCAATATGTGTTTCCTGAGCACCGGAGGCCAGAACTGTGCCCAATATTGTAAGTGCGGCCTTACCAGCGCTTTATACAGAGGAAGAACAATGTTCTCATCATATGCCCCTATTCCTCTTCTGATGCATGCCATGACTCTATTTGCCTTGGCAGCTGCTGCCTGACACTGGGCACTCCAATTGAATTTGCTGTTAACCAAGACGCCCAGGTCCTTCTCCATGTCCGATTTCCCCAACGGTTTCCCATTTAATATGTATGGGTGACTGCTGTTTTTCTTTCCCATGTGCATGACCTTACATTTATCGGCATTGAACCCCATTTGCCATTTTTTGGCCCAACTCCCCAATTTATCTAAATCCTCCTGTAGCTGTGCCCTATCCTCATCTGTATTAACTACTTTACAAAGTTTAGTATCATCTGCAAATATTGCTATTTTACTATGCAACCCTTCCACTAGATCATTAATAAATATATTAAATAAT
This sequence comes from Phyllobates terribilis, assembly GCF_046119375.1. Taxonomy (NCBI): domain Eukaryota; kingdom Metazoa; phylum Chordata; class Amphibia; order Anura; family Dendrobatidae; genus Phyllobates; species Phyllobates terribilis. The sequence continues at coordinate 18,227,697 of NW_027362785.1, read as the reverse complement.
ATAGGGCCCAAGACAGACCCTTGAGGCCCCCCGCTAGTAACCCTGACACCTCCTGAGCTTACTCCATTGATAACCACCCTCTGCTTTCTATCACTCAGCCAGCTATTTACCCACTTGCACACATTATCCCCCAGACCAAGCATTCTCATTTTATCGACCAACCTTTTGTGTGGCACGGTATCAAACGCTTTGGAGAAGTCAAGGTCTACAACATCCACTGACTCTCCCCGGTCCAGCTGTGAGCTCACCTCCTCGTAGAAGGCGATCAGGAGCGATCCCTCATGAATCCATGTTGATATGGAGTTAGACAGTTCTTCTCATTAAGATATTCTACAATAGCATCTCTAAGAAATCCTTCAAACAATTTACCCACAACAGACGTTAAGCTGACTGCTCTCTAGTTCCCAGGGTCACTTTTAGACCCCTTTTTGAATATTGGTCCCACATTTGCTTGGCGCCAGTCTAGTGGGACAGTCCCTGTCCATAAAGAGTGCTTGAATCTAAGATACAGCGGCCTGTCTATCACATGACTTAATTCTTTTAGTACCCGGGGGTGTATGTCATCTGGGCCTGGTGACTTGTCTATTTTGATATTCTTTAGGCGTTTCTGAGCTTCCTCCTGGGTTAGGTGGGTGATATTTAGCGGAGGATTTACTTTATCACTCTGCATTTCCTGCGATAAATTGAGTAGGTTTGCTTTCCCCTCATCGCCCTCTAGGATTTTACCCAGGTTATTTTTCAATGGGCCAACGCCATCAGTTTGAATCCTTTTACTGTTTCTATAGTTAATGAACAGTTTGGGATTGGTTTTACTTTCCTTGGCAATTAGTCTCTCTGTCTCCTCTTTTGCTATTCTTCTTTGTTTCTTCCAGATTTAGTTTTTTTCCCTCTAAGATATTAGCGCTTCCTGTAGTGTGATCATCTCTTCTAACATCTCATGTTGAAACGATTCTATGTCACTGTGTCCTTCCATCATTGTAGACTTTATCTGATGGTGAAAGGTGTGATACTGTGTGAGGCATAGTGTGTTAGGTCTGTGTCTTTGATCAGGCCTCCACTCCCCTGGTGAGCTGAACAGCTGGCAATTTAGTCCCAAGCAGCTCCCACAATCCCTCTCACCTGATGCTATAGTCCTTCCTATAAATCTCGATGCATTGTAAGGGGTGCACGTGGTGTGGGGTGCATGCACGTGTCCTTATTCAGCAAAGTGTCCTATTCGACAAGTGTCTCTGACAGTCATTTCAATGGCAGTATGTAGTGTATATCATCTCTTCTAACAGCAGTATGTAGTGTAGATCATCTCTCTCCTCTCTTCTTCTTCACACAGGTATTTAATCCATCCATCCGTTTGTGTGCTGTCTGATAAGTGTGAACAGAGTCAGATTCTCTAGCAACATTTTTCCATGGTATTTAATTGTTTGGTCCTGCATCTTTTTGTCTTTTTGTTTCTATTTTCAAATGTTCAAAGCCTTCTCTTTCATTGGTTTATGGCCTCTGTGTTTATCTTACCTAGCATTGCCTGCTCTAGCCCAGTGCTAATTGGCTAATTACTCAGTATGACCAACTGGTGCTGGCCTCTAGGAGACATTTCATTTCATATATATTCAGCACTGGCTGCAAATAGCACGCGTGCGGGGTCACGCGTGCAATAGATTCTAAGTGCAATAATTACAAGTGCAGTTAGACCATGGCAGTTGGACAGGGCAGGAGACAGGGAAGGTGCATAAAACTTTCATCCAAACATGCTTCTCGGTCACTAATACTGCATTATGCATTAGTCTTATCAATCGGCTTTTTATTTGTTTTCACTGCTGCTTTCTCACATCTCGCCCGCCCTTCAAAACATTCTGTGCACTCTCTCTATATCAGCCCTTCCCTTCTCCCCTCTCCCATGTAGAACTCTGAGGCTCTACTGACATTCCTCACCCACTGCAAACCATCCACTACCTCCATACAGCACTCAAAACGTTCAGACAAATCATTGCACCACCTGATCTTTCTCTTCTTTCTCCTTTTACTAGTCGCAGGCGACATCTCCCCCAACCCTGGGCCCCCCTCCACTAGCGTACACCACTCTCCTCCAGCTGCATATAGAAACCCTGCTAATCTTATTAACGTTCAGTGCATGCCCTCTCCTATTGATTTCCATTGCGCTCTCTGCAACGCACGGTCTGTGTGGAACAAACTAACTTACATCCATGATTTTTTCCTCTCTAATTCTCTTAACCTTCTGGCTATCACAGAAACCTGGATTCAGCAGCTAGACACCACCGCTGCTGCTGCTCTCTCGTTTGGTGGGCTGAAATTTTCACAGACCGCCAGACATGGCAACAGACAGGGTGGAGGGGTTGGTCTGCTCCTTTCCTCACAATGTGCTTTCCAGGTCATCCCCCCGGTTCCCTCACTTAGGTTTCCTTCCTTTGAAGTCCACACCATCACACTCTTTAAACCCTTCTCCCTGTGAGTGGCAGTCGTGTATCGCCCTCCAGGCTCCCCCCGCCACTTCTTGGATCACTTTGCCACCTGGCTTCCTCACTTTCTATCCTGTGACATCCCCACCCTCATCATGGGCGACTTTAACATCCCCATCGATGACCCCCTCTCCCAATCGGCCTCTCATCTACTTTCTCAAACTTCTTCATTCCGTCTCTCACAGTTTACTAATTCTCCTACCCATGAAGACGGGAACACTCTGGACCTGGTTTTTGCCAGGCTCTGCTTGCTGGATGACTTGACCAACTCCCCTCTCCCGCTCTCGGACCACAACCTTCTTTCCTTCTCTGTTAAGAATTGTCTCTTCACCCGGGACACCCCCACTTACCACACTTAGAGGAATACACGTACCATTAATACCCAGCAGCTTATGGACAATCTCCACACATCTTTAGCCCCCATCTCCTCCTTCTCCTGTCCACACTTGGCATTGTCACACTACAACAATACACTGAAGTGCGCCCTAGATGAAGCAGCTCCTTCTACTCGCAGAAAGATCCCACACAGACAACGGCAGCCCTGGCACACGATGCAAACACGTTTTCTCCAGCGTTGCTCAAGGTGTGCTGAGCGTCAGTGAAGAAAATCTCTTTTAGAAGAGGACTTCATCCACTATCAATTCATGCTCAAAACCTAGAACTCTGCCCTTCATCTGGCCAAACAATCCGATTTCACCACCCTCATCACTTCAATGTCCAACAACCCAAAACGACTTTTCCAAACCGTAAAACTCCCTCCTGAAACCTAAAGCACAGGCCCTCACCACCAACCTCAGCAGTGAGGATCTGGCCACTTATTTCTTGGAAAAAATCAACCACATCCATCAGGACATCTCAGCCCAATCTCCTCAGTGCCTGGATCCCCTTCCCTACCGCACTTCAAGCTCACTAGCCATCTTTGAGCCTGTCACACAAGAAGAGGTTACCCAGCTCCTCGCTTCTTCTCGGCCTACAACCTGCAACAGTGACCCCATTCCTTCACATCTCCTGCAGTCCCTCTCACCGGTGGTCACCACTCACCTGACTAAAAGATTGAACCTCTCTCTTTCTTCAGGTATCTTTCCCTCCTCATTTAAACATGCCATCATAACCCTTTGACTTAAAAAGCCATCCCTGGACCAGAACTGCACTGCTAACTACAGACCGCTCTCTAATCTTCCTTTCATCTCTAAACTCCTGGAACGCTTGCTTCACTCCCGTCTAATCCGCTATCTCTCAGATAACTCTCTCCTCGACCCTTTACAATCTGGTTTCCGCTCCTCACACTCTACTGAAACTGCCCTCACTAAAGTCTCGAATGATCTACTAACAGCCAAATCCAAAGGTCACTGCTCCCTGCTGATCTCCTGGATCTCTCTGCAGCATTCGACACTGTGGATCACCAGCTCCTCCTCACTATGCTCCTCTCTATTGGCCTCAAGGAAACCGTTCTCTCCTGGTTCTCCTCCTACCTCTCTGACCGCTCCTTCACTGTGTCTTTTGCCGGCTCTTCTTCCCCTCCTCATCCCCTTACTATCGGGGATCCTCAGGGCTCAGTCCTAGGCCCCCTCCTCTTCTCTCTATACACTACCCCTTATTGGACAAACTATCAGCAGATTTGGCTTCCAGTATCATCTCGATGCTGACGACACCCAACTATACACTTCTTCCCCTGACATCACCCCTACCCTAATACAAAACACCAAGGATTGTTTATCTGCTGGGTCTAGCATCATGTCCCCGCTTAATTGTAAAGTGCTGTGGAATATGTTGGCGCTATAGAAATAAAAATTAGTATTATTATTATAACAGCTGTATGTAGTGTATATCATCTCTTCTTACAGCAGTATGTAGTATATATCATCTCTTCTTACAGCTGTATGTAGTGTAGATCATCTCTTCTTACAGCAGTATGTAGTATATATCATCTCTTCTTACAGCTGTATGTAGTGTAGATCATCTCTTCTTACAGCTGTATGTAGTGTAGATCATCTCTTCTTACAGCAGTATGTAGTATATATCATCTCTTCTTACAGCTGTATGTAGTGTAGATCATCTCTTCTAACAGCTGTATGTAGTGTATATCATCTCTTCTTACAGCTGTATGTAGTGTATATCATCTCTTCTTACAGCTGTATGTAGTGTAGATCATCTCTTCTTACAGCTGTATGTAGTGTAGATCATCTCTTCTTACAGCTGTATGTAGTGTAGATCATCTCTTCTTACAGCTGTATGTAGTGTAGATCATCTCTTCTTACAGCAGTATGTAGTATATATCATCTCTTCTTACAGCTGTATGTAGTGTATATCATCTCTTCTTACAGCAGTATGTAGTGTATATCATCTCTTCTTACAGCAGTATGTAGTATATATCATCTCTTCTTACAGCTGTATGTAGTGTAGATCATCTCTTCTTACAGCAGTATGTAGTGTATATCATCTCTTCTTACAGCAGTATGTAGTATATATCATCTCTTCTTACAGCTGTATGTAGTGTAGATCATCTCTTCTTACAGCTGTATGTAGTGTAGATCATCTCTACTTACAGCAGTATGTAGTGTATATCATCTCTTTTACCAGCAGTATGTAGTGTATATCATCTCTTCTTACAGCAGTATGTAGTGTATATCATCTCTTCTTACACCAGTATGTAGTGTATATCATCTCTTCTTACAGCAGTATGTAGTGTATATCATCTCTTCTTACAGCTGTATGTAGTATATATCATCTCTTCTTTCAGCTGTATGTAGTGTATATCATCTCTTCTTACAGCTGTATGTAGTATATATCATCTCTTCTTACAGCTGTATGTAGTGTAGATCATCTCTTCTTACAGCAGTATGTAGTGTATATCATCTCTTCTTACAGCAGTATGTAGTATATATCATCTCTTCTTACAGCTGTATGTAGTGTAGATCATCTCTTCTTACAGCAGTATGTAGTGTAGATCATCTCTTCTTACAGCAGTATGTAGTGTAGATCATCTCTTCTTACAGCAGTATGTAGTATATATCATCTCTTCTTACAGCTGTATGTAGTGTAGATCATCTCTTCTTACAGCAGTATGTAGTATATATCATCTCTTCTTACAGCAGTATGTAGTATATATCATCTCTTCTTACAGCTGTATGTAGTGTATATCATCTCTTCTTACAGCTGTATGTAGTATATATCATCTCTTCTTACAGCAGTATGTAGTATATATCATCTCTTCTTACAGCTGTATGTAGTGTAGATCATCTCTTCTTACAGCTGTATGTAGTATATATCATCTCTTCTTACAGCTGTATGTAGTGTAGATCATCTCTTCTTACAGCTGTATGTAGTGTAGATCATCTCTTCTTACAGCAGTATGTAGTGTATATCATCTCTTCTTACAGCTGTATGTAGTGTAGATCATCTCTTCTTACAGCAGTATGTAGTGTATATCATCTCTTCTTACAGCTGTATGTAGTATATATCATCTCTTCTTACAGCTGTATGTAGTGTAGATCATCTCTTCTTACAGCTGTATGTAGTGTAGATCATCTCTTCTTACAGCTGTATGTAGTGTATATCATCTCTTCTTACAGCTGTATGTAGTGTAGATCATCTCTTCTTACAGCTGTATGTAGTGTAGATCATCTCTTCTTACAGCTGTATGTAGTGTAGATCATCTCTTCTAACAGCTGTATGTAGTGTAGATCATCTCTTTTACCAGCAGTATGTAGTGTAGATCATCTCTTCTTACAGCTGTATGTAGTGTATATCATCTCTTCTTACAGCAGTATGTAGTGTAGATCATCTCTTCTTACAGCAGTATGTAGTGTATATCATCTCTTCTTACAGCTGTATGTAGTATATATCATCTCTTCTTACAGCTGTATGTAGTGTATATCATCTCTTCTTACAGCTGTATGTAGTGTAGATCATCTCTTCTTACAGCTGTATGTAGTGTAGATCATCTCTTTTACCAGCAGTATGTAGTATATATCATCTCTTCTTACAGCTGTATGTAGTGTAGATCATCTCTTCTTACACCAGTATGTAGTGTAGATCATCTCTTCTTACAGCTGTATGTAGTATATATCATCTCTTACACCAGTATGTAGTGTAGATCATCTCTTCTTACAGCTGTATGTAGTGTAGATCATCTCTTCTTACAGCAGTATGTAGTATATATCATCTCTTTTACCAGCAGTATGTAGTGTATATCATCTCTTTTACCAGCAGTATGTAGTGTAGATCATCTCTTCTACCAGCAGTATGTACATAGTTACATAGTTCCATAGTTGATAAGGCCGAAAAAAGCCAAGCGTCCATCCAGTTCAGCCTATTTGTTGTGCACTGCAGCTATTCCGCTATTCCTATACCATGCGGGATAGGCCAATTGACATCACTGATGAAAAATTCACTTCCCGACACCAATCTGGCAGTCAGATTAAATCCCTGGATTAATTAACTATCACTAAGCATAAGATGTAATTTTCTTGTTCTCCAGAAAGGCGTCCAGGCCTCTCTTGAACTCATTAAGTGAGTTGGACATCACCACTTCCTCTCCCAGAGAGTTCCAGAGTCTCACGGCTCTGACCGTAAAGAATCCCCTTCTATGCTGGTGCAGGAACCTCCTTTCCTCCAGACGCATAGTGTGCCCCCTCGTCTTTGTCACCATCCTTGGTCTAAACAGGTCATGGGAGAGATCTCTGTACTGCCCCCTGATGTATTTCTACATGTTTATGAGGTCTCCCCTAAGCCTTCTCTTTTCCAATGTAACTAGGCCTAATTTTGACAACCTCTCTGGGTATTCTAGTCCCTCCATTCCCTTTCTTACCTTAGTCGCCCTCCTTTGTACCCTCTCTAGCTCCAATATGTGTTTCCTGAGCACCGGAGGCCAGAACTGTGCCCAATATTGTAAGTGCGGCCTTACCAGCGCTTTATACAGAGGAAGAACAATGTTCTCATCATATGCCCCTATTCCTCTTCTGATGCATGCCATGACTCTATTTGCCTTGGCAGCTGCTGCCTGACACTGGGCACTCCAATTGAATTTGCTGTTAACCAAGACGCCCAGGTCCTTCTCCATGTCCGATTTCCCCAACGGTTTCCCATTTAATATGTATGGGTGACTGCTGTTTTTCTTTCCCATGTGCATGACCTTACATTTATCGGCATTGAACCCCATTTGCCATTTTTTGGCCCAACTCCCCAATTTATCTAAATCCTCCTGTAGCTGTGCCCTATCCTCATCTGTATTAACTACTTTACAAAGTTTAGTATCATCTGCAAATATTGCTATTTTACTATGCAACCCTTCCACTAGATCATTAATAAATATATTAAATAATATAGGGCCCAAGACAGACCCTTGAGGCCCCCCGCTAGTAACCCTGACACCTCCTGAGCTTACTCCATTGATAACCACCCTCTGCTTTCTATCACTCAGCCAGCTATTTACCCACTTGCACACATTATCCCCCAGACCAAGCATTCTCATTTTATCGACCAACCTTTTGTGTGGCACGGTATCAAACGCTTTGGAGAAGTCAAGGTCTACAACATCCACTGACTCTCCCCGGTCCAGCTGTGAGCTCACCTCCTCGTAGAAGGCGATCAGGAGCGATCCCTCATGAATCCATGTTGATATGGAGTTAGACAGTTCTTCTCATTAAGATATTCTACAATAGCATCTCTAAGAAATCCTTCAAACAATTTACCCACAACAGACGTTAAGCTGACTGCTCTCTAGTTCCCAGGGTCACTTTTAGACCCCTTTTTGAATATTGGTCCCACATTTGCTTGGCGCCAGTCTAGTGGGACAGTCCCTGTCCATAAAGAGTGCTTGAATCTAAGATACAGCGGCCTGTCTATCACATGACTTAATTCTTTTAGTACCCGGGGGTGTATGTCATCTGGGCCTGGTGACTTGTCTATTTTGATATTCTTTAGGCGTTTCTGAGCTTCCTCCTGGGTTAGGTGGGTGATATTTAGCGGAGGATTTACTTTATCACTCTGCATTTCCTGCGATAAATTGAGTAGGTTTGCTTTCCCCTCATCGCCCTCTAGGATTTTACCCAGGTTATTTTTCAATGGGCCAACGCCATCAGTTTGAATCCTTTTACTGTTTCTATAGTTAATGAACAGTTTGGGATTGGTTTTACTTTCCTTGGCAATTAGTCTCTCTGTCTCCTCTTTTGCTATTCTTCTTTGTTTCTTCCAGATTTAGTTTTTTTCCCTCTAAGATATTAGCGCTTCCTGTAGTGTGATCATCTCTTCTAACATCTCATGTTGAAACGATTCTATGTCACTGTGTCCTTCCATCATTGTAGACTTTATCTGATGGTGAAAGGTGTGATACTGTGTGAGGCATAGTGTGTTAGGTCTGTGTCTTTGATCAGGCCTCCACTCCCCTGGTGAGCTGAACAGCTGGCAATTTAGTCCCAAGCAGCTCCCACAATCCCTCTCACCTGATGCTATAGTCCTTCCTATAAATCTCGATGCATTGTAAGGGGTGCACGTGGTGTGGGGTGCATGCACGTGTCCTTATTCAGCAAAGTGTCCTATTCGACAAGTGTCTCTGACAGTCATTTCAATGGCAGTATGTAGTGTATATCATCTCTTCTAACAGCAGTATGTAGTGTAGATCATCTCTCTCCTCTCTTCTTCTTCACACAGGTATTTAATCCATCCATCCGTTTGTGTGCTGTCTGATAAGTGTGAACAGAGTCAGATTCTCTAGCAACATTTTTCCATGGTATTTAATTGTTTGGTCCTGCATCTTTTTGTCTTTTTGTTTCTATTTTCAAATGTTCAAAGCCTTCTCTTTCATTGGTTTATGGCCTCTGTGTTTATCTTACCTAGCATTGCCTGCTCTAGCCCAGTGCTAATTGGCTAATTACTCAGTATGACCAACTGGTGCTGGCCTCTAGGAGACATTTCATTTCATATATATTCAGCACTGGCTGCAAATAGCACGCGTGCGGGGTCACGCGTGCAATAGATTCTAAGTGCAATAATTACAAGTGCAGTTAGACCATGGCAGTTGGACAGGGCAGGAGACAGGGAAGGTGCATAAAACTTTCATCCAAACATGCTTCTCGGTCACTAATACTGCATTATGCATTAGTCTTATCAATCGGCTTTTTATTTGTTTTCACTGCTGCTTTCTCACATCTCGCCCGCCCTTCAAAACATTCTGTGCACTCTCTCTATATCAGCCCTTCCCTTCTCCCCTCTCCCATGTAGAACTCTGAGGCTCTACTGACATTCCTCACCCACTGCAAACCATCCACTACCTCCATACAGCACTCAAAACGTTCAGACAAATCATTGCACCACCTGATCTTTCTCTTCTTTCTCCTTTTACTAGTCGCAGGCGACATCTCCCCCAACCCTGGGCCCCCCTCCACTAGCGTACACCACTCTCCTCCAGCTGCATATAGAAACCCTGCTAATCTTATTAACGTTCAGTGCATGCCCTCTCCTATTGATTTCCATTGCGCTCTCTGCAACGCACGGTCTGTGTGGAACAAACTAACTTACATCCATGATTTTTTCCTCTCTAATTCTCTTAACCTTCTGGCTATCACAGAAACCTGGATTCAGCAGCTAGACACCACCGCTGCTGCTGCTCTCTCGTTTGGTGGGCTGAAATTTTCACAGACCGCCAGACATGGCAACAGACAGGGTGGAGGGGTTGGTCTGCTCCTTTCCTCACAATGTGCTTTCCAGGTCATCCCCCCGGTTCCCTCACTTAGGTTTCCTTCCTTTGAAGTCCACACCATCACACTCTTTAAACCCTTCTCCCTGTGAGTGGCAGTCGTGTATCGCCCTCCAGGCTCCCCCCGCCACTTCTTGGATCACTTTGCCACCTGGCTTCCTCACTTTCTATCCTGTGACATCCCCACCCTCATCATGGGCGACTTTAACATCCCCATCGATGACCCCCTCTCCCAATCGGCCTCTCATCTACTTTCTCAAACTTCTTCATTCCGTCTCTCACAGTTTACTAATTCTCCTACCCATGAAGACGGGAACACTCTGGACCTGGTTTTTGCCAGGCTCTGCTTGCTGGATGACTTGACCAACTCCCCTCTCCCGCTCTCGGACCACAACCTTCTTTCCTTCTCTGTTAAGAATTGTCTCTTCACCCGGGACACCCCCACTTACCACACTTAGAGGAATACACGTACCATTAATACCCAGCAGCTTATGGACAATCTCCACACATCTTTAGCCCCCATCTCCTCCTTCTCCTGTCCACACTTGGCATTGTCACACTACAACAATACACTGAAGTGCGCCCTAGATGAAGCAGCTCCTTCTACTCGCAGAAAGATCCCACACAGACAACGGCAGCCCTGGCACACGATGCAAACACGTTTTCTCCAGCGTTGCTCAAGGTGTGCTGAGCGTCAGTGAAGAAAATCTCTTTTAGAAGAGGACTTCATCCACTATCAATTCATGCTCAAAACCTAGAACTCTGCCCTTCATCTGGCCAAACAATCCGATTTCACCACCCTCATCACTTCAATGTCCAACAACCCAAAACGACTTTTCCAAACCGTAAAACTCCCTCCTGAAACCTAAAGCACAGGCCCTCACCACCAACCTCAGCAGTGAGGATCTGGCCACTTATTTCTTGGAAAAAATCAACCACATCCATCAGGACATCTCAGCCCAATCTCCTCAGTGCCTGGATCCCCTTCCCTACCGCACTTCAAGCTCACTAGCCATCTTTGAGCCTGTCACACAAGAAGAGGTTACCCAGCTCCTCGCTTCTTCTCGGCCTACAACCTGCAACAGTGACCCCATTCCTTCACATCTCCTGCAGTCCCTCTCACCGGTGGTCACCACTCACCTGACTAAAAGATTGAACCTCTCTCTTTCTTCAGGTATCTTTCCCTCCTCATTTAAACATGCCATCATAACCCTTTGACTTAAAAAGCCATCCCTGGACCAGAACTGCACTGCTAACTACAGACCGCTCTCTAATCTTCCTTTCATCTCTAAACTCCTGGAACGCTTGCTTCACTCCCGTCTAATCCGCTATCTCTCAGATAACTCTCTCCTCGACCCTTTACAATCTGGTTTCCGCTCCTCACACTCTACTGAAACTGCCCTCACTAAAGTCTCGAATGATCTACTAACAGCCAAATCCAAAGGTCACTGCTCCCTGCTGATCTCCTGGATCTCTCTGCAGCATTCGACACTGTGGATCACCAGCTCCTCCTCACTATGCTCCTCTCTATTGGCCTCAAGGAAACCGTTCTCTCCTGGTTCTCCTCCTACCTCTCTGACCGCTCCTTCACTGTGTCTTTTGCCGGCTCTTCTTCCCCTCCTCATCCCCTTACTATCGGGGATCCTCAGGGCTCAGTCCTAGGCCCCCTCCTCTTCTCTCTATACACTACCCCTTATTGGACAAACTATCAGCAGATTTGGCTTCCAGTATCATCTCGATGCTGACGACACCCAACTATACACTTCTTCCCCTGACATCACCCCTACCCTAATACAAAACACCAAGGATTGTTTATCTGCTGGGTCTAGCATCATGTCCCCGCTTAATTGTAAAGTGCTGTGGAATATGTTGGCGCTATAGAAATAAAAATTAGTATTATTATTATAACAGCTGTATGTAGTGTATATCATCTCTTCTTACAGCAGTATGTAGTGTATATCATCTCTTCTTACAGCAGTATGTAGTATATATCATCTCTTACACCAGTATGTAGTGTAGATCATCTCTTCTTACAGCTGTATGTAGTATATATCATCTCTTCTTACAGCTGTATGTAGTGTAGATCATCTCTTCTTACAGCAGTATGTAGTATATATCATCTCTTCTTACAGCTGTATGTAGTGTAGATCATCTCTTCTTACAGCAGTATGTAGTATATATCATCTCTTCTTACAGCAGTATGTAGTATATATCATCTCTTCTTACAGCTGTATGTAGTGTAGATCATCTCTTCTTACAGCTGTATGTAGTATATATCATCTCTTCTTACAGCTGTATGTAGTGTAGATCATCTCTTCTTACAGCAGTATGTAGTGTAGATCATCTCTTCTTACAGCTGTATGTAGTGTAGATCATCTCTTCTTACAGCAGTATGTAGTATATATCATCTCTTCTTACAGCAGTATGTAGTATATATCATCTCTTCTTACAGCTGTATGTAGTGTAGATCATCTCTTCTTACAGCAGTATGTAGTGTATATCATCTCTTCTTACAGCTGTATGTAGTATATATCATCTCTTCTTACAGCAGTATGTAGTATATATCATCTCTTCTTACAGCTGTATGTAGTGTAGATCATCTCTTCTTACAGCTGTATGTAGTATATATCATCTCTTCTTACAGCAGTATGTAGTATATATCATCTCTTCTTACAGCTGTATGTAGTGTAGATCATCTCTTCTTACAGCAGTATGTAGTGTAGATCATCTCTTCTTACAGCTGTATGTAGTATATATCATCTCTTCTTACAGCTGTATGTAGTGTATATCATCTCTTCTTACAGCTGTATGTAGTATATATCATCTCTTCTTACAGCAGTATGTAGTATATATCATCTCTTCTTACAGCTGTATGTAGTGTAGATCATCTCTTCTTACAGCTGTATGTAGTATATATCATCTCTTCTTACAGCAGTATGTAGTATATATCATCTCTTCTTACAGCTGTATGTAGTGTAGATCATCTCTTCTTACAGCAGTATGTAGTGTAGATCATCTCTTCTTACAGCTGTATGTAGTATATATCATCTCTTCTTACAGCTGTATGTAGTGTAGATCATCTCTTCTTACAGCTGTATGTAGTATATATCATCTCTTACACCAGTATGTAGTGTAGATCATCTCTTCTTACAGCAGTATGTAGTATATATCATCTCTTTTACCAGCAGTATGTAGTGTATATCATCTCTTCTTACAGCTGTATGTAGTGTAGATCATCTCTTCTTACAGCAGTATGTAGTATATATCATCTCTTTTACCAGCAGTATGTAGTATATATCATCTCTTCTTACAGCTGTATGTAGTGTAGATCATCTCTTCTTACACCAGTATGTAGTGTAGATCATCTCTTCTTACAGCTGTATGTAGTATATATCATCTCTTACACCAGTATGTAGTGTAGATCATCTCTTCTTACAGCTGTATGTAGTATATATCATCTCTTCTTACAGCAGTATGTAGTGTATATCATCTCTTCTTACACCAGTATGTAGTGTATATCATCTCTTCTTACAGCTGTATGTAGTGTATATCATCTCTTCTTACAGCTGTATGTAGTGTAGATCATCTCTTCTTACAGCTGTATGTAGTATATATCATCTCTTCTTACAGCTGTATGTAGTGTATATCATCTCTTCTTACAGCTGTATGTAGTATATATCATCTCTTCTTACAGCAGTATGTAGTGTAGATCATCTCTTCTTACAGCAGTATGTAGTGTATATCATCTCTTCTTACAGCTGTATGTAGTGTATATCATCTCTTCTTACAGCTGTATGTAGTATATATCATCTCTTCTTACAGCAGTATGTAGTGTAGATCATCTCTTCTTACAGCAGTATGTAGTGTATATCATCTCTTCTTACAGCTGTATGTAGTGTATATCATCTCTTCTTACAGCTGTATGTAGTGTATATCATCTCTTCTTACAGCTGTATGTAGTGTAGATCATCTCTTCTTACAGCAGTATGTAGTGTATATCATCTCTTCTTACAGCAGTATGTAGTGTAGATCATCTCTTCTTACAGCTGTATGTAGTGTAGATCATCTCTTCTTACAGCAGTATGTAGTATATATCATCTCTTTTACCAGCAGTATGTAGTGTATATCATCTCTTTTACCAGCAGTATGTAGTGTAGATCATCTCTTCTACCAGCAGTATGTACATAGTTACATAGTTCCATAGTTGATAAGGCCGAAAAAAGCCAAGCGTCCATCCAGTTCAGCCTATTTGTTGTGCACTGCAGCTATTCCGCTATTCCTATACCATGCGGGATAGGCCAATTGACATCACTGATGAAAAATTCACTTCCCGACACCAATCTGGCAGTCAGATTAAATCCCTGGATTAATTAACTATCACTAAGCATAAGATGTAATTTTCTTGTTCTCCAGAAAGGCGTCCAGGCCTCTCTTGAACTCATTAAGTGAGTTGGACATCACCACTTCCTCTCCCAGAGAGTTCCAGAGTCTCACGGCTCTGACCGTAAAGAATCCCCTTCTATGCTGGTGCAGGAACCTCCTTTCCTCCAGACGCATAGTGTGCCCCCTCGTCTTTGTCACCATCCTTGGTCTAAACAGGTCATGGGAGAGATCTCTGTACTGCCCCCTGATGTATTTCTACATGTTTATGAGGTCTCCCCTAAGCCTTCTCTTTTCCAATGTAACTAGGCCTAATTTTGACAACCTCTCTGGGTATTCTAGTCCCTCCATTCCCTTTCTTACCTTAGTCGCCCTCCTTTGTACCCTCTCTAGCTCCAATATGTGTTTCCTGAGCACCGGAGGCCAGAACTGTGCCCAATATTGTAAGTGCGGCCTTACCAGCGCTTTATACAGAGGAAGAACAATGTTCTCATCATATGCCCCTATTCCTCTTCTGATGCATGCCATGACTCTATTTGCCTTGGCAGCTGCTGCCTGACACTGGGCACTCCAATTGAATTTGCTGTTAACCAAGACGCCCAGGTCCTTCTCCATGTCCGATTTCCCCAACGGTTTCCCATTTAATATGTATGGGTGACTGCTGTTTTTCTTTCCCATGTGCATGACCTTACATTTATCGGCATTGAACCCCATTTGCCATTTTTTGGCCCAACTCCCCAATTTATCTAAATCCTCCTGTAGCTGTGCCCTATCCTCATCTGTATTAACTACTTTACAAAGTTTAGTATCATCTGCAAATATTGCTATTTTACTATGCAACCCTTCCACTAGATCATTAATAAATATATTAAATAATATAGGGCCCAAGACAGACCCTTGAGGCCCCCCGCTAGTAACCCTGACACCTCCTGAGCTTACTCCATTGATAACCACCCTCTGCTTTCTATCACTCAGCCAGCTATTTACCCACTTGCACACATTATCCCCCAGACCAAGCATTCTCATTTTATCGACCAACCTTTTGTGTGGCACGGTATCAAACGCTTTGGAGAAGTCAAGGTCTACAACATCCACTGACTCTCCCCGGTCCAGCTGTGAGCTCACCTCCTCGTAGAAGGCGATCAGGAGCGATCCCTCATGAATCCATGTTGATATGGAGTTAGACAGTTCTTCTCATTAAGATATTCTACAATAGCATCTCTAAGAAATCCTTCAAACAATTTACCCACAACAGACGTTAAGCTGACTGCTCTCTAGTTCCCAGGGTCACTTTTAGACCCCTTTTTGAATATTGGTCCCACATTTGCTTGGCGCCAGTCTAGTGGGACAGTCCCTGTCCATAAAGAGTGCTTGAATCTAAGATACAGCGGCCTGTCTATCACATGACTTAATTCTTTTAGTACCCGGGGGTGTATGTCATCTGGGCCTGGTGACTTGTCTATTTTGATATTCTTTAGGCGTTTCTGAGCTTCCTCCTGGGTTAGGTGGGTGATATTTAGCGGAGGATTTACTTTATCACTCTGCATTTCCTGCGATAAATTGAGTAGGTTTGCTTTCCCCTCATCGCCCTCTAGGATTTTACCCAGGTTATTTTTCAATGGGCCAACGCCATCAGTTTGAATCCTTTTACTGTTTCTATAGTTAATGAACAGTTTGGGATTGGTTTTACTTTCCTTGGCAATTAGTCTCTCTGTCTCCTCTTTTGCTATTCTTCTTTGTTTCTTCCAGATTTAGTTTTTTTCCCTCTAAGATATTAGCGCTTCCTGTAGTGTGATCATCTCTTCTAACATCTCATGTTGAAACGATTCTATGTCACTGTGTCCTTCCATCATTGTAGACTTTATCTGATGGTGAAAGGTGTGATACTGTGTGAGGCATAGTGTGTTAGGTCTGTGTCTTTGATCAGGCCTCCACTCCCCTGGTGAGCTGAACAGCTGGCAATTTAGTCCCAAGCAGCTCCCACAATCCCTCTCACCTGATGCTATAGTCCTTCCTATAAATCTCGATGCATTGTAAGGGGTGCACGTGGTGTGGGGTGCATGCACGTGTCCTTATTCAGCAAAGTGTCCTATTCGACAAGTGTCTCTGACAGTCATTTCAATGGCAGTATGTAGTGTATATCATCTCTTCTAACAGCAGTATGTAGTGTAGATCATCTCTCTCCTCTCTTCTTCTTCACACAGGTATTTAATCCATCCATCCGTTTGTGTGCTGTCTGATAAGTGTGAACAGAGTCAGATTCTCTAGCAACATTTTTCCATGGTATTTAATTGTTTGGTCCTGCATCTTTTTGTCTTTTTGTTTCTATTTTCAAATGTTCAAAGCCTTCTCTTTCATTGGTTTATGGCCTCTGTGTTTATCTTACCTAGCATTGCCTGCTCTAGCCCAGTGCTAATTGGCTAATTACTCAGTATGACCAACTGGTGCTGGCCTCTAGGAGACATTTCATTTCATATATATTCAGCACTGGCTGCAAATAGCACGCGTGCGGGGTCACGCGTGCAATAGATTCTAAGTGCAATAATTACAAGTGCAGTTAGACCATGGCAGTTGGACAGGGCAGGAGACAGGGAAGGTGCATAAAACTTTCATCCAAACATGCTTCTCGGTCACTAATACTGCATTATGCATTAGTCTTATCAATCGGCTTTTTATTTGTTTTCACTGCTGCTTTCTCACATCTCGCCCGCCCTTCAAAACATTCTGTGCACTCTCTCTATATCAGCCCTTCCCTTCTCCCCTCTCCCATGTAGAACTCTGAGGCTCTACTGACATTCCTCACCCACTGCAAACCATCCACTACCTCCATACAGCACTCAAAACGTTCAGACAAATCATTGCACCACCTGATCTTTCTCTTCTTTCTCCTTTTACTAGTCGCAGGCGACATCTCCCCCAACCCTGGGCCCCCCTCCACTAGCGTACACCACTCTCCTCCAGCTGCATATAGAAACCCTGCTAATCTTATTAACGTTCAGTGCATGCCCTCTCCTATTGATTTCCATTGCGCTCTCTGCAACGCACGGTCTGTGTGGAACAAACTAACTTACATCCATGATTTTTTCCTCTCTAATTCTCTTAACCTTCTGGCTATCACAGAAACCTGGATTCAGCAGCTAGACACCACCGCTGCTGCTGCTCTCTCGTTTGGTGGGCTGAAATTTTCACAGACCGCCAGACATGGCAACAGACAGGGTGGAGGGGTTGGTCTGCTCCTTTCCTCACAATGTGCTTTCCAGGTCATCCCCCCGGTTCCCTCACTTAGGTTTCCTTCCTTTGAAGTCCACACCATCACACTCTTTAAACCCTTCTCCCTGTGAGTGGCAGTCGTGTATCGCCCTCCAGGCTCCCCCCGCCACTTCTTGGATCACTTTGCCACCTGGCTTCCTCACTTTCTATCCTGTGACATCCCCACCCTCATCATGGGCGACTTTAACATCCCCATCGATGACCCCCTCTCCCAATCGGCCTCTCATCTACTTTCTCAAACTTCTTCATTCCGTCTCTCACAGTTTACTAATTCTCCTACCCATGAAGACGGGAACACTCTGGACCTGGTTTTTGCCAGGCTCTGCTTGCTGGATGACTTGACCAACTCCCCTCTCCCGCTCTCGGACCACAACCTTCTTTCCTTCTCTGTTAAGAATTGTCTCTTCACCCGGGACACCCCCACTTACCACACTTAGAGGAATACACGTACCATTAATACCCAGCAGCTTATGGACAATCTCCACACATCTTTAGCCCCCATCTCCTCCTTCTCCTGTCCACACTTGGCATTGTCACACTACAACAATACACTGAAGTGCGCCCTAGATGAAGCAGCTCCTTCTACTCGCAGAAAGATCCCACACAGACAACGGCAGCCCTGGCACACGATGCAAACACGTTTTCTCCAGCGTTGCTCAAGGTGTGCTGAGCGTCAGTGAAGAAAATCTCTTTTAGAAGAGGACTTCATCCACTATCAATTCATGCTCAAAACCTAGAACTCTGCCCTTCATCTGGCCAAACAATCCGATTTCACCACCCTCATCACTTCAATGTCCAACAACCCAAAACGACTTTTCCAAACCGTAAAACTCCCTCCTGAAACCTAAAGCACAGGCCCTCACCACCAACCTCAGCAGTGAGGATCTGGCCACTTATTTCTTGGAAAAAATCAACCACATCCATCAGGACATCTCAGCCCAATCTCCTCAGTGCCTGGATCCCCTTCCCTACCGCACTTCAAGCTCACTAGCCATCTTTGAGCCTGTCACACAAGAAGAGGTTACCCAGCTCCTCGCTTCTTCTCGGCCTACAACCTGCAACAGTGACCCCATTCCTTCACATCTCCTGCAGTCCCTCTCACCGGTGGTCACCACTCACCTGACTAAAAGATTGAACCTCTCTCTTTCTTCAGGTATCTTTCCCTCCTCATTTAAACATGCCATCATAACCCTTTGACTTAAAAAGCCATCCCTGGACCAGAACTGCACTGCTAACTACAGACCGCTCTCTAATCTTCCTTTCATCTCTAAACTCCTGGAACGCTTGCTTCACTCCCGTCTAATCCGCTATCTCTCAGATAACTCTCTCCTCGACCCTTTACAATCTGGTTTCCGCTCCTCACACTCTACTGAAACTGCCCTCACTAAAGTCTCGAATGATCTACTAACAGCCAAATCCAAAGGTCACTGCTCCCTGCTGATCTCCTGGATCTCTCTGCAGCATTCGACACTGTGGATCACCAGCTCCTCCTCACTATGCTCCTCTCTATTGGCCTCAAGGAAACCGTTCTCTCCTGGTTCTCCTCCTACCTCTCTGACCGCTCCTTCACTGTGTCTTTTGCCGGCTCTTCTTCCCCTCCTCATCCCCTTACTATCGGGGATCCTCAGGGCTCAGTCCTAGGCCCCCTCCTCTTCTCTCTATACACTACCCCTTATTGGACAAACTATCAGCAGATTTGGCTTCCAGTATCATCTCGATGCTGACGACACCCAACTATACACTTCTTCCCCTGACATCACCCCTACCCTAATACAAAACACCAAGGATTGTTTATCTGCTGGGTCTAGCATCATGTCCCCGCTTAATTGTAAAGTGCTGTGGAATATGTTGGCGCTATAGAAATAAAAATTAGTATTATTATTATAACAGCTGTATGTAGTGTATATCATCTCTTCTTACAGCAGTATGTAGTATATATCATCTCTTCTTACAGCTGTATGTAGTGTAGATCATCTCTTCTTACAGCAGTATGTAGTGTATATCATCTCTTCTTACAGCAGTATGTAGTGTAGATCATCTCTTCTTACAGCTGTATGTAGTGTAGATCATCTCTTCTTACAGCAGTATGTAGTATATATCATCTCTTCTTACAGCAGTATGTAGTGTAGATCATCTCTTCTTACAGCAGTATGTAGTGTAGATCATCTCTTCTTACAGCAGTATGTAGTATATATCATCTCTTCTTACAGCTGTATGTAGTGTATATCATCTCTTCTTACAGCAGTATGTAGTATATATCATCTCTTCTTACAGCTGTATGTAGTGTAGATCATCTCTTCTTACAGCAGTATGTAGTGTATATCATCTCTTCTTACAGCAGTATGTAGTATATATCATCTCTTCTTACAGCTGTATGTAGTGTAGATCATCTCTTCTTACAGCAGTATGTAGTGTAGATCATCTCTTCTTACAGCAGTATGTAGTGTAGATCATCTCTTCTTACAGCAGTATGTAGTATATATCATCTCTTCTTACAGCTGTATGTAGTATATATCATCTCTTACACCAGTATGTAGTGTAGATCATCTCTTCTAACAGCTGTATGTAGTGTATATCATCTCTTCTTACAGCTGTATGTAGTATATATCATCTCTTACACCAGTATGTAGTGTAGATCATCTCTTCTAACAGCTGTATGTAGTGTATATCATCTCTTCTTACAGCAGTATGTAGTGTAGATCATCTCTTCTTACAGCTGTATGTAGTGTAGATCATCTCTTCTTACAGCTGTATGTAGTATATATCATCTCTTACACCAGTATGTAGTGTAGATCATCTCTTCTTACAGCAGTATGTAGTATATATCATCTCTTTTACCAGCAGTATGTAGTGTATATCATCTCTTCTTACAGCTGTATGTAGTGTAGATCATCTCTTCTTACAGCTGTATGTAGTGTATATCATCTCTTCTTACAGCAGTATGTAGTGTAGATCATCTCTTCTTACAGCAGTATGTAGTGTATATCATCTCTTCTTACAGCAGTATGTAGTGTATATCATCTCTTCTTACAGCTGTATGTAGTGTAGATCATCTCTTCTTACAGCAGTATGTAGTGTAGATCATCTCTTCTTACAGCAGTATGTAGTGTATATCATCTCTTTTACCAGCAGTATGTAGTGTATATCATCTCTTCTTACAGCTGTATGTAGTGTATATCATCTCTTTTACCAGCAGTATGTAGTGTATATCATCTCTTCTTACAGCTGTATGTAGTGTATATCATCTCTTCTTACAGCTGTATGTAGTGTATATCATCTCTTCTTACAGCAGTATGTAGTGTAGATCATCTCTTCTTACAGCAGTATGTAGTGTAGATCATCTCTTCTTACAGCAGTATGTAGTATATATCATCTCTTTTACCAGCAGTATGTAGTGTATATCATCTCTTCTTACAGCTGTATGTAGTGTATATCATCTCTTCTTACAGCAGTATGTAGTGTATATCATCTCTTCTTACAGCAGTATGTAGTATATATCATCTCTTCTTACAGCTGTATGTAGTGTAGATCATCTCTTCTTACAGCAGTATGTAGTGTATATCATCTCTTCTTACAGCAGTATGTAGTATATATCATCTCTTCTTACAGCTGTATGTAGTGTAGATCATCTCTTCTTACAGCTGTATGTAGTGTAGATCATCTCTACTTACAGCAGTATGTAGTGTATATCATCTCTTTTACCAGCAGTATGTAGTGTATATCATCTCTTCTTACAGCAGTATGTAGTGTATATCATCTCTTCTTACACCAGTATGTAGTGTATATCATCTCTTCTTACAGCAGTATGTAGTGTATATCATCTCTTCTTACACCAGTATGTAGTGTAGATCATCTCTTCTTACAGCTGTATGTAGTGTAGATCATCTCTTCTTACAGCTGTATGTAGTGTATATCATCTCTTACACCAGTATGTAGTGTAGATCATCTCTTCTAACAGCTGTATGTAGTGTAGATCATCTCTTCTTACAGCTGTATGTAGTGTAGATCATCTCTTCTTACAGCTGTATGTAGTATATATCATCTCTTACACCAGTATGTAGTGTAGATCATCTCTTCTTACAGCAGTATGTAGTATATATCATCTCTTTTACCAGCAGTATGTAGTGTATATCATCTCTTCTTACAGCTGTATGTAGTGTATATCATCTCTTTTACCAGCAGTATGTAGTATATATCATCTCTTCTTACAGCTGTATGTAGTGTAGATCATCTCTTCTTACACCAGTATGTAGTGTAGATCATCTCTTCTTACAGCTGTATGTAGTATATATCATCTCTTACACCAGTATGTAGTGTAGATCATCTCTTCTTACAGCTGTATGTAGTATATATCATCTCTTCTTACAGCTGTATGTAGTGTATATCATCTCTTCTTACAGCTGTATGTAGTGTAGATCATCTCTTCTTACAGCAGTATGTAGTGTATATCATCTCTTCTTACAGCAGTATGTAGTATATATCATCTCTTCTTACAGCTGTATGTAGTGTAGATCATCTCTTCTAACAGCTGTATGTAGTATATATCATCTCTTCTTACAGCTGTATGTAGTGTATATCATCTCTTCTTACAGCTGTATGTAGTATATATCATCTCTTCTTACAGCAGTATGTAGTGTAGATCATCTCTTCTTACAGCAGTATGTAGTGTATATCATCTCTTCTTACAGCTGTATGTAGTGTAGATCATCTCTTCTTACAGCAGTATGTAGTATATATCATCTCTTTTACCAGCAGTATGTAGTGTATATCATCTCTTCTTACAGCTGTATGTAGTGTATATCATCTCTTTTACCAGCAGTATGTAGTGTATATCATCTCTTCTTACAGCTGTATGTAGTGTATATCATCTCTTCTTACAGCTGTATGTAGTGTATATCATCTCTTCTTACAGCAGTATGTAGTGTAGATCATCTCTTCTTACAGCAGTATGTAGTGTAGATCATCTCTTCTTACAGCAGTATGTAGTATATATCATCTCTTTTACCAGCAGTATGTAGTGTATATCATCTCTTCTTACAGCTGTATGTAGTGTATATCATCTCTTCTTACAGCAGTATGTAGTGTATATCATCTCTTCTTACAGCAGTATGTAGTATATATCATCTCTTCTTACAGCTGTATGTAGTGTAGATCATCTCTTCTTACAGCAGTATGTAGTATATATCATCTCTTCTTACAGCTGTATGTAGTGTAGATCATCTCTTCTTACAGCTGTATGTAGTGTAGATCATCTCTACTTACAGCAGTATGTAGTGTATATCATCTCTTTTACCAGCAGTATGTAGTGTATATCATCTCTTCTTACAGCAGTATGTAGTGTATATCATCTCTTCTTACACCAGTATGTAGTGTATATCATCTCTTCTTACAGCAGTATGTAGTGTATATCATCTCTTCTTACACCAGTATGTAGTGTATATCATCTCTTCTTACAGCTGTATGTAGTATATATCATCTCTTCTTTCAGCTGTATGTAGTGTAGATCATCTCTTCTTACAGCTGTATGTAGTATATATCATCTCTTCTTACAGCTGTATGTAGTGTAGATCATCTCTTCTTACAGCAGTATGTAGTATATATCATCTCTTTTACCAGCAGTATGTAGTGTATATCATCTCTTTTACCAGCAGTATGTAGTGTAGATCATCTCTTCTACCAGCAGTATGTACATAGTTACATAGTTCCATAGTTGATAAGGCCGAAAAAAGCCAAGCGTCCATCCAGTTCAGCCTATTTGTTGTGCACTGCAGCTATTCCGCTATTCCTATACCATGCGGGATAGGCCAATTGACATCACTGATGAAAAATTCACTTCCCGACACCAATCTGGCAGTCAGATTAAATCCCTGGATTAATTAACTATCACTAAGCATAAGATGTAATTTTCTTGTTCTCCAGAAAGGCGTCCAGGCCTCTCTTGAACTCATTAAGTGAGTTGGACATCACCACTTCCTCTCCCAGAGAGTTCCAGAGTCTCACGGCTCTGACCGTAAAGAATCCCCTTCTATGCTGGTGCAGGAACCTCCTTTCCTCCAGACGCATAGTGTGCCCCCTCGTCTTTGTCACCATCCTTGGTCTAAACAGGTCATGGGAGAGATCTCTGTACTGCCCCCTGATGTATTTCTACATGTTTATGAGGTCTCCCCTAAGCCTTCTCTTTTCCAATGTAACTAGGCCTAATTTTGACAACCTCTCTGGGTATTCTAGTCCCTCCATTCCCTTTCTTACCTTAGTCGCCCTCCTTTGTACCCTCTCTAGCTCCAATATGTGTTTCCTGAGCACCGGAGGCCAGAACTGTGCCCAATATTGTAAGTGCGGCCTTACCAGCGCTTTATACAGAGGAAGAACAATGTTCTCATCATATGCCCCTATTCCTCTTCTGATGCATGCCATGACTCTATTTGCCTTGGCAGCTGCTGCCTGACACTGGGCACTCCAATTGAATTTGCTGTTAACCAAGACGCCCAGGTCCTTCTCCATGTCCGATTTCCCCAACGGTTTCCCATTTAATATGTATGGGTGACTGCTGTTTTTCTTTCCCATGTGCATGACCTTACATTTATCGGCATTGAACCCCATTTGCCATTTTTTGGCCCAACTCCCCAATTTATCTAAATCCTCCTGTAGCTGTGCCCTATCCTCATCTGTATTAACTACTTTACAAAGTTTAGTATCATCTGCAAATATTGCTATTTTACTATGCAACCCTTCCACTAGATCATTAATAAATATATTAAATAATATAGGGCCCAAGACAGACCCTTGAGGCCCCCCGCTAGTAACCCTGACACCTCCTGAGCTTACTCCATTGATAACCACCCTCTGCTTTCTATCACTCAGCCAGCTATTTACCCACTTGCACACATTATCCCCCAGACCAAGCATTCTCATTTTATCGACCAACCTTTTGTGTGGCACGGTATCAAACGCTTTGGAGAAGTCAAGGTCTACAACATCCACTGACTCTCCCCGGTCCAGCTGTGAGCTCACCTCCTCGTAGAAGGCGATCAGGAGCGATCCCTCATGAATCCATGTTGATATGGAGTTAGACAGTTCTTCTCATTAAGATATTCTACAATAGCATCTCTAAGAAATCCTTCAAACAATTTACCCACAACAGACGTTAAGCTGACTGCTCTCTAGTTCCCAGGGTCACTTTTAGACCCCTTTTTGAATATTGGTCCCACATTTGCTTGGCGCCAGTCTAGTGGGACAGTCCCTGTCCATAAAGAGTGCTTGAATCTAAGATACAGCGGCCTGTCTATCACATGACTTAATTCTTTTAGTACCCGGGGGTGTATGTCATCTGGGCCTGGTGACTTGTCTATTTTGATATTCTTTAGGCGTTTCTGAGCTTCCTCCTGGGTTAGGTGGGTGATATTTAGCGGAGGATTTACTTTATCACTCTGCATTTCCTGCGATAAATTGAGTAGGTTTGCTTTCCCCTCATCGCCCTCTAGGATTTTACCCAGGTTATTTTTCAATGGGCCAACGCCATCAGTTTGAATCCTTTTACTGTTTCTATAGTTAATGAACAGTTTGGGATTGGTTTTACTTTCCTTGGCAATTAGTCTCTCTGTCTCCTCTTTTGCTATTCTTCTTTGTTTCTTCCAGATTTAGTTTTTTTCCCTCTAAGATATTAGCGCTTCCTGTAGTGTGATCATCTCTTCTAACATCTCATGTTGAAACGATTCTATGTCACTGTGTCCTTCCATCATTGTAGACTTTATCTGATGGTGAAAGGTGTGATACTGTGTGAGGCATAGTGTGTTAGGTCTGTGTCTTTGATCAGGCCTCCACTCCCCTGGTGAGCTGAACAGCTGGCAATTTAGTCCCAAGCAGCTCCCACAATCCCTCTCACCTGATGCTATAGTCCTTCCTATAAATCTCGATGCATTGTAAGGGGTGCACGTGGTGTGGGGTGCATGCACGTGTCCTTATTCAGCAAAGTGTCCTATTCGACAAGTGTCTCTGACAGTCATTTCAATGGCAGTATGTAGTGTATATCATCTCTTCTAACAGCAGTATGTAGTGTAGATCATCTCTCTCCTCTCTTCTTCTTCACACAGGTATTTAATCCATCCATCCGTTTGTGTGCTGTCTGATAAGTGTGAACAGAGTCAGATTCTCTAGCAACATTTTTCCATGGTATTTAATTGTTTGGTCCTGCATCTTTTTGTCTTTTTGTTTCTATTTTCAAATGTTCAAAGCCTTCTCTTTCATTGGTTTATGGCCTCTGTGTTTATCTTACCTAGCATTGCCTGCTCTAGCCCAGTGCTAATTGGCTAATTACTCAGTATGACCAACTGGTGCTGGCCTCTAGGAGACATTTCATTTCATATATATTCAGCACTGGCTGCAAATAGCACGCGTGCGGGGTCACGCGTGCAATAGATTCTAAGTGCAATAATTACAAGTGCAGTTAGACCATGGCAGTTGGACAGGGCAGGAGACAGGGAAGGTGCATAAAACTTTCATCCAAACATGCTTCTCGGTCACTAATACTGCATTATGCATTAGTCTTATCAATCGGCTTTTTATTTGTTTTCACTGCTGCTTTCTCACATCTCGCCCGCCCTTCAAAACATTCTGTGCACTCTCTCTATATCAGCCCTTCCCTTCTCCCCTCTCCCATGTAGAACTCTGAGGCTCTACTGACATTCCTCACCCACTGCAAACCATCCACTACCTCCATACAGCACTCAAAACGTTCAGACAAATCATTGCACCACCTGATCTTTCTCTTCTTTCTCCTTTTACTAGTCGCAGGCGACATCTCCCCCAACCCTGGGCCCCCCTCCACTAGCGTACACCACTCTCCTCCAGCTGCATATAGAAACCCTGCTAATCTTATTAACGTTCAGTGCATGCCCTCTCCTATTGATTTCCATTGCGCTCTCTGCAACGCACGGTCTGTGTGGAACAAACTAACTTACATCCATGATTTTTTCCTCTCTAATTCTCTTAACCTTCTGGCTATCACAGAAACCTGGATTCAGCAGCTAGACACCACCGCTGCTGCTGCTCTCTCGTTTGGTGGGCTGAAATTTTCACAGACCGCCAGACATGGCAACAGACAGGGTGGAGGGGTTGGTCTGCTCCTTTCCTCACAATGTGCTTTCCAGGTCATCCCCCCGGTTCCCTCACTTAGGTTTCCTTCCTTTGAAGTCCACACCATCACACTCTTTAAACCCTTCTCCCTGTGAGTGGCAGTCGTGTATCGCCCTCCAGGCTCCCCCCGCCACTTCTTGGATCACTTTGCCACCTGGCTTCCTCACTTTCTATCCTGTGACATCCCCACCCTCATCATGGGCGACTTTAACATCCCCATCGATGACCCCCTCTCCCAATCGGCCTCTCATCTACTTTCTCAAACTTCTTCATTCCGTCTCTCACAGTTTACTAATTCTCCTACCCATGAAGACGGGAACACTCTGGACCTGGTTTTTGCCAGGCTCTGCTTGCTGGATGACTTGACCAACTCCCCTCTCCCGCTCTCGGACCACAACCTTCTTTCCTTCTCTGTTAAGAATTGTCTCTTCACCCGGGACACCCCCACTTACCACACTTAGAGGAATACACGTACCATTAATACCCAGCAGCTTATGGACAATCTCCACACATCTTTAGCCCCCATCTCCTCCTTCTCCTGTCCACACTTGGCATTGTCACACTACAACAATACACTGAAGTGCGCCCTAGATGAAGCAGCTCCTTCTACTCGCAGAAAGATCCCACACAGACAACGGCAGCCCTGGCACACGATGCAAACACGTTTTCTCCAGCGTTGCTCAAGGTGTGCTGAGCGTCAGTGAAGAAAATCTCTTTTAGAAGAGGACTTCATCCACTATCAATTCATGCTCAAAACCTAGAACTCTGCCCTTCATCTGGCCAAACAATCCGATTTCACCACCCTCATCACTTCAATGTCCAACAACCCAAAACGACTTTTCCAAACCGTAAAACTCCCTCCTGAAACCTAAAGCACAGGCCCTCACCACCAACCTCAGCAGTGAGGATCTGGCCACTTATTTCTTGGAAAAAATCAACCACATCCATCAGGACATCTCAGCCCAATCTCCTCAGTGCCTGGATCCCCTTCCCTACCGCACTTCAAGCTCACTAGCCATCTTTGAGCCTGTCACACAAGAAGAGGTTACCCAGCTCCTCGCTTCTTCTCGGCCTACAACCTGCAACAGTGACCCCATTCCTTCACATCTCCTGCAGTCCCTCTCACCGGTGGTCACCACTCACCTGACTAAAAGATTGAACCTCTCTCTTTCTTCAGGTATCTTTCCCTCCTCATTTAAACATGCCATCATAACCCTTTGACTTAAAAAGCCATCCCTGGACCAGAACTGCACTGCTAACTACAGACCGCTCTCTAATCTTCCTTTCATCTCTAAACTCCTGGAACGCTTGCTTCACTCCCGTCTAATCCGCTATCTCTCAGATAACTCTCTCCTCGACCCTTTACAATCTGGTTTCCGCTCCTCACACTCTACTGAAACTGCCCTCACTAAAGTCTCGAATGATCTACTAACAGCCAAATCCAAAGGTCACTGCTCCCTGCTGATCTCCTGGATCTCTCTGCAGCATTCGACACTGTGGATCACCAGCTCCTCCTCACTATGCTCCTCTCTATTGGCCTCAAGGAAACCGTTCTCTCCTGGTTCTCCTCCTACCTCTCTGACCGCTCCTTCACTGTGTCTTTTGCCGGCTCTTCTTCCCCTCCTCATCCCCTTACTATCGGGGATCCTCAGGGCTCAGTCCTAGGCCCCCTCCTCTTCTCTCTATACACTACCCCTTATTGGACAAACTATCAGCAGATTTGGCTTCCAGTATCATCTCGATGCTGACGACACCCAACTATACACTTCTTCCCCTGACATCACCCCTACCCTAATACAAAACACCAAGGATTGTTTATCTGCTGGGTCTAGCATCATGTCCCCGCTTAATTGTAAAGTGCTGTGGAATATGTTGGCGCTATAGAAATAAAAATTAGTATTATTATTATAACAGCTGTATGTAGTGTATATCATCTCTTCTTACAGCAGTATGTAGTGTATATCATCTCTTCTTACAGCAGTATGTAGTATATATCATCTCTTCTTACAGCAGTATGTAGTATATATCATCTCTTCTTACAGCTGTATGTAGTGTAGATCATCTCTTCTTACAGCAGTATGTAGTGTATATCATCTCTTCTTACAGCTGTATGTAGTGTAGATCATCTCTTCTTACAGCAGTATGTAGTGTAGATCATCTCTTCTTACAGCAGTATGTAGTGTAGATCATCTCTTCTTACAGCAGTATGTAGTATATATCATCTCTTCTTACAGCTGTATGTAGTGTAGATCATCTCTTCTTACAGCTGTATGTAGTATATATCATCTCTTCTTACAGCTGTATGTAGTGTATATCATCTCTTCTTACAGCAGTATGTAGTATATATCATCTCTTCTTACAGCTGTATGTAGTGTAGATCATCTCTTCTTACAGCTGTATGTAGTATATATCATCTCTTCTTACAGCTGTATGTAGTGTAGATCATCTCTTCTTACAGCAGTATGTAGTGTAGATCATCTCTTCTTACAGCAGTATGTAGTGTATATCATCTCTTTTACCAGCTGTATGTAGTGTATATCATCTCTTCTTACAGCAGTATGTAGTATATATCATCTCTTCTTACAGCTGTATGTAGTGTAGATCATCTCTTCTTACAGCAGTATGTAGTGTATATCATCTCTTCTTACAGCAGTATGTAGTATATATCATCTCTTCTTACAGCTGTATGTAGTGTAGATCATCTCTTCTTACAGCTGTATGTAGTGTAGATCATCTCTTCTTACAGCAGTATGTAGTATATATCATCTCTTCTTACAGCTGTATGTAGTGTAGATCATCTCTTCTAACAGCTGTATGTAGTGTATATCATCTCTTCTTACAGCTGTATGTAGTGTATATCATCTCTTCTTACAGCTGTATGTAGTGTAGATCATCTCTTCTTACAGCTGTATGTAGTGTAGATCATCTCTTCTTACAGCTGTATGTAGTGTAGATCATCTCTTCTTACAGCTGTATGTAGTGTAGATCATCTCTTCTTACAGCAGTATGTAGTATATATCATCTCTTCTTACAGCTGTATGTAGTGTATATCATCTCTTCTTACAGCAGTATGTAGTGTATATCATCTCTTCTTACAGCAGTATGTAGTATATATCATCTCTTCTTACAGCTGTATGTAGTGTAGATCATCTCTTCTTACAGCAGTATGTAGTGTATATCATCTCTTCTTACAGCAGTATGTAGTATATATCATCTCTTCTTACAGCTGTATGTAGTGTAGATCATCTCTTCTTACAGCTGTATGTAGTGTAGATCATCTCTACTTACAGCAGTATGTAGTGTATATCATCTCTTTTACCAGCAGTATGTAGTGTATATCATCTCTTCTTACAGCAGTATGTAGTGTATATCATCTCTTCTTACACCAGTATGTAGTGTATATCATCTCTTCTTACAGCAGTATGTAGTGTATATCATCTCTTCTTACACCAGTATGTAGTGTATATCATCTCTTCTTACAGCTGTATGTAGTATATATCATCTCTTCTTTCAGCTGTATGTAGTGTATATCATCTCTTCTTACAGCTGTATGTAGTATATATCATCTCTTCTTACAGCTGTATGTAGTGTAGATCATCTCTTCTTACAGCAGTATGTAGTGTATATCATCTCTTCTTACAGCAGTATGTAGTATATATCATCTCTTCTTACAGCTGTATGTAGTGTAGATCATCTCTTCTTACAGCAGTATGTAGTGTAGATCATCTCTTCTTACAGCAGTATGTAGTGTAGATCATCTCTTCTTACAGCAGTATGTAGTATATATCATCTCTTCTTACAGCTGTATGTAGTGTAGATCATCTCTTCTTACAGCAGTATGTAGTATATATCATCTCTTCTTACAGCAGTATGTAGTATATATCATCTCTTCTTACAGCTGTATGTAGTGTATATCATCTCTTCTTACAGCTGTATGTAGTATATATCATCTCTTCTTACAGCAGTATGTAGTATATATCATCTCTTCTTACAGCTGTATGTAGTGTAGATCATCTCTTCTTACAGCTGTATGTAGTATATATCATCTCTTCTTACAGCTGTATGTAGTGTAGATCATCTCTTCTTACAGCTGTATGTAGTGTAGATCATCTCTTCTTACAGCAGTATGTAGTGTATATCATCTCTTCTTACAGCTGTATGTAGTGTAGATCATCTCTTCTTACAGCAGTATGTAGTGTATATCATCTCTTCTTACAGCTGTATGTAGTATATATCATCTCTTCTTACAGCTGTATGTAGTGTAGATCATCTCTTCTTACAGCTGTATGTAGTGTAGATCATCTCTTCTTACAGCTGTATGTAGTGTATATCATCTCTTCTTACAGCTGTATGTAGTGTAGATCATCTCTTCTTACAGCTGTATGTAGTGTAGATCATCTCTTCTTACAGCTGTATGTAGTGTAGATCATCTCTTCTAACAGCTGTATGTAGTGTAGATCATCTCTTTTACCAGCAGTATGTAGTGTAGATCATCTCTTCTTACAGCTGTATGTAGTGTATATCATCTCTTCTTACAGCAGTATGTAGTGTAGATCATCTCTTCTTACAGCAGTATGTAGTGTATATCATCTCTTCTTACAGCTGTATGTAGTATATATCATCTCTTCTTACAGCTGTATGTAGTGTATATCATCTCTTCTTACAGCTGTATGTAGTGTAGATCATCTCTTCTTACAGCTGTATGTAGTGTAGATCATCTCTTTTACCAGCAGTATGTAGTATATATCATCTCTTCTTACAGCTGTATGTAGTGTAGATCATCTCTTCTTACACCAGTATGTAGTGTAGATCATCTCTTCTTACAGCTGTATGTAGTATATATCATCTCTTACACCAGTATGTAGTGTAGATCATCTCTTCTTACAGCAGTATGTAGTGTATATCATCTCTTCTTACAGCAGTATGTAGTGTAGATCATCTCTTCTTACAGCTGTATGTAGTGTAGATCATCTCTTTTACCAGCAGTATGTAGTGTAGATCATCTCTTCTTACAGCTGTATGTAGTGTATATCATCTCTTCTTTCAGCTGTATGTAGTGTAGATCATCTCTTCTTACAGCAGTATGTAGTATATATCATCTCTTTTACCAGCAGTATGTAGTGTATATCATCTCTTCTTACAGCTGTATGTAGTGTATATCATCTCTTTTACCAGCAGTATGTAGTATATATCATCTCTTCTTACAGCTGTATGTAGTGTAGATCATCTCTTCTTACACCAGTATGTAGTGTAGATCATCTCTTCTTACAGCTGTATGTAGTATATATCATCTCTTACACCAGTATGTAGTGTAGATCATCTCTTCTTACAGCTGTATGTAGTATATATCATCTCTTCTTACAGCTGTATGTAGTGTAGATCATCTCTTCTTACAGCTGTATGTAGTGTAGATCATCTCTTCTTACAGCAGTATGTAGTGTATATCATCTCTTCTTACAGCAGTATGTAGTGTAGATCATCTCTTCTTACAGCAGTATGTAGTGTATATCATCTCTTCTTACAGCTGTATGTAGTGTAGATCATCTCTTCTTACAGCTGTATGTAGTGTAGATCATCTCTTCTTACAGCTGTATGTAGTGTAGATCATCTCTTCTAACAGCTGTATGTAGTGTATATCATCTCTTCTTACAGCAGTATGTAGTGTAGATCATCTCTTCTTACAGCTGTATGTAGTGTAGATCATCTCTTTTACCAGCAGTATGTAGTGTAGATCATCTCTTCTTACAGCTGTATGTAGTGTATATCATCTCTTCTTTCAGCTGTATGTAGTGTAGATCATCTCTTCTTACAGCTGTATGTAGTGTATATCATCTCTTCTTACAGCTGTATGTAGTATATATCATCTCTTCTTACAGCAGTATGTAGTGTAGATCATCTCTTCTTACAGCAGTATGTAGTGTAGATCATCTCTTCTTACAGCTGTATGTAGTGTAGATCATCTCTTTTACCAGCAGTATGTAGTGTAGATCATCTCTTCTTACAGCTGTATGTAGTGTATATCATCTCTTCTTTCAGCTGTATGTAGTGTAGATCATCTCTTCTTACAGCAGTATGTAGTATATATCATCTCTTTTACCAGCAGTATGTAGTGTATATCATCTCTTCTTACAGCTGTATGTAGTGTAGATCATCTCTTCTTACACCAGTATGTAGTGTAGATCATCTCTTCTTACAGCTGTATGTAGTATATATCATCTCTTACACCAGTATGTAGTGTAGATCATCTCTTCTTACAGCTGTATGTAGTATATATCATCTCTTCTTACAGCTGTATGTAGTGTATATCATCTCTTCTTACAGCTGTATGTAGTGTAGATCATCTCTTCTTACAGCAGTATGTAGTGTAGATCATCTCTTCTTACAGCAGTATGTAGTATATATCATCTCTTCTTACAGCTGTATGTAGTGTAGATCATCTCTTCTTACAGCAGTATGTAGTGTATATCATCTCTTCTTACAGCAGTATGTAGTGTAGATCATCTCTTCTTACAGCAGTATGTAGTGTATATCATCTCTTCTTACAGCTGTATGTAGTGTAGATCATCTCTTCTTACAGCTGTATGTAGTGTAGATCATCTCTTCTTACAGCTGTATGTAGTGTAGATCATCTCTTCTAACAGCTGTATGTAGTGTATATCATCTCTTCTTACAGCAGTATGTAGTGTAGATCATCTCTTCTTACAGCTGTATGTAGTGTATATCATCTCTTCTTTCAGCTGTATGTAGTGTAGATCATCTCTTCTTACAGCTGTATGTAGTGTATATCATCTCTTCTTACAGCTGTATGTAGTATATATCATCTCTTCTTACAGCAGTATGTAGTGTAGATCATCTCTTCTTACAGCAGTATGTAGTGTAGATCATCTCTTCTTACAGCTGTATGTAGTGTAGATCATCTCTTCTTACAGCAGTATGTAGTATATATCATCTCTTTTACCAGCAGTATGTAGTGTATATCATCTCTTTTACCAGCAGTATGTAGTGTAGATCATCTCTTCTACCAGCAGTATGTACATAGTTACATAGTTCCATAGTTGATAAGGCCGAAAAAAGCCAAGCGTCCATCCAGTTCAGCCTATTTGTTGTGCACTGCAGCTATTCCGCTATTCCTATACCATGCGGGATAGGCCAATTGACATCACTGATGAAAAATTCACTTCCCGACACCAATCTGGCAGTCAGATTAAATCCCTGGATTAATTAACTATCACTAAGCATAAGATGTAATTTTCTTGTTCTCCAGAAAGGCGTCCAGGCCT
The DNA here is from genome assembly GCF_046119375.1 of Phyllobates terribilis. Lineage (NCBI taxonomy): Eukaryota > Metazoa > Chordata > Amphibia > Anura > Dendrobatidae > Phyllobates > Phyllobates terribilis. The sequence goes on along the minus strand of NW_027362785.1, from coordinate 18,193,468 downwards.
CTCTTGAACTCATTAAGTGAGTTGGACATCACCACTTCCTCTCCCAGAGAGTTCCAGAGTCTCACGGCTCTGACCGTAAAGAATCCCCTTCTATGCTGGTGCAGGAACCTCCTTTCCTCCAGACGCATAGTGTGCCCCCTCGTCTTTGTCACCATCCTTGGTCTAAACAGGTCATGGGAGAGATCTCTGTACTGCCCCCTGATGTATTTCTACATGTTTATGAGGTCTCCCCTAAGCCTTCTCTTTTCCAATGTAACTAGGCCTAATTTTGACAACCTCTCTGGGTATTCTAGTCCCTCCATTCCCTTTCTTACCTTAGTCGCCCTCCTTTGTACCCTCTCTAGCTCCAATATGTGTTTCCTGAGCACCGGAGGCCAGAACTGTGCCCAATATTGTAAGTGCGGCCTTACCAGCGCTTTATACAGAGGAAGAACAATGTTCTCATCATATGCCCCTATTCCTCTTCTGATGCATGCCATGACTCTATTTGCCTTGGCAGCTGCTGCCTGACACTGGGCACTCCAATTGAATTTGCTGTTAACCAAGACGCCCAGGTCCTTCTCCATGTCCGATTTCCCCAACGGTTTCCCATTTAATATGTATGGGTGACTGCTGTTTTTCTTTCCCATGTGCATGACCTTACATTTATCGGCATTGAACCCCATTTGCCATTTTTTGGCCCAACTCCCCAATTTATCTAAATCCTCCTGTAGCTGTGCCCTATCCTCATCTGTATTAACTACTTTACAAAGTTTAGTATCATCTGCAAATATTGCTATTTTACTATGCAACCCTTCCACTAGATCATTAATAAATATATTAAATAATATAGGGCCCAAGACAGACCCTTGAGGCCCCCCGCTAGTAACCCTGACACCTCCTGAGCTTACTCCATTGATAACCACCCTCTGCTTTCTATCACTCAGCCAGCTATTTACCCACTTGCACACATTATCCCCCAGACCAAGCATTCTCATTTTATCGACCAACCTTTTGTGTGGCACGGTATCAAACGCTTTGGAGAAGTCAAGGTCTACAACATCCACTGACTCTCCCCGGTCCAGCTGTGAGCTCACCTCCTCGTAGAAGGCGATCAGGAGCGATCCCTCATGAATCCATGTTGATATGGAGTTAGACAGTTCTTCTCATTAAGATATTCTACAATAGCATCTCTAAGAAATCCTTCAAACAATTTACCCACAACAGACGTTAAGCTGACTGCTCTCTAGTTCCCAGGGTCACTTTTAGACCCCTTTTTGAATATTGGTCCCACATTTGCTTGGCGCCAGTCTAGTGGGACAGTCCCTGTCCATAAAGAGTGCTTGAATCTAAGATACAGCGGCCTGTCTATCACATGACTTAATTCTTTTAGTACCCGGGGGTGTATGTCATCTGGGCCTGGTGACTTGTCTATTTTGATATTCTTTAGGCGTTTCTGAGCTTCCTCCTGGGTTAGGTGGGTGATATTTAGCGGAGGATTTACTTTATCACTCTGCATTTCCTGCGATAAATTGAGTAGGTTTGCTTTCCCCTCATCGCCCTCTAGGATTTTACCCAGGTTATTTTTCAATGGGCCAACGCCATCAGTTTGAATCCTTTTACTGTTTCTATAGTTAATGAACAGTTTGGGATTGGTTTTACTTTCCTTGGCAATTAGTCTCTCTGTCTCCTCTTTTGCTATTCTTCTTTGTTTCTTCCAGATTTAGTTTTTTTCCCTCTAAGATATTAGCGCTTCCTGTAGTGTGATCATCTCTTCTAACATCTCATGTTGAAACGATTCTATGTCACTGTGTCCTTCCATCATTGTAGACTTTATCTGATGGTGAAAGGTGTGATACTGTGTGAGGCATAGTGTGTTAGGTCTGTGTCTTTGATCAGGCCTCCACTCCCCTGGTGAGCTGAACAGCTGGCAATTTAGTCCCAAGCAGCTCCCACAATCCCTCTCACCTGATGCTATAGTCCTTCCTATAAATCTCGATGCATTGTAAGGGGTGCACGTGGTGTGGGGTGCATGCACGTGTCCTTATTCAGCAAAGTGTCCTATTCGACAAGTGTCTCTGACAGTCATTTCAATGGCAGTATGTAGTGTATATCATCTCTTCTAACAGCAGTATGTAGTGTAGATCATCTCTCTCCTCTCTTCTTCTTCACACAGGTATTTAATCCATCCATCCGTTTGTGTGCTGTCTGATAAGTGTGAACAGAGTCAGATTCTCTAGCAACATTTTTCCATGGTATTTAATTGTTTGGTCCTGCATCTTTTTGTCTTTTTGTTTCTATTTTCAAATGTTCAAAGCCTTCTCTTTCATTGGTTTATGGCCTCTGTGTTTATCTTACCTAGCATTGCCTGCTCTAGCCCAGTGCTAATTGGCTAATTACTCAGTATGACCAACTGGTGCTGGCCTCTAGGAGACATTTCATTTCATATATATTCAGCACTGGCTGCAAATAGCACGCGTGCGGGGTCACGCGTGCAATAGATTCTAAGTGCAATAATTACAAGTGCAGTTAGACCATGGCAGTTGGACAGGGCAGGAGACAGGGAAGGTGCATAAAACTTTCATCCAAACATGCTTCTCGGTCACTAATACTGCATTATGCATTAGTCTTATCAATCGGCTTTTTATTTGTTTTCACTGCTGCTTTCTCACATCTCGCCCGCCCTTCAAAACATTCTGTGCACTCTCTCTATATCAGCCCTTCCCTTCTCCCCTCTCCCATGTAGAACTCTGAGGCTCTACTGACATTCCTCACCCACTGCAAACCATCCACTACCTCCATACAGCACTCAAAACGTTCAGACAAATCATTGCACCACCTGATCTTTCTCTTCTTTCTCCTTTTACTAGTCGCAGGCGACATCTCCCCCAACCCTGGGCCCCCCTCCACTAGCGTACACCACTCTCCTCCAGCTGCATATAGAAACCCTGCTAATCTTATTAACGTTCAGTGCATGCCCTCTCCTATTGATTTCCATTGCGCTCTCTGCAACGCACGGTCTGTGTGGAACAAACTAACTTACATCCATGATTTTTTCCTCTCTAATTCTCTTAACCTTCTGGCTATCACAGAAACCTGGATTCAGCAGCTAGACACCACCGCTGCTGCTGCTCTCTCGTTTGGTGGGCTGAAATTTTCACAGACCGCCAGACATGGCAACAGACAGGGTGGAGGGGTTGGTCTGCTCCTTTCCTCACAATGTGCTTTCCAGGTCATCCCCCCGGTTCCCTCACTTAGGTTTCCTTCCTTTGAAGTCCACACCATCACACTCTTTAAACCCTTCTCCCTGTGAGTGGCAGTCGTGTATCGCCCTCCAGGCTCCCCCCGCCACTTCTTGGATCACTTTGCCACCTGGCTTCCTCACTTTCTATCCTGTGACATCCCCACCCTCATCATGGGCGACTTTAACATCCCCATCGATGACCCCCTCTCCCAATCGGCCTCTCATCTACTTTCTCAAACTTCTTCATTCCGTCTCTCACAGTTTACTAATTCTCCTACCCATGAAGACGGGAACACTCTGGACCTGGTTTTTGCCAGGCTCTGCTTGCTGGATGACTTGACCAACTCCCCTCTCCCGCTCTCGGACCACAACCTTCTTTCCTTCTCTGTTAAGAATTGTCTCTTCACCCGGGACACCCCCACTTACCACACTTAGAGGAATACACGTACCATTAATACCCAGCAGCTTATGGACAATCTCCACACATCTTTAGCCCCCATCTCCTCCTTCTCCTGTCCACACTTGGCATTGTCACACTACAACAATACACTGAAGTGCGCCCTAGATGAAGCAGCTCCTTCTACTCGCAGAAAGATCCCACACAGACAACGGCAGCCCTGGCACACGATGCAAACACGTTTTCTCCAGCGTTGCTCAAGGTGTGCTGAGCGTCAGTGAAGAAAATCTCTTTTAGAAGAGGACTTCATCCACTATCAATTCATGCTCAAAACCTAGAACTCTGCCCTTCATCTGGCCAAACAATCCGATTTCACCACCCTCATCACTTCAATGTCCAACAACCCAAAACGACTTTTCCAAACCGTAAAACTCCCTCCTGAAACCTAAAGCACAGGCCCTCACCACCAACCTCAGCAGTGAGGATCTGGCCACTTATTTCTTGGAAAAAATCAACCACATCCATCAGGACATCTCAGCCCAATCTCCTCAGTGCCTGGATCCCCTTCCCTACCGCACTTCAAGCTCACTAGCCATCTTTGAGCCTGTCACACAAGAAGAGGTTACCCAGCTCCTCGCTTCTTCTCGGCCTACAACCTGCAACAGTGACCCCATTCCTTCACATCTCCTGCAGTCCCTCTCACCGGTGGTCACCACTCACCTGACTAAAAGATTGAACCTCTCTCTTTCTTCAGGTATCTTTCCCTCCTCATTTAAACATGCCATCATAACCCTTTGACTTAAAAAGCCATCCCTGGACCAGAACTGCACTGCTAACTACAGACCGCTCTCTAATCTTCCTTTCATCTCTAAACTCCTGGAACGCTTGCTTCACTCCCGTCTAATCCGCTATCTCTCAGATAACTCTCTCCTCGACCCTTTACAATCTGGTTTCCGCTCCTCACACTCTACTGAAACTGCCCTCACTAAAGTCTCGAATGATCTACTAACAGCCAAATCCAAAGGTCACTGCTCCCTGCTGATCTCCTGGATCTCTCTGCAGCATTCGACACTGTGGATCACCAGCTCCTCCTCACTATGCTCCTCTCTATTGGCCTCAAGGAAACCGTTCTCTCCTGGTTCTCCTCCTACCTCTCTGACCGCTCCTTCACTGTGTCTTTTGCCGGCTCTTCTTCCCCTCCTCATCCCCTTACTATCGGGGATCCTCAGGGCTCAGTCCTAGGCCCCCTCCTCTTCTCTCTATACACTACCCCTTATTGGACAAACTATCAGCAGATTTGGCTTCCAGTATCATCTCGATGCTGACGACACCCAACTATACACTTCTTCCCCTGACATCACCCCTACCCTAATACAAAACACCAAGGATTGTTTATCTGCTGGGTCTAGCATCATGTCCCCGCTTAATTGTAAAGTGCTGTGGAATATGTTGGCGCTATAGAAATAAAAATTAGTATTATTATTATAACAGCTGTATGTAGTGTATATCATCTCTTCTTACAGCAGTATGTAGTATATATCATCTCTTCTTACAGCTGTATGTAGTGTAGATCATCTCTTCTTACAGCTGTATGTAGTATATATCATCTCTTCTTACAGCTGTATGTAGTGTATATCATCTCTTCTTACAGCTGTATGTAGTGTATATCATCTCTTCTTACAGCTGTATGTAGTGTATATCATCTCTTCTTACAGCAGTATGTAGTATATATCATCTCTTCTTACAGCTGTATGTAGTGTATATCATCTCTTCTTACAGCTGTATGTAGTGTATATCATCTCTTCTTACAGCAGTATGTAGTGTATATCATCTCTTCTTACAGCAGTATGTAGTATATATCATCTCTTCTTACAGCTGTATGTAGTGTATATCATCTCTTCTTACAGCAGTATGTAGTGTATATCATCTCTTCTTACAGCAGTATGTAGTATATATCATCTCTTCTTACAGCTGTATGTAGTGTATATCATCTCTTCTTACAGCAGTATGTAGTGTATATCATCTCTTCTTACAGCAGTATGTAGTGTATATCATCTCTTCTTACAGCAGTATGTAGTGTAGATCATCTCTTCTTACAGCAGTATGTAGTGTATATCATCTCTTCTTACACCAGTATGTAGTGTAGATCATCTCTTCTAACAGCTGTATGTAGTGTAGATCATCTCTTCTTACAGCTGTATGTAGTGTATATCATCTCTTCTTACAGCAGTATGTAGTATATATCATCTCTTCTTACAGCTGTATGTAGTGTAGATCATCTCTTCTTACAGCAGTATGTAGTGTATATCATCTCTTCTTACAGCAGTATGTAGTGTAGATCATCTCTTCTTACAGCAGTATGTAGTGTATATCATCTCTTACACCAGTATGTAGTGTAGATCATCTCTTCTAACAGCTGTATGTAGTGTATATCATCTCTTCTTACAGCAGTATGTAGTGTATATCATCTCTTCTTACAGCTGTATGTAGTGTATATCATCTCTTCTTACACCAGTATGTAGTGTAGATCATCTCTTCTAACAGCTGTATGTAGTGTATATCATCTCTTCTTACAGCTGTATGTAGTATATATCATCTCTTACACCAGTATGTAGTGTAGATCATCTCTTCTAACAGCTGTATGTAGTGTATATCATCTCTTCTTACACCAGTATGTAGTGTAGATCATCTCTTCTAACAGCTGTATGTAGTGTATATCATCTCTTCTTACAGCTGTATGTAGTATATATCATCTCTTACACCAGTATGTAGTGTAGATCATCTCTTCTTACAGCTGTATGTAGTGTAGATCATCTCTTCTTACAGCTGTATGTAGTATATATCATCTCTTACACCAGTATGTAGTGTAGATCATCTCTTCTTACAGCAGTATGTAGTATATATCATCTCTTTTACCAGCAGTATGTAGTGTATATCATCTCTTCTTACAGCTGTATGTAGTGTATATCATCTCTTTTACCAGCAGTATGTAGTGTATATCATCTCTTCTTACAGCTGTATGTAGTGTAGATCATCTCTTCTTACAGCTGTATGTAGTGTAGATCATCTCTTCTAACAGCTGTATGTAGTGTATATCATCTCTTCTTACAGCAGTATGTAGTGTAGATCATCTCTTCTTACAGCTGTATGTAGTGTAGATCATCTCTTTTACCAGCAGTATGTAGTGTAGATCATCTCTTCTTACAGCTGTATGTAGTGTATATCATCTCTTCTTTCAGCTGTATGTAGTGTAGATCATCTCTTCTTACAGCTGTATGTAGTGTATATCATCTCTTCTTACAGCTGTATGTAGTGTAGATCATCTCTTCTTACAGCTGTATGTAGTATATATCATCTCTTCTTACAGCTGTATGTAGTGTAGATCATCTCTTCTTACAGCTGTATGTAGTATATATCATCTCTTACACCAGTATGTAGTGTAGATCATCTCTTCTTACAGCAGTATGTAGTATATATCATCTCTTTTACCAGCAGTATGTAGTGTATATCATCTCTTCTTACAGCTGTATGTAGTGTATATCATCTCTTTTACCAGCAGTATGTAGTATATATCATCTCTTCTTACAGCTGTATGTAGTGTAGATCATCTCTTCTTACACCAGTATGTAGTGTAGATCATCTCTTCTTACAGCTGTATGTAGTATATATCATCTCTTACACCAGTATGTAGTGTAGATCATCTCTTCTTACAGCTGTATGTAGTATATATCATCTCTTCTTACAGCTGTATGTAGTGTATATCATCTCTTCTTACAGCTGTATGTAGTGTAGATCATCTCTTCTTACAGCAGTATGTAGTGTATATCATCTCTTCTTACAGCAGTATGTAGTATATATCATCTCTTCTTACAGCTGTATGTAGTGTAGATCATCTCTTCTAACAGCTGTATGTAGTATATATCATCTCTTCTTACAGCTGTATGTAGTGTATATCATCTCTTCTTACAGCTGTATGTAGTATATATCATCTCTTCTTACAGCTGTATGTAGTGTATATCATCTCTTCTTACAGCTGTATGTAGTATATATCATCTCTTCTTACAGCAGTATGTAGTGTAGATCATCTCTTCTTACAGCAGTATGTAGTGTATATCATCTCTTCTTACAGCTGTATGTAGTGTAGATCATCTCTTCTTACAGCTGTATGTAGTGTAGATCATCTCTTCTTACAGCAGTATGTAGTGTATATCATCTCTTCTTACAGCAGTATGTAGTGTAGATCATCTCTTCTTACAGCTGTATGTAGTGTAGATCATCTCTTTTACCAGCAGTATGTAGTGTAGATCATCTCTTCTTACAGCAGTATGTAGTGTAGATCATCTCTTTTACCAGCAGTATGTAGTGTAGATCATCTCTTCTTTCAGCTGTATGTAGTGTAGATCATCTCTTCTTACAGCTGTATGTAGTGTATATCATCTCTTCTTACAGCTGTATGTAGTGTAGATCATCTCTTCTTACAGCTGTATGTAGTGTAGATCATCTCTTCTTACAGCTGTATGTAGTATATATCATCTCTTCTTACAGCTGTATGTAGTGTAGATCATCTCTTCTTACAGCTGTATGTAGTATATATCATCTCTTACACCAGTATGTAGTGTAGATCATCTCTTCTAACAGCTGTATGTAGTGTATATCATCTCTTCTTACAGCTGTATGTAGTATATATCATCTCTTACACCAGTATGTAGTGTAGATCATCTCTTCTAACAGCTGTATGTAGTGTATATCATCTCTTCTTACAGCAGTATGTAGTGTAGATCATCTCTTCTTACAGCTGTATGTAGTGTAGATCATCTCTTCTTACAGCTGTATGTAGTATATATCATCTCTTACACCAGTATGTAGTGTAGATCATCTCTTCTTACAGCAGTATGTAGTATATATCATCTCTTTTACCAGCAGTATGTAGTGTATATCATCTCTTCTTACAGCTGTATGTAGTGTATATCATCTCTTTTACCAGCAGTATGTAGTGTATATCATCTCTTCTTACAGCTGTATGTAGTGTAGATCATCTCTTCTTACAGCTGTATGTAGTGTATATCATCTCTTCTTACAGCAGTATGTAGTGTAGATCATCTCTTCTTACAGCAGTATGTAGTGTATATCATCTCTTCTTACAGCAGTATGTAGTGTAGATCATCTCTTCTTACAGCAGTATGTAGTGTATATCATCTCTTACACCAGTATGTAGTGTAGATCATCTCTTCTAACAGCTGTATGTAGTGTAGATCATCTCTTCTTACAGCTGTATGTAGTGTAGATCATCTCTTCTTACAGCTGTATGTAGTATATATCATCTCTTACACCAGTATGTAGTGTAGATCATCTCTTCTTACAGCAGTATGTAGTATATATCATCTCTTTTACCAGCAGTATGTAGTGTATATCATCTCTTCTTACAGCTGTATGTAGTGTATATCATCTCTTTTACCAGCAGTATGTAGTATATATCATCTCTTCTTACAGCTGTATGTAGTGTAGATCATCTCTTCTTACACCAGTATGTAGTGTAGATCATCTCTTCTTACAGCTGTATGTAGTATATATCATCTCTTACACCAGTATGTAGTGTAGATCATCTCTTCTTACAGCTGTATGTAGTATATATCATCTCTTCTTACAGCTGTATGTAGTGTATATCATCTCTTCTTACAGCTGTATGTAGTGTAGATCATCTCTTCTAACAGCTGTATGTAGTATATATCATCTCTTCTTACAGCTGTATGTAGTGTATATCATCTCTTCTTACAGCTGTATGTAGTATATATCATCTCTTCTTACAGCTGTATGTAGTGTAGATCATCTCTTCTTACAGCAGTATGTAGTGTATATCATCTCTTCTTACAGCAGTATGTAGTATATATCATCTCTTCTTACAGCTGTATGTAGTGTAGATCATCTCTTCTTACAGCAGTATGTAGTGTAGATCATCTCTTCTTACAGCAGTATGTAGTATATATCATCTCTTCTTACAGCTGTATGTAGTGTAGATCATCTCTTCTTACAGCAGTATGTAGTATATATCATCTCTTCTTACAGCAGTATGTAGTATATATCATCTCTTCTTACAGCTGTATGTAGTGTAGATCATCTCTTCTTACAGCTGTATGTAGTGTAGATCATCTCTTCTTACAGCTGTATGTAGTATATATCATCTCTTTTACCAGCAGTATGTAGTGTAGATCATCTCTTCTTACAGCTGTATGTAGTGTAGATCATCTCTTCTTACAGCTGTATGTAGTATATATCATCTCTTACACCAGTATGTAGTGTAGATCATCTCTTCTTACAGCTGTATGTAGTGTAGATCATCTCTTCTTACAGCTGTATGTAGTATATATCATCTCTTACACCAGTATGTAGTGTAGATCATCTCTTCTAACAGCAGTATGTAGTGTATATCATCTCTTCTTACAGCTGTATGTAGTATATATCATCTCTTACACCAGTATGTAGTGTATATCATCTCTTCTTACAGCTGTATGTAGTGTAGATCATCTCTTCTTACAGCTGTATGTAGTGTAGATCATCTCTTCTTACAGCTGTATGTAGTATATATCATCTCTTACACCAGTATGTAGTGTAGATCATCTCTTCTTACAGCTGTATGTAGTATATATCATCTCTTCTTACAGCTGTATGTAGTGTAGATCATCTCTTCTTACAGCTGTATGTAGTATATATCATCTCTTACACCAGTATGTAGTGTAGATCATCTCTTCTAACAGCAGTATGTAGTGTAGATCATCTCTTCTTACAGCTGTATGTAGTATATATCATCTCTTCTTTCAGCTGTATGTAGTGTAGATCATCTCTTCTTACAGCTGTATGTAGTATATATCATCTCTTCTTACAGCTGTATGTAGTGTAGATCATCTCTTCTTACAGCTGTATGTAGTATATATCATCTCTTCTTACAGCTGTATGTAGTGTAGATCATCTCTTCTTACAGCAGTATGTAGTATATATCATCTCTTTTACCAGCAGTATGTAGTGTATATCATCTCTTTTACCAGCAGTATGTAGTGTAGATCATCTCTTCTTACAGCAGTATGTAGTGTAGATCATCTCTTCTTACAGCTGTATGTAGTATATATCATCTCTTCTTACAGCAGTATGTAGTATATATCATCTCTTTTACCAGCAGTATGTAGTGTATATCATCTCTTTTACCAGCAGTATGTAGTGTAGATCATCTCTTCTACCAGCAGTATGTACATAGTTACATAGTTCCATAGTTGATAAGGCCGAAAAAAGCCAAGCGTCCATCCAGTTCAGCCTATTTGTTGTGCACTGCAGCTATTCCGCTATTCCTATACCATGCGGGATAGGCCAATTGACATCACTGATGAAAAATTCACTTCCCGACACCAATCTGGCAGTCAGATTAAATCCCTGGATTAATTAACTATCACTAAGCATAAGATGTAATTTTCTTGTTCTCCAGAAAGGCGTCCAGGCCTCTCTTGAACTCATTAAGTGAGTTGGACATCACCACTTCCTCTCCCAGAGAGTTCCAGAGTCTCACGGCTCTGACCGTAAAGAATCCCCTTCTATGCTGGTGCAGGAACCTCCTTTCCTCCAGACGCATAGTGTGCCCCCTCGTCTTTGTCACCATCCTTGGTCTAAACAGGTCATGGGAGAGATCTCTGTACTGCCCCCTGATGTATTTCTACATGTTTATGAGGTCTCCCCTAAGCCTTCTCTTTTCCAATGTAACTAGGCCTAATTTTGACAACCTCTCTGGGTATTCTAGTCCCTCCATTCCCTTTCTTACCTTAGTCGCCCTCCTTTGTACCCTCTCTAGCTCCAATATGTGTTTCCTGAGCACCGGAGGCCAGAACTGTGCCCAATATTGTAAGTGCGGCCTTACCAGCGCTTTATACAGAGGAAGAACAATGTTCTCATCATATGCCCCTATTCCTCTTCTGATGCATGCCATGACTCTATTTGCCTTGGCAGCTGCTGCCTGACACTGGGCACTCCAATTGAATTTGCTGTTAACCAAGACGCCCAGGTCCTTCTCCATGTCCGATTTCCCCAACGGTTTCCCATTTAATATGTATGGGTGACTGCTGTTTTTCTTTCCCATGTGCATGACCTTACATTTATCGGCATTGAACCCCATTTGCCATTTTTTGGCCCAACTCCCCAATTTATCTAAATCCTCCTGTAGCTGTGCCCTATCCTCATCTGTATTAACTACTTTACAAAGTTTAGTATCATCTGCAAATATTGCTATTTTACTATGCAACCCTTCCACTAGATCATTAATAAATATATTAAATAATATAGGGCCCAAGACAGACCCTTGAGGCCCCCCGCTAGTAACCCTGACACCTCCTGAGCTTACTCCATTGATAACCACCCTCTGCTTTCTATCACTCAGCCAGCTATTTACCCACTTGCACACATTATCCCCCAGACCAAGCATTCTCATTTTATCGACCAACCTTTTGTGTGGCACGGTATCAAACGCTTTGGAGAAGTCAAGGTCTACAACATCCACTGACTCTCCCCGGTCCAGCTGTGAGCTCACCTCCTCGTAGAAGGCGATCAGGAGCGATCCCTCATGAATCCATGTTGATATGGAGTTAGACAGTTCTTCTCATTAAGATATTCTACAATAGCATCTCTAAGAAATCCTTCAAACAATTTACCCACAACAGACGTTAAGCTGACTGCTCTCTAGTTCCCAGGGTCACTTTTAGACCCCTTTTTGAATATTGGTCCCACATTTGCTTGGCGCCAGTCTAGTGGGACAGTCCCTGTCCATAAAGAGTGCTTGAATCTAAGATACAGCGGCCTGTCTATCACATGACTTAATTCTTTTAGTACCCGGGGGTGTATGTCATCTGGGCCTGGTGACTTGTCTATTTTGATATTCTTTAGGCGTTTCTGAGCTTCCTCCTGGGTTAGGTGGGTGATATTTAGCGGAGGATTTACTTTATCACTCTGCATTTCCTGCGATAAATTGAGTAGGTTTGCTTTCCCCTCATCGCCCTCTAGGATTTTACCCAGGTTATTTTTCAATGGGCCAACGCCATCAGTTTGAATCCTTTTACTGTTTCTATAGTTAATGAACAGTTTGGGATTGGTTTTACTTTCCTTGGCAATTAGTCTCTCTGTCTCCTCTTTTGCTATTCTTCTTTGTTTCTTCCAGATTTAGTTTTTTTCCCTCTAAGATATTAGCGCTTCCTGTAGTGTGATCATCTCTTCTAACATCTCATGTTGAAACGATTCTATGTCACTGTGTCCTTCCATCATTGTAGACTTTATCTGATGGTGAAAGGTGTGATACTGTGTGAGGCATAGTGTGTTAGGTCTGTGTCTTTGATCAGGCCTCCACTCCCCTGGTGAGCTGAACAGCTGGCAATTTAGTCCCAAGCAGCTCCCACAATCCCTCTCACCTGATGCTATAGTCCTTCCTATAAATCTCGATGCATTGTAAGGGGTGCACGTGGTGTGGGGTGCATGCACGTGTCCTTATTCAGCAAAGTGTCCTATTCGACAAGTGTCTCTGACAGTCATTTCAATGGCAGTATGTAGTGTATATCATCTCTTCTAACAGCAGTATGTAGTGTAGATCATCTCTCTCCTCTCTTCTTCTTCACACAGGTATTTAATCCATCCATCCGTTTGTGTGCTGTCTGATAAGTGTGAACAGAGTCAGATTCTCTAGCAACATTTTTCCATGGTATTTAATTGTTTGGTCCTGCATCTTTTTGTCTTTTTGTTTCTATTTTCAAATGTTCAAAGCCTTCTCTTTCATTGGTTTATGGCCTCTGTGTTTATCTTACCTAGCATTGCCTGCTCTAGCCCAGTGCTAATTGGCTAATTACTCAGTATGACCAACTGGTGCTGGCCTCTAGGAGACATTTCATTTCATATATATTCAGCACTGGCTGCAAATAGCACGCGTGCGGGGTCACGCGTGCAATAGATTCTAAGTGCAATAATTACAAGTGCAGTTAGACCATGGCAGTTGGACAGGGCAGGAGACAGGGAAGGTGCATAAAACTTTCATCCAAACATGCTTCTCGGTCACTAATACTGCATTATGCATTAGTCTTATCAATCGGCTTTTTATTTGTTTTCACTGCTGCTTTCTCACATCTCGCCCGCCCTTCAAAACATTCTGTGCACTCTCTCTATATCAGCCCTTCCCTTCTCCCCTCTCCCATGTAGAACTCTGAGGCTCTACTGACATTCCTCACCCACTGCAAACCATCCACTACCTCCATACAGCACTCAAAACGTTCAGACAAATCATTGCACCACCTGATCTTTCTCTTCTTTCTCCTTTTACTAGTCGCAGGCGACATCTCCCCCAACCCTGGGCCCCCCTCCACTAGCGTACACCACTCTCCTCCAGCTGCATATAGAAACCCTGCTAATCTTATTAACGTTCAGTGCATGCCCTCTCCTATTGATTTCCATTGCGCTCTCTGCAACGCACGGTCTGTGTGGAACAAACTAACTTACATCCATGATTTTTTCCTCTCTAATTCTCTTAACCTTCTGGCTATCACAGAAACCTGGATTCAGCAGCTAGACACCACCGCTGCTGCTGCTCTCTCGTTTGGTGGGCTGAAATTTTCACAGACC